>NW_016804546.1:68424-90338 GCF_001698545.2 Rhinopithecus bieti | reverse complement strand
TCTCGGCTCACTGCAAGCTCTGCCTCCTGGGTTCACGCCATTCTCCTGCCTCAGCCTCCCGAGTAGCTGGGACTACAGGCGCCCACCACCATGCCCAGCTAATTTTTTGTATTTTTAGTAGAGATGGGGTTTCACTGTGTTAGCCAGGATTGTCTCAATCTCCTGACCTCATGATCCTCCTGCCTTGGCCTCCCAAAGTGCTGGGATTACAGGCATGAGCCACCGCGCCTGTCCCAAAGACATCAATTTAACAACTGTCTACACAGAAAAAACACTTTCATTATGACCAAAAATCCAGTGAGCCCTCATAGTACCTCATTTTATCTTTGTATTGCTGAAAGAGGCACTGAAGAGGTTAAAACAAACAAACAAAAAAGACAGCCTTGAATCGTCAATGCCACCTGTCCCCTACAGCAGTGGTGTCATGGTGTGGAGAGCATCTCTGGGTGCTGGGAAAACATAAAAAGGACTTTGTCTTGCTATCGGGTACTAGCACAGCCACAGTGGAGTAGAGCATCAAGTGGACTCTTGTGATCTCCAATTCTAGGACTTGACTCATGGACAGTACCTCTGAACCTGTCCTGGGTCAGAGAACTCAAGGCCCTGAAGAATGACTCCTGTGCTAGACAACATTTATTACAAGCAGACTTAAGAGCGCTTGGGCCTTAAGGGAACATCAGTGGTAGTCTGGCTGTACTTCCCATGGTCTGCAGTGGTGGTGGCCAAGAGTGAGACTCCTCTGCCTTTGAAAAGGAGAGGGAAAAGTAAGAAGGATTCCATCTTGTGGTTTGAGTGTCAGCTCAGCCACAATAAAATAGAACACCAGGTAGACTTCTAAGGTATTTGACTCTAGTCACTGATTCCCAGATGGCACCTCTGGACCCACCTGGGGCCTGGGGGATCTCACTGCCCTAAAACAGAAGGACACAGGTCTGGCTGGCCTTACCACCTACTGAATGTAAAGCGCTATGGCCTTGAGCAAATATAGGCAGTGACCAGGAATGGCTACAGCAGGACTTCAGAGAAAATCAGTGTTGTGCTGGCTTCAGATCTAATGCAGTTCAGTCATAGTGTTGGTGGCCACAAGGGTGCTTGTGTCACTCCACCCTCAGCTTTAGGTGGTTCCAAACAGAGAGACTCCATTTGTTCGTGGGAAAGTAAGAAAATAGAACAAAATCTGTGCATGGTAATCAAGAGAATTCTCCCAGATCTTGTCCAAGATCATCAAGGCAATATCCCTACAAGTCTGCAAGAATCACAGCATTACTTGGGTTTGGTTGCTCCCTAAAGCAGATACAACTTAGATCATAACACCCAAGTTCCTTCAAATATCTGGGAAGGCTTCCCAAGAAGGACATGTACAAACAAGCCCAGTCAATGAAGACTACAATAAATAGCTAACTATACTATGCCCAAGCACCAAAGAACATCTACTAGAATCAACATCATCCAGGAAAACATAACCTCAACAAATGAAATAAATAAGGCACTAGGGACCAATCTTGGAGAAACAGAGATATATGACCTTTCAGACAGATAATTCTAAACAACTGGTTGAGGGAACAGAAAGAAATTCAAATTAACACAAAGAAGGAATTCAGAATTCTATCAGACAAATTTAACAAAGATGCCTGTAATCCCAGCACTTTGGGAAACTGAAATGGGTGAATCACCTGAGGTCGGGAGTTTGAGACCACCCTGACCAACATGGAGAAACCCCATCTCTACTAAAAATATAAAAATTAGCCGGGCATGTGGCACATGCCTGTAATCCCAGCTACACAGGAGGCTGAGGCAGGAGAATTGCTTGAACCTGGGAGGTGGAGGTTGAGGTGAGCCGAGATCGCACCATTGCACACCAGCCTGGGCAACAAGAGTAAAACTCTGTCTCAAAAAAAGAAAAAAAAAATTACAAAGAGATTGAAATAATTGAAAAGAATCATGCAGCAATTCTACAGCTAGAAAATGGCATACTGAAGAATGCACCAGAGTCTTTTAACAGCAGAATTGATCAAGCAGAAGAAAGAATTAGTAAACTTGAAGACAGCCTATTTGAAAACACACAGTAAGAGCAGACAAAATAAAACATAATAAAAAAACAATTAAGCATGCCTACAGGATCTATAGCCTCAAGAGGGCAGATCTAAGAGTTATTGACTTTAAAGAGGATGTAGAGAAGATGGGGTAGAAAGTTTATACAAAGGCATAATAACAGAGAACTTCCCAAATGTAGAGAAAGATATCAATATCCAAGTACAAGAAGGTTATAGAATATCAAGCATGTTTAACCCAAAGAAGACTACCTCAAAGTATTTAATAATCAAACTCCCAAAGATCAAGGATGAAGAAAGGATCCTAAAAACAACAAAAGAAAAGAGAAAATAACATACATTGGAGCTCCAATATGTCTGGCAGCAGACTTTTCCATGGAAATCTTACAGACCAGGAGAGAGTGGCATGGCATATTTAAAGTGTTGAAGGAAAAATACTTGCACCCTAGAATAGTATATCTGGCAAACACAATGGTCAAACATGAAGAAGAAATAAAGACTTTCCCAGACAAAAGCTGGGGGATTTTATCAAAACCAGATATGTCCTAAAGAAATGCTTAAGGGAGTACTTCAACCAGAAAGAAAAGGACTGTAATGAGCAATCAAAAATTATCTGAAGGTATAAAAGTCACTGGTATTAGTGAGTATACAGGAAAACACAGAATATTTTAACATTTTAATTTGATGTGTAAACTACTCTTACCCTAAGTAGAAAGACTAAATGATGAACAAATCGAAAATAATAACTACAACAACCTTTCAAGACATAGTAAAATAAGATATAAACAGAAAAAAACAAATAATTAAAAAGTGGGGTAATGACGTTAAGGCATAGCACTTTAATGAGTTTTATTTTTGACTGTTTGTTTATGCAGTGTCAAATTGTTATGAGGCTAAGATAATGGGTTATAAGTTAGTACTTGCCAGTCAATCTGTCAAAGTCTTCCAGAATTCCTACCTTAAGGAATCTTGTGTAAAGGTGTTTAACCTAGTGCTTCCTAAAGTTAGAGAAACATGAAACAACTTGTTCCCCACAATACAGTAGTTGCCAGAACACCAGTTTAGAACAATGTTGATGTCAGCAGAGTCTCTTTTCTGTTCCACCAACCTAACACAGGCCAATTGTGCAATTTTGGGTTTCTGTGTGTACCGTAAAATCAATTAGGTATAGCACATTCAACATCAGGAGCTGCTTGTTAATCACTAAAACAGTTTAAGACAAATTGAAAACATCTTACTCTTCTATCATTCTGTTTTAGAAAACTCTGAAAGTAATTAATTTGCTTTTAGAGAGGTTGTGATTCTTCCACAAATTCTCCAACAACATCATTGGTGCCTTATTTCAAGAAATCGCCATAGCCACCCCAGCCTTTAGCAACCACCATCCTGATCAGTCAGCAGCCATCAATATTAAGGCAAAACCCTCTACCAGCAAAAAGGTTATAACTTATTGAATGCTCAGATAATCCTCAGCACTTTTAGCAAAAGTGTTTTAAATTAGGGTATGCACATTGCTTTTTAAGACATAATGCTATTGCAAACTTCATAGACTACAATATAGTGCAAACATAGCTTTATATGCACTGGTGAACAAAAAAAAAAACTGTGTGACTCACTTTACTGCAATATTCACTGTATTGTAGTGGTCTGGAACTCCATCAGCAATATATCTGACGTATGCCTCTAATGGCTTGGCCACTGCTAATTTGTTATCCTTCCTTTCAAGCACTTGGAAATACTTAAAATTGTTTTCATAGCCTTGTTCTAATTTTGGCTAAGGAATATTTTTATCTCCAAATAAGATGTAATAACAGGGATTGGAAACCCTTATGAGACAAAAATCTATAAAACGATAGTTTTAAAGGTACTGGACTTTATGCACCAAAGGACAGTGACCTCTGAAAATGGAAAACAAATAAAATGAGCCATGTGATTGAACCAGCTTAATGACTACAGAAAATGTCCAGGGCATGGCCCAGAAAGTAGAAGCAGAGGTGGAGCCTAAAAGTCTCCTAAAGTTGAGGACCAGCAGCTGACATTCCAGGGAGAATGAGGAAGCTGGAGTTCATGAGAGAGAGTTCCAAAGAGTAGAGGGCTGCTCAGAAAGAGAACCCCAGAAATCTGCACAAGTTCCTCTTTGAGCTTTCAGCAGAGTACTGACCAGCACATAAGTGTGAAGAAAGCGCTTGAACTTGTGGGGAAAAAATTTCCTATAGAGACAGAAATAGTGTGTATTTCCCCCAGACAGAATGTAAGACCTCATAACTCTTGGAGAATTGAGTAGAGTACTTGTAAGGGTTTCCTTTCACTAGTGAGGAACAATTAGCCCTATACTAAACACTATTCCGGTCCCACTTAACAATTCTTAAAGCTAGGATTTGTGTATTATTTTCCTAGGAATGCCCTAACAAATTACCACAAATAGCATGGTGTAAAACTACAGAAATTTATTTTCTCATAGTTCAGGAGTCCAGAGTCTGAAATCAAGGTTAACATGATTGGTTCCTTCTGAAGGTTCTGAGGAGAAATCTGTCCCATGTCTTGTGCTTGCTAACAGTCCTCGTTATTCCTTGGTTTATAGTTGTATCACTCCAATCTCTTGTTTCTGTAGTCACATTGCCTTCTTTCCTGTATGGCTTCATATGACCTTCTTATAAGGACAGTAGTGATTGGACTTAGGGCCTACCCTAATCTTGTATGACCTCATCTTAACTAGTTACATCTGCAAAGGCCTTATTTCTAAATAAGGTCACATTGTGAGGTACAGGTGAACACAAATTGGGTAGAAAAACTATTCAACACACTACAATCTAAAAGAATCAAATTGTCTTCAATTAACTTAATTTCATCCAAAAACTAAGTTCAAAATACTTACAGTAATACAAAATATCCAGTACTCAAAAGATAAAATTCACAATGTCTGGCATCCAATCAAAGATTACAAAACCAGGTGAAGTGGAAGGAAAATACAACCCATAATAAGGAGAAAAAATAATCAATTGAACTTGAACTAAAACTTCCACAGATGTTAGAATTAGCTTAGGAGGACACTGAAGGAGTTAAATTCATTCCATAAGTTCAGAAAATTTAAACACATGAAAATATTTTTTAAAAGACTCAGAGAAGCCTTTTAGAGATGAAAAGTATAATATGTGAAATTAAGATCAAATTAGAAAATCCAGAAGAAAGGATTTGTCAATTTGAAGACCTAACAAATAAAAACTATCTAAATAAAACACAGGGAAAAGAAACAGTTTTTTTAAATGAAGAGCATCAGTGATCTACAGGACAACTTCAGACATCCTATTATACATACAATTCAACTCACTGAACTAGGGGTGGAGACAAAAAAATATGTCAAGAAATAGTGACCAAATTTTCCCAGACTTGTTGAAAAGCATAAACCTATAGCATCAAGAATCTCAATGAACCCCAGGCACAAGAAACATAAAGAAAATTACAGCAGGGCGTACCATAATCAAATGGCTCTAGACGAATAACCAAAAAAATGTTTTAAAGCAGCCAGAGAAAAAAAGAAACATTACATACAGAGGGGAAAAGACAGATAAATATTACAGTAGATTTTTTTTGCTAGCAATAATGCAAGTAAGAAGACAGTGAAGCAACATGTTTAAAGTAATGAAAGAAAACAACTTCTAATCTAGACATATATATGCAGTGAAAATAATTTAAAAAATAAAAGTGAAAGAAAATATCATTGCACATATAATAGCTATAACAATTAAACAACAACATATCACTACTATAAGAAATGTTAAAATAAATATTTAATACAAAAGGAAAATAGTACCAGATAGAACTGTAGATCTATGCAAATGAATAAAGAGCACCAGAAATAGTGACTATATGGGTAAATGTAAAATATTTTAAAATTATTTAAATTTCCTTTAAAGATAATTGACTATATAAACAAAGAAGAATTTATCATGGAGTTTAAAATATACAACAAGAATCACATAAAGGCAGGAGGAGTTAAATCAAAATACATTATTGTGAAGTTCTTATACTATATGTGTAAAATCATAACAACTTGAAGGCAGATTATAAAAAGCTAAAGATGCATACTCTAAACTCTGAAACAACCTCTAAGGTAGCAAAACGAAGAGATGTTTCTAACAAGCCAACAAGGGTAATAAAAGGAAATCATCCAAAAAAAAGAAACTCCCACTAAATCTAAAAGAAGCAGAAAAAAGTAAAAGGATAAAAGAACAAACGGGAAAAAGAGAAATCATAGCAAGACGTTAGACTTAAATCTAATCACACCAATAATCACATTAACTATAAAGGTCAAAGACTTGAATTAAGGGGAAACCTCAAATAGGGTATAGCGTACACTGTTTGGGTGACAGATGCAAGAAAATCTCGGAAATCACCACTAAAGAGCTTATCCATGTAAACAAAATCCACCTGTTCCCCAAAATCTACTGAAATAAAATAAAACAATAAAATAAAATAAAGCTTTTAAAAGTCAGATTTTGTCAGATTGGCTAAAAATGTACTACCGAACTCTACAGTACCTATTCCTTGTTACAGGATTGTCAAAGAGCTTTTAAGTAAAACTGTGTAACTACCCTCCACTCTGTAACCTAAAACCCTATTTTGCAGAGGGAGGAGAGACTATCAGTAATTAACTTTCTCAGTAGGTCTCTCTTCTACTTCTAAGTTTATTTGTTTATTCATCTGTCCTTATTGCCTGCTTGCCTGCTAGAGAAAGAGATTCCCTTCCTCACCAATATGTCTCTTTTATTGGTGCTCTTTATCCATTTATTCCTGCTAGTTCTGGATTCTCTCTTTCTTATATCATTCATATTTTCCTCTTTGTTGGCTCCTTCTCTTTATCCTGGAACTTAAATCCTCCATTCTTATCTAGATGCTACCACCCTCCAAATTATGAGTCTCTCTCCATTTTGCTCTAAAAACATCAAAGAATTACATATACATGTTGAATCTTCATGCTTTCCCGAATTCAATGCAATGAATGCTATTTAAATTGCTATTGCNATTGACTAGAAAAATAAACTATATAGGCTAATACTCAGTAATAAGAAGGATCATGACAAAATGGATAAATCTCAAAATAGTTTTGCTAACTGAAATAAGCCAAACAGAAAAGAGTACTTATTCTATGATTCCATTTATATGAAACTCTAGAAAATACAAACTAATCTATGTTGACAGAAAACAGGTAAGTGACTCCCTGGGGATGGCAGGTGAGGAAGAAAGAATGGAGGGTCACATAATATTGGAACACAAGAACCATTTTGGAGGGCAATGTATATCTCCATTATCTCTATTGTGATGATGGTCTCATGGGTGTATACAGGTCAAAAATCATCAAATCTTACATCAATATGTGTAGTTTTGTACAGTTATTTCTTTTGAAATCAAGAGTATATCTGCATTAAATCAATAAAGACTACAGACAACTTCATTTGCATATAATTGGTAATAGCACTTCTTACATAGAAGAAAAGTGACCATTTGCAAGATTTGTGGAAATAATATGTACATAGGCTTTGACCATCAGACCTCTAAACATATTTACTACTGAGATGTGAACCTAGAGTTGTACCTAAGACATATGAATTTGAAACAGTGCTTAAGTGCCTTACTGACTAGTCATGTGAATAAAACAATCAATTTGTCTTTGATAATCAACTCTTAGATTTAAGACAGCTGAAATGTACAAACCAGCGATATACATGTTTTAGCCCTCCACAACCCTTTGTGGTCTTAATAACATTATTTAAAGAATAATGTCATTAACCAATGTGATCTCATATGCTGCCATGATGTATAGCCACCCTTTCTTATTTTCTATTCTAAAGAACAACTTTGTGGCTTCACTTAAAGAAAGTGATCTTTTGTTTCTCCCTGAGGTTGTCATACCAACAACAATTATTTAGCTATAATTGGTCCGTAGGAGGTTAGGATCAGCAGCCTAAAAATGCACTTTAAGGATTTCAGATTTCAGTTCAGTGGTTAAATTATAGCATTCTTTTTCTTTATAGTAATATTCTGAAAATGCCCATTTTAGATCTTTTACCTGCCCCCCATCCCCCGCTACCTTTTTATTTAGAGGAAGTTTCAGTTCATTAATAAGGAATAAACTCAGGATGCTTGTGGCTTTAAAATGTGATTGTTTTGCATCTTCTTGAATTTATCTAGCTTCACTTCTTTTGGAACTGGATGTGAAACAATGCTTCTATATTTTCAAAAGTTGCCATGAATATGTTCATGATTCTTCACTCCATACATTTCATGTATTTTCATGTCCTAAACTATCTGTCTGTCATCTGGCTTTGGTTTGATCTGCTTTTCAAAATTTCACTCTGTCCCTTGACCATGACAATGTGCTGTTTGGGTAAATCTCTGTCCCTAATTATAATTTAATTGCATCATTTATTTCTTCTAGAGCATTTAACTCCATTTCCAATTGTTTAGATATTCTTATTCCCTTTAAAGATATCTCCTGATCATCCCAACATTTTGGCAGAAAATACTGAATGATAACAAATCAAATAAAAAAGAGATACATTTAGAAACTTTTACTCATATTTTTATGAGAATCCACCATTACTCAGATCTAGAAAAAGAAGTTAATATTAATTTAGCCAGAAGTTCTGGGTAGGATAACTTCACAGAGGTATAACCAGACAACCTTGAATTAATTCAGTAAAAATAGATGAGATTTTACATGATATAGTTTATCATTGCTAATAACTATATGTATAAAGACTATAACTTAACCAACTTTATGTTTCAACCTTGACTTTATTGCTTCTTAGCTATGTGACTTGAACAAGTTCAACATTTTTAAATATAGGATTTCTCACCTATATAATGGCAATGACACTTTCTACTTTAAAGGGTGGGTGTGAACGTTAAATGGGAGTATATACATTAAGTACTAAATACCAAGTGAGTGCTCAATAAATCAATAGTAGCAATAGTATACAAGGAGAATTAAATGATTGGACTGATTTGAAAAGAGATTTAATAATATAATTATGAGAATGATTGAATAAAAATGAAAGATTAAAAAAATTGCTATTGCTATAGTCATCAATGATATCATAATCGACAGATGCAGTGACCTCTTTTCCTTCTCTAAAACTAATATACTGTGAAGAATTACTTGCTTGAACAGTCTACTCATGTAACATTCCTTCATCCATTAAATCATTTCTTTAATACATATGTGTTGAAAAACTATTATAAGTCAGGCACTATACTAGGCACTGGGGCATCTATCATGAGATAAAAACAGACATGGTCCCTTGCCTTATAGAGCTTACTGTCTAGTGGAAAAGATAAAAGATAAATACTAATCACAAGATCTTACAAATAGATGCAAATTCATATCTGTGCAAAGTGCCATGAGAACAGATAACAGGAAGCTCTGACATAGTCATTGAGGAAATCATGATCCATCTGACCATATGCAAAAAGGTTCAGGTACCTGGAGGGTGTAAAGTGAAGAGTTGTGTTAGATGAGGCTGTAGAGGTAGGCAAAGCTCAGACTGTCAATTCTGACAGAAATTGTTAAAGGTTTCTGCCTTTATCTTGAGAATAATGGGAATTCGTTGCAATCTTTTCAGGAAGGTGGAAGGATTCAAACTATATTAATTTCCTAAGGCTATTTTAATAATGTACCACAAACTTGGTGGCTTCAAACAACAGAACTTTATTATCCTACCATTATGAATGTTAGAAATCAAAAATCCTTTTTTTGCCTCTTCCTAGCTTCTTATGGTTGCTGCTAAAGCTTGACATTCCTTGCTTTATGGCAGCATAACTTCAATCTCTACCCTTGTCTCCACATTCCATTTTTCCTCTGTGCCCCTCTGTAACCAAATTCTCCTCTTCTTTTAAGTACACCAATCATTGAACTAGGGGTCACTCTAATCCAGTATAACTTTATCTTAACTCTACTACATCTGCAAATAATCTAATTCCAAAAAAGGTCACATTCATATGTACTGGGGGTTTAGGACTTAGATATCTTTTGAAGAACACAATTCAACTCATTAGTCTGTGCTCTAGTCTTCCAAAATTCGTATCTGTCCCATGCTCAAAATCCATTCACTTCATCCCAACATTTCCAAAATTCTTAACCCACGCCAGCATCAACTCTCAGTTCAAAATCTCATCTAAATATAATCAACTCAATAAGTTACAAATACCATCTTCTAATCACCTAAATCAGGTATGGGTGAACTTGAAGCAGAGAGGTGGCTATAGGATGGAGACTGGTTGAAAGGTGTGAGAAATATTTAAAAAGTTAAATTGAAACGACTAAATCAGCGTTCCCCAACCTTTTTGACACCAGGGTACTGGTTTCCTGGAAGAAAATATTTCCGTGAACGGTGGTGGTGGATGATTTTGGGATGAAACTCTTCCACCTCAGATCACGCATTAGTTAGATTCTCATAAGGAGTGAGCAGCCTAGATCCCTCACATGCGCCGTTCACAATAGGGTTCGCACTCCCATGAGAATCTAATACTGCCCCGATCTGACAGGAAGTGGAGCTCAGGCAGTCAGGCTCCTTAGCCTGCTGCTTACCTCCTGCTGTGCAGCCCAGTTCCTAACAGGCTATGGACTGGTACTGGTCTGCACCTGGGGATTGGAGATCCCTGGACTAAATTATAGATTCAGGTATGGGTGGTAGTAGTGGTGAATCAAAGACAGGTGTTAAGGATGACTCAAAAGTTTTTTCCTCCCTTATTTTCTGTTACTCCACTGTAGTCATTTTCTTTTTAGTATCTTCTATTGTTTGCTCTTCCTCCTCTTGCCTCTTAAATATTGGCATTCTCTGGGTTCCTTAGTCCTTTTCTTTCTGTGCATGTTCTATCACGCTGACCTCATCACTTCTATGGCTTCACATTATTCCTACATGTTGCTGACTCTCAAACTGTTCTCATGGTATAGACCTCTAGCCTGAGCTGTAGACTCATAGTCTCATAGTTAGAATTGCTGTCTAGAAATCTCCAAGTGACTATATTTTAGCCAAATGTGATGATTAATTCTATGTGTCAACTTGGTTGAGCCACAGTGTCCAGATATTTGGCCAAACATTATTTTAGATGTTTCTGTGAAGGTATTTTTTGGATGAGATTAATATTTAAATTAGTGAACTTTGAGTAAAACAGATTACCTTCTACAATGTGAGTGGGTGTGGGACTCTTCCAATCAGTTGAAGGCTTTAGTAGAACAAAGACTGACTTCTGAGCAAGAAGAAATTCTTCCCACAGATTGCCTTTGAACTTGGCTGCAACTCCTTGTTAAGTCTTCACCTTGATGACCTACCCCATTGGATTTTGGACTTGGTGACTCTCCACATTCCTGTGACCCAATTCCTTAAAATAAATCTCTCTTTCTATATATACACACACCCTGTTGGTTATGTTTCTCTGGGGAACACTGACTAATACAAATGTAGGATTCCCTGAATAAATTACCTTTCTGAAAACGTGTTTTCTTGTATCCTCATCTAAATAAATGTGTAAATTTCCCTGAGGGATTTCTCCCTTTTCCTCACCATATTCCCCACACACACCATTCAATCAGTCACAACTTCCTGTGAGTTTTCATCAGAACTATTTCTCAAATATGACTTTTTCCACTATCACTGACAGTTCTATACTTTATTCAATCATTGCTTCTCACCCAAACTGTGGTAAGTAGCATTCTACTCATTTTCTTTCCTGTCTCTCCTTTTGTCCACCATACAAATCCATTCTTTACAAGAGGGCCAGAATTTTATTTATTTATTTATTTATTTATTTATTTATTTATTTATTGAGATGGATTCTTACTCTGTCGCCCAGGTTGGAGTGCAATGGCACGATTTCAGCTCACTGCAACCTCCACCTCCCAGGTTCAAGAGATTCTCCTGCCTCAGCCTCCCGAGTAGCTGGGATTACAGGTGCCCACCTCCACACCCAGCTAATTTTTGTATTTTTGGTAGAGGCGGGTTTCACCACGTTGGCCAAGCTGGTCTTGAACTCCTGACCTCAGGTGATCCACCTGTCAGCCTCCCAAAGTGCTGGGATTCTAGGCGTGAGCCACTGCATCCACCCCAGAGTGAGATTTCTAAAACATAAATTTGGCTTTGTTACTTCTATGCTTAAGAATGTCTATCATTCAGTATTTCCGTTATCTCCTTGTTGTGATTTCTTAGTCCATGAACTGGCAGCACCTGGAAGATTGTTAGAAATGCGGAATATCAGACCCCAACACATACCAACTGAATCAGAATCTGAAATTTTTACAAGGTTTCCAGGTAATTCTTATGGAGATTAAAATTTAAGCAGCACTCTAGGCCACAGTTTTCTAAACCTGGCTAGTCACTATGATAACCTTGGGACCATTTTTTTAAAAAGATTCCTTCTATTCAAGATGTATTGAATGCAAATTTCCAGCAGAAGGATCAGGTAATCTGTATTTTTACAAAACTCCCTATTCAATAGATGCAACTGTAGATTTCCAACAGTTTAGTTACACTTTTCACCCTACCTTTTATCTCACTTTTTTCAGGCTTCTCTGCCTTTTACATAAAATTATTTTGCCTGGCAGACTGTTCCTTCTTTTCTTATCTGGCAAAAATACCTTATTCCTCATTTAATACCCAACTCAAATACTTTTTGTAGTGAAGCTTTTCCTAATTCTCCCAGAGAAAATAACTTATTTCCTATATGTTTCTGGGAAATGTTGGGGAACATTCCATTATAGCATCTAATCGTATGGTTATAGTTATGTACTCACTTACTTTCTCCTCCACTGGGCTATAAGCTCCAACTTTTAAGCATTGGAGCTTTATTATCTTGATATCTCTCACTACCAAGGACCTTTGACACAATAGATTCTCAGTACATAACTGATAAATGCTCACTGAATAAATGAAATGAGACTCTATCAAATCACATGCTACTGAGCAAACATGCATTAGTCTTAACAGAATATTTTAGTACTTAAAAAAAGAGCTACTTAATATAATTAAATAAACAATAATACCATACATAAATTTCATTTTTGAACAATAAGTAGTTAGAACTCCTGGGCAAGTTTCTTCTGTCATTTTTTTTAATCACACTTAAATGATCCAGTGTTTTTACAAAAGCATATGCATTTGTCTTTCTTACCCATGTCATGTTTGATACATACAGTATTCTTTGCGCTTACCAGGAAGAACATTTAGCCAGAGGGACCCTCTCATCTCACTGTATGGTATTCCTGTATCCTTCATTTAAAAACTCAAAGTAGAATTGCATCACTCACTTCAAACTTTCTGAAGTCAATTCTGTTTCATATTGCCATTACAGGGAATTTTTAAGCATTGCCTTAAACTGTCAAGTTTACAGGCACCTTCTTCAACAGAATAGACTATTTCAAAGTGGAATTATAAATGTTTAATGACAGAGATTGCCCTAAGAGATACCCTATTATTAATATGATTTGAAATGGACCTGTAACACATTTATTTGTGCCTTTACAATTCTATTTCCCCAAAATCTTCAGAATGACCAATTAATACTACCTCTAAGTGAAACATTGATAAAAATACGATGCAGTAAGAAAAAAATTAAATGCAAGGGGTTTTTAAAATTACATTTTCAGGCACAGAACTGTATCAGCTAATTTGGTCAACATCCCCTTTTCTACTCTTTTTAAAGTTAATTTGGTGCACTGGGGCATCAGCATCCTTTTCATTATACAATGCCCTCTTATTTGTTTCCAGGCAACTATTATGATGCTGTCTCATATGCATATTAATGATGAGTTGTTCCTGTGCCTTTTAAAGGGAGCTATATTGCACTATAGTCTTCTATATTGCTCTATATCCTTCTCTCCTCCCATCTATCCCCCATTTACACACACACACACACACACACATACCCATACACAAACACACACAAGTTGCCTACTAGTTTTCCTTGAGAGCTGAGATAAATGTATTTCATATAAGCACTTCGAATGCTGGCATTTTTCAAAAGGTTTCATTTTAAAGAAAATAATAAAGAAAGGAAAAGTTTTCTGGACTAGAGATCTGCAATCAGATTTTGTACAATAAGCCTGTGCCAGAACGTTCAAATTATAATTAGTCAATAAGGAAATCAAGGTAATACTTTCAAGGTGGTTTTGATAAACAGTTTAGGTTCATCAAAAATGATTCCACGCTCTCTGTAAAGGAAATGACATCTCTGCTTATTAGAAATATGAATTATTCATTTGGTAGTTAGATGAATATGAAGTTCTCTGAGATAGAGTAGTGCTAAGTTTGGGAGATAGTTTCATATGAAAACATCACAGAATCCCTTTCAAAATTCCAACACCAGAAATAATTATCTTCACTATTCTTTTGTAGTAACAAGAAATCATGATAAAAATGAAAGTTAATTAATATAATCAGAGGCTTTTGCATGGACACAATTCATATGGGATAGATACTATTTTGGGGGAAATAGATGTACTTTATGTGGCACTGTAAGATGAAGAATACAGAAAAAGTTTAGGTTTTGAAGAAAAGAGCAATGAAGTTCTTTTATTATGCTTAAGTTTGTGTTTAGAGATCAAGATATGGTCACCTGAAGCATTTTATTTAAGAAAATTTGTATTTGTTTTACTAGAATTCTTTAAAAACTTGGTTTGTGTTTTAGATGACACAACCAATTATATGACATAATTGTTATCTTCAAGGAGCTTACCATCTACTTAAGGAAATAAGGTACCACAACACAAGATATAATGAGTCTTAGTCCCGAATCAGTAGCACAGATTCGTAAATACTAAATTATTCTGGAATGACTGGATGTTACTATGTGTTGATATTGTGGAAGGCTTCCTAGCAATAGCACTTTTTCTGAGTGTTCAAGAATTGGTTGGTTTTACATAGGTGAAGAGGTATAGGGAGGGGACAGAATGATTGGAAAGAGAATGTATATAGCCAGTTGACAATAAATCTCTCTGATTGAAGCAAAAGGATCCTATTAGGGGACTGTGGAACACAATATTCAAAAAGCATGTGTGGACTAAGAAACAAGTCCTTGAATGCCGTCTGAAAAAGTTTTCGATATTGTATCCATGAAGGTGCCTGAGCAAGAGACAGATATAAATAAAAAACAACAACAACAACAAAAAAGGATTTTCATGAAGATGAAGCTGACTATAATATGAGGAATGATTTTAAACAGGGGGATGAGAGTTCTGAGCTAGAACTGTGGAAAAAAATGCAAGAAAGTTAATGAAGCAGGACTCAGTGATAGATTTAATATGGGGGCATGGGAGATATAAATGCCACAGATGATTTCAAACTTATAAGGCTGAGTTACTGGAATAATGATAGTTTCATTGACGAAAACGGAAATTTTGTTCCCTAATATAAATTATTTCCATACCAGTTTTACCTCTTATAAAGAATACACTTGGTGAATGTCACTGCGACAGGAATATTTCTAAGTGACTTCCAAGTTAAGAAACTATACAAGATTTGCATAAATCCAAAGGCTACTATGCTCTCATCTATGCTCCTGGTCTAATAGCATAAAAATAATGGTTCCATATTCCCATGTGCTTTCCAGTGCCCATATTCTCTATTGGCTAATCAATCCAGGACAATTTCAGAGACTTAAGCCAGACCAGATAGTGCTGCATTATCTGATTGTAAAGATCCCATACTCTTTCTTTGTTATCTTTTCACTCATTTATTGAAACTTAAATGTTTTGAGCTCCTTTTAGTAGCCTTAACCAGCATTATGTCAGTGAGAAATAGTCTTAAATTGTAAGGAATTTCAAAAACTACAGCGAAAAAATTGAATTACAATGGATGGTCTATTTTAGAAAGGGATTACGGTCAAATAGGTTTTGGAAATACTATATTTTACCTTACACTTAGATTACTACAGGGTCTGAGAAGTCCCTAACTTGTTACATTTTATTTGAACTATTGTTTCCCAAGCTTATTTGCAATTTGTCATAGAATAACTGTTTACAGCTTGTGAATATAGTGTTCTAAATGACACTGAGAAATACAGGCTTGTTATGTTGCCTGCTGTCTTAGTCCATTTTGTGCAGCTATAGCAGAATATCTGCCACTGGGTAATTAATAAACAACAGAAATTTATTCCTCACAATTCTGGAAGCTGGGAAGTCCAAGATCAAGGTGCCAGCATCTGGTGAGAGCCCTGTTAATATGTTCTCACATGACAGAAAGAAGAAGGGCAAGAGAGGACAAACATTGTATCCTCACATGGCAGAAGTGCAAAAGAGAAAAAAAAAAAAAAAAAAAAAAAAAAACTCCTGCAAGTCTTTTTTGTAGTAGCATTAATCCCTTCATGAGGGAAGAGCCCTCATGACCTAAACACCACCCCGAAGGCCACATCTGTTGCACTGGGGATTAAGTTTCCAACATATACATTTTGTTTATTTAAAACAACTTCAACTTTTATTTTAAATTCAGAGATTGCATGTGCAGGTTTGTTACATGGGTATTGCATGATGCTGAGGTTTGAGGTCCAAATGATCACATCACTCAGGTAGTGAGCATAGTACCAACAAGTAGGTTTTAAGCTCTTGCGCCCCTCCCTCTCTACTTTCTCCAGTAGTCTCCAGTGTTTACTGCTCACATCTTCGTGTCTGTGAATTTAGCTCCCACGTTCTAAGTGAGAGCATGTGATATTTGGTTTTCCATTCCTGTGTTAATTTGCTTAGGATAATGGCCCCCAGCTGCATTCAGGTTGCTGCAAAAGACATGATTTCATTCTTTTTATGGCTGAGTAGTATTCCATGATGTATACCTATCTCATTTTCTTTTTCTTTCTTTCTTTCTTTTTTTTTTTTTGAGATGGAGTCTCGCTCTGTCGCCCAGGCTGGAGTGCAGTGGCGCGATCTCGGCTCACTGCAAGCTCCGTCTCCCGGGTTCACGCCATTCTCCTGCCTCAGCCTCCCTAGTAGCTGGGACTACAGGTGCCCGCCACCACGCCCCGCTAATTTTTTGTCTTTTTTTTTTTTTAGAGAGACGGGGTTTCACCGTGTTAGCCAGGATGCTCTCGATCTCCTGACCTCGTCATCCACCCACCTCGGCCTCCCAAAGTGCTGGGATTACAGGCGTGAGCCACCGCGCCCGGCCCCACATTTTCTTTATCCAATCCACCACTTACAGTCACCTAGGTTCATTTCACATCTTTGCTATTGCCAACATGAATTTTGGAGAAGACACATTCAAACCATAGCACCTGATAACACAGAGTTTTGTATTTTAACAAGGGACAATGCCTAATAAAATTGAATAAATCCTAATAGTATAGCTTATTATCACATGTCATAAGGATAAATCATTTAGGTAGAAAACCACTCCATGTAGATAGTTGGCCAATTATTTTACTTACACATAAGGTTAGACATGCTAATTATTGTTAGCATGAGTACTACTCCACCAAAGCCCCAGGACTGATTCTTCTTACACTTGTTAATAATAGATTGTGTATATCCCTAATTTTGGCTTTTTGCCAGGTCCTAAGTTATTATTTCTAATTATCTTCTGGACATTGCAACTTAGAATATAAACAACTGCTTACAACAATAGATAAACTGTAGGAAAACATTTGATAAGTCTGTTACAAGGTGTGTAACAACCTGTTATCTTTGTTTCCTACTAAAACAGTACAACTCTGTATTATAAATGAAGAACAAATTGTGGGTGATAGAGAATTAGTGTTGTGATGGGAAAGAAGCAAGAGAGAAGAGGATAATTTTTAGTCTGTTTATGGCAGGGTAATACAGAAAGTTTCCCTTTTTGCTTTTGAATATAATAAAATTCAAAAGATGAATGTATAATATCACACAAATCTTGTTTCATTGAAACTAAGCCATAGCTATAAACTACATATCAAAACATGATGTCTGCATAACACAACTTAGATTGGTGCAGAGTTCCTGGGTGTAAAGTACTACAATAAGTTGCCGGGGCTCAGTAAATAGAAGTCCAACAGCAGTATATCTTTGAAAACACTGGCAAGATATATATGCTCAGATGCTAATCAAAGGTCATAGCTCTATCTCTCTTGCTTACAAAAATTGCTGTAGGTTTGACATGAGAGGGAGTGCCAAGAGGTCAGCTATGGTACAGGAGCCACATTGAGTGAGGTACCAATAAGACACAGAAAGTAGAGTAAAAGCACCCATGGGTGCTCACTATCAGAAAATGTCAAATAAAAGTACATTTCTGAATGAACTTCCTCCAATTAGGTGGGCTTAATTCTAACACACTCTAAAATGAAAGCAAATGATAGCATTAGTATAAATTAAGGAAAAAAATAGTAGCACCTTGTGGAACAAGAACATTCACCAACAAATATTGCCATGGAACACCAAATATTCTCCTTCATTAAATATACATGCCATATATGTCATACACAACATATAATGTATATGACATATACATATGATGTATGATATATATGTGTGATAATATAAAAATGGTACTACTGTAAAAGTTTGGAAATACATAAAATGAAATCTAAATCTGTGAGGTCTAAAACTAGAAAGCTCTTAGAAGAAAACATAGGGATAATTTTTTAGTAACTTGGGTTAGGCAGTGATTTCTTGGATATAACACTAAAAGTACAAACAACAAAAGACATAAATAGCTAAACTGAACTATATCAAAAAGTTTTTAAAATAGGCTACAAATTATACCATCAACAAAGTCAAAGTACAACCAACCCACGCGATGGGAGAAATTATTTGAAAGTCATATATTTAAGAAGGGACTAGTATCCAGATTATATTAAAGACTAATAAACCAATAATAAAAGACAACTAAACCAATACAAAATACACAAAGGATTTGAATAGACATTGCATATCTCCAAATAAGATACTCAAAGAGCCAACAAGTACATGAAAAGATGTTCATCATTAGGCATTAGAGAAATGCAAATCAAAACCACAGTGCAATATCACTTCATACCCACTAGGGTGGCTATAATTAAAACACAAAAACCAAATAGGAAATAGCAAGTGTTGGAGATGTGCAGAAATTATTGAATTCATACACTGCTGGTAAGGATATAAAATGGTGCAACCACTTTGGAAAACAGATTGACAATTCCTCAAAATGGTTAAGCACAGAGTTACCATATGACTCAGTAGTTTCACTCCTTATGTATCTAACTGAAAATATTGAGAAAATATGTTCATACAAAAACTTGTACATGAATAATCAGAGCAAGATTATTCATAATATCCCCAAAGTGGAAATAACCCATATGTCCATCCATTTATTTATGTAAAAAGTATAAATTTATTGTTTATCCTATGACTAAGTAACGTTCTATATCCATAAAATGGAGTATGATTTCATAGTTAAAAAGCTAGGAAGTGCTGATACAAGCTACAGCATCGATGGAACTCAAAAACATTATGCTAAGTGAAAGAAACTAGGTACAAAAGGTCATGTATTATATTATCCTATTTATATAAATGTCCAGAATAAGAAAATTCACAGAAACAGAAGCTAGATCAAAGGTTTGTAGAGGTTGGGATGGAGGAAGAAGGGGAAGGATCGCTAATAGGTACAGAGTTTCTTTTGGGGATGAAGAAGATGTTCTAAAATTAGACTTCAATAATATTTCTAGAACTCTGTGAATATAATAAAAGCATTCAACTGTAAATTTTAATTGGGTAAGTTTTATGATAATGAATTATGTCCCAAAATGATTATGAAAACAATGAGCAGTCAAAGTTGGAAAGAAGATGGGAAACAGAGTGTCTCAGAGTGTCTCATTGACTGACTTATCTGAAATAATTAGAAGTTACCATTGTGCAGTAATTGATTAAAGCATGTAACAGTAAAAAGGTAAATATTAATAAAGAGAATAGTTTTGAGTATTGAGTGAAAAGAAGGAAAGAAAGGAGAAATATATTACTTATGTTGTTTTTATTTAGATATAGTCTAAATAAATAGAAAGCTAAGCATTGCACATAAAGCTATTATTATAAATGCAAACATCAGAAAAAAATAAAAAATTTCCTAAATAGCAGAAAAGTAAATACAAAACTGCACATATACACACAAACCCCAAAAGTAAAAGCAAAGCAAAGCAATTCAGTAAGTATGACATTAGACTCATATCCCAACACACACCAAAATTAATTATTGACAATACATATATCTAAATGCAAAACTATTTCATTATAACATACATTATATTGTTATTACATTATTACATATAATATATATTATAGTATATTATATTTATTATATATAAAACTATACTATAAATCTTCTAGAAAAAGTAAACAAATGGGCCAAAGACCTTAACGGACACCACACGAAAGAAGAAAGACAGATGGCAAATACGCATGTGAAAAGATGCTCCATATCATATGCTATCAGGGAACTATAAATTAAAACAACAATAAGATACCACTACACACCTCTTAGAATGGCCAAAATCCAGAACACTGACATGGTGGCAAAGATATGGCTATACAGGAACTATAATTCATTGCGGGTGGAAATACAAAATGGTACACCCGCTTTAGAAGATACATTAGCAGTTTCTTAGAAAACTTAACATACATTTGCCATATGATCCAGCAGTCACACTCCTTGGTATTTACCCAAAGGAGCTGAAAATTTATGTCCATGCAACAGCCTGCAAACAAATGCTAACAGCATTAATTAATAATGTGCAAAACTTGGCAACAACCAAGATATTCATCACCAGGTGACTGGATGAATAAATTGTGGTGTATCCAGACAATGAAATATTATTCAGTGCTAAAAGGAAATGAGCTACCAAGGCATGAAAAGACATGGAGAAATCTTAATGCATATTACTAAGTGAAAGAAGCTAATCTGAGAAGATTATATATTGTGTGATTCCAACTGTATGACGTTCTGGTGAAGGCAAAACTGTGGAAACAATTAAAAGGTTTGTGGTTGCCAGAGTTTAGGGGTGAGGAAGGAATCAATAGGTGAAGCACAAAACAATTTTTTAATGGATCATGGAATTAAGCTAAAAGAAGCTAAACAAGAGAGATTTAGAGGAAGAAAAGGAGAAGAAAGAGAAGATAAAGAGGAAAAGATAGGTATACCCAGCAGCTATTAGTCACAAAAGCTTTCTTGGAGAAATATTTTCACTATTTCGCTTTTTATGAAACTGTGGCAAAATCTCAGACTCACGTTGTATTTCCACATCTGCATACATGAGTGGAGATAATATCCCTCAAAGTTTGCCTTGGAGACCAAGTCAGAGAACATTAGTCCTGGCACAAAAGGAATGTGAAATCCAGAATACAGGCCACCGGAGGAGATGAAAAAAGTCTACCCTTGGAAGTACCTGCCTGAGTTTGCATCCTGGCGCCATCTCCTGTTAGTTGTTGACTGTGAAAAAAATAAGCCTTTCTGATTCTCCATACCCTCCTCCCGAAAGCACTGTTTGTTTTATAATATACTTTAATTTTCAAAGCCTCAATTTTTAAGCGTTAGGTTCACAGCAAAACTGAGAAGAAAGTACAGACACAGAGGATTTTTAGGGCAGCAAAACTGCTTTGCATGATACTATAATGATGGATACATGGCATTATACATTTGCCCAAATCCATAGAATATACAACACCAAGAGTGAATTCTAATGTAAAATATGAACTTTAGGTGATAGTGATATGTCGGTTTAGGTGCATCAATTGTAATAAATGTACCATTGTGGTGTGGGATGTTGATAGTCAGGGAGACTATGCATGTTGCAGGGTGAAAGGGGGACTATAGGAAATCTGTACACTTTCCTCTTAATTTTACTGTGAACCTGAAACTACTTTTAAAAATAAAAATCTAC
>NW_016804546.1:64176-66585 GCF_001698545.2 Rhinopithecus bieti | reverse complement strand
CAAATTTTTTTTTTTTTTTTTTTTTTTTTTTGAGATGGAGTTTCGCTCCTGTTGCCCAGGCTGGAGTGCAGTGGCACGGTCTCAGCTCACCGCAACCTCTGCCTCCCAGGTTCAAGCGATTCTCCTGCCTCAGCCTCCCGAGTAGCTGGGATTATAGGCATGCGCCACGACGCCCAGCCAATTTTGCATTTTTAGTAGAGACGAGATTTCTCCATGTTGGTCAGGCTGGTCTTGAACTCCCGACCACAGGTGATGCGCCCACCTCGACCTCCTAAAGTGCTGGGATTACAGGCATGAGCCACCGTGCCCGACCAGCCAAAGATTTTAGAACACAGAAGCACTAGCTAATACAAAAGTAAATTTGATTTCATCAAACTAAAACTAAAATAAAACCTTTATTTATTGAAAATATCATTAGTAAAATGAAAGAGGCAAGCCATATATGAGGCAAAAATATTTGCAATACATATATTTGATAAATAATACATATGCATAATATGTAAAGAACTCCTAAACACCATAATATACAAACAACCCAATAAAAATGGGGAGGCTTGAAATGCATTTTTTAAGACATACAAATGGCCAATAAGCACATGAAAAAGAGCTCAATATCATTATACGTAAGAGAAATGTAGATTAAAATCACAATGAGATACCATTTCACAGTCACTAGAACGGCGAAAATTAAAAATACTTAAAATACTCAATGTCAGCATGGATGTAGAGCAATTGAAACTTTCGTACATTCCTAATGAAATTGTAAAATGCTATAATTACCTTAGAAAACTTATTTGACAGTTTCTTAGACTGTTGAATATATATCTGTTCTACAATCCACTCCCAAGGATTTACTGAACAGAAATGAAAACTTCACACACACAAACACATAAAATGTGGTGTATGCAAAATTGTTCATAGCAGCTTTATTTGTGTAAACCCCAAACTGGACCAACTCCAATTGTATCAACAACTGAATGGAAAACAAACTATCATATATTCATAGAGTGGAATACTATTCAGTGACAAAAAGGAACTTTAATGATGTATGCAACAGCATATATAAAACTCAGAATCACTACATTGATTGATAGAAGCCAGGCACAGAACGTAATTCTTTATAATTCCATTTATATGAAGTTTCAGAAGCAAAACTCATCTATTGTGGTAGAAATAAAAACAGCAGTTGCTTCTGCTACCATTTGGGAAGTGGGAGATTAATTGGCAGGAAAGAGATCCAAACGAACTTTCTGAGGAGATAAAAATGTTTTATATATTGATTTTGTTGGTGATTACAAGAGTGTTTATATATTTGTCAAAACTCATCAAACTGTATATTTAAAATCATGTTCAGTATTTTATGTAAAATTATACCTTGAAACACCTCACAATGCATAACTAAAACAAACACACAGACACAAAGCATAAGGAAAAATTTCTTGCAAAAGAGCTCTCACTCAGGCAGACTCCTAATAGGAACTTAGGGCAAGAGTACAAATGGAGACTCATATATCATATGCCCAAATATTTGCAATCAAGCTTATAAAACTGTTGAATAGAATATGTTCTATCCTCCCACATTTACAAGTATACCTTTCTAATAATAAATCTAAAATATGTGTAAAGCTGTGATTTCCATATGACTAAATGTTGACAAAAATCACAAAGATGACTAAATTTACCTGTTATTGCACATATCTGAGTGATCCCTTCATGGTCCAGGAACGTTGGTTGAGTCAAAAGATGAACTTGTATAAAAATGATACATCTATATATTATTTATTTCATAAAATTTTTTTTCCTACCTTCACTCAGCAAAATCATTAATTATGATTTTAGAATCAAGTTTCTTACACAAGTTGGATCCTATTGACTGTATTGAACCAAAGGCTTAAAAATAAATATAGAGGCCTGGCACGGTGGCTCACACCTGTAATCCCAGCACTTTGGGAGGCCGAGGCAGGTGGATCACAAGGCCAGGAGATCGAGACCATCCTGGCTAACATGGTGAAACCTGGTCTCTACTGAAAAAATAAATACAAAAAATTAGCCGGACATGGTGGCAGGCGCCTGCAGTCCCAGCTACTCGGGAAGCTCAGGCAGGAGAATGGCGTGAACCCGGGAAGCAGAGCTTGCAGTGAGGTGAGATCACGCCACTGCACTCCAGCCTGTGTGACAGAGCGAGACTCTGTCTCAATAAATAAATAAATAAATAAATAAATAAAGTCCTAACTAAAGCAATCAGACAAGAGAAAGAAATAAAAGGTATCTAAATAGGAAAAGAACAAGTCAAACATCTCTCTTCAATGACGATATGATTGTATATACCTAGAAAACCCTAAAGACTCTGCCAAAAAGCTCCTGGAACTGATAAATGACTTAGGTAAAGTTTCAGGTTACAAACTCAAT
>NW_016804546.1:54924-64111 GCF_001698545.2 Rhinopithecus bieti | reverse complement strand
CGCCACTGCACTCCAGCCTGTGTGACAGAGCGAGACTCTGTCTCAATAAATAAATAAATAAATAAATAAATAAATAAATAAATAAAGTCCTAACTAAAGCAATCAGACAAGAGAAAGAAATAAAAGGTATCTAAATAGGAAAAGAACAAGTCAAACATCTCTCTTCAATGACGATATGATTGTATATACCTAGAAAACCCTAAAGACTCTGCCAAAAAGCTCCTGGAACTGATAAATGACTTAGGTAAAGTTTCAGGTTACAAACTCAATGTGAAAAATTCAGTAGCATTTCTATGCATCAATAATGTTCAAGCTCAGAACCACATGAAGAATGCAATCTCATTTACAATATCCCCACACAAAAATAAAATACCTGGAAATACATCTAACCAAGAAGGTGAAAGATCTCTACAAGGAGAACTATAAAACACTGCTGAAAGAAATCATAGATGAGATAAACAAATGGAAAAATATTCCATGCTCATAGATTGGAAGAATCAATATTAATCGATATTAATACTGCTCAAAGCAATCTCTAGATTCAACACCATGCCTATCAAGCAACCATCATCATTTTTCATGGAACTAGAAAAAATTATTCTAAAATTTATATGAAACCCAAAAGGTACCGGAATGGCCAAAGCAATCCTAAGCAAAAAGGAACAGAGCCCAAGGCATCACATTACCCAACTTCAAACTACACTATAAGGATACGGTAATCAAAACAGCATAGTACTGGTACAAAAACAGACACATAGATCAATGGAACGAGTTAAAGAATCCAGAAATAAACCTGCACACCTAAAGCCATCTTATATTCGAGAAGGCTGGCAAAAATAAGCAATGGGAAAGTGATTCCCTATTCAATAAATGATGCTGGGATAGCTGACTAGCCATATGGAGAATAATGAAACTGGACTCGCACCTTACACCATATATAAAAATTAACAAAAGATAGATTAAATGTTTAAATATAAGACCTCTAACTATAAGAATCCTAAAAGAAAACCTAGGAAACACGATTCTGGACATCAGCCTTGAGAATTAATTTATTACTAAGTCTTCAAAACAATTGCAACAAAACAAAATTGGCATGTGGGACCTAATTAAACTAATGAATCTTTGTTTCTTTAAAAACTTTCATTTTAGGTTCAGGGGCACATATGAAGGTTTGTTACATAGATAAACTCATGTCACAGATATTTGTTGTGCAGATTATTTCAAAACCCAGGAATTAAGCTTGGCACCCAAGAGTTATCTTTTCTGCTGCTCTCTCTCCTCCCACCCTCCACCCTCAAGTAGACCCCGGTGTCTGCTGTTTCTGTCTTTGTTTTCTAAGTTCTCATCATTTAGCTCCCACTTGTAAGTGAGAACATGAGGTATTTAGTTTTCTTTTCCTGCATTTGTTGGCTAAGGA
The DNA here is from genome assembly GCF_001698545.2 of Rhinopithecus bieti. NCBI lineage: Eukaryota > Metazoa > Chordata > Mammalia > Primates > Cercopithecidae > Rhinopithecus > Rhinopithecus bieti. The sequence goes on along the minus strand of NW_016804546.1, from coordinate 62,694 downwards.
TAATAGCCTCCAGCTCCATCCATGTTTCCCGCAAAAGACATGGTACCTTTTCTTAACGGCTGCATGGCGGTGTATATGTACCATGTTTTCTTTATTCAATCTGTCATCAATAGACATTTAGGTTGATTCCATGTTTTTGCTATTGTGAATGGTATTGCAATGAACATTTGCATGCATGTGTCTTTATGGTAGAATGCTTTATGCCCAGTGATGGCATTGCTGGTCAAATGGTATTTCCGCTTTTAGCATAATGCTTTCCACAATGGTTTAACTAATTTACACACGCACCAATAGTGGGACAACCTTACCAGCATCTGTTTTGTTTTTTTGTTTTTTTGTTTTTTTTTTTTACTTTTTAATAATAGCCATGCTGACTGGTGTGAGATGGTATCTCATTGTAGTTTTGATTTGCATTTCTTTCATGATCAGTGATGTTGAGCTTTTCTCATATGATTGTTGGCTGTATACATGTCCTCTTTTGCAAAGTGTCTGTTCAGGTACTCTGCCCACTTTTTAATGGGTTTGTTTCTCTCTTGTAAATTTGTTTGTTTCTTATAGATGTTGGATATTAGACCTGTGTCAGATGGATAGATTGCAAAAATGTTCTCTCATTCTGTAAGTTATCTGTTTACTCTGTTGATAGTTTATTTTGCTGTGCAGAAACTCTTAAGGTTAATTAGATCCCACTTGTCACTTTTTGCTTTTGTCACGACTGCTTTTGTCTTCTTTGCCATGAAATCTTTGCCTGTTCCTATGTCCATCATGGTATTGCCTAGGTTGTTCTCCAGGGTTTTTATAGTTATGTGCTTTACATTTAAGTCTCTAATCCATCTTGAGTTGATTTTTGTATATGGTGTAAGAAAGGGGTCCAGCTTCAGTCTTCTGCATATGGCTTAGCCAGTTATGACAGCACCAGTTACTGAATAAAGAGTCTTTTCCCCGTTGCTAGTTTTTGTCAGCTTTGTTGAAGATCAGATGGTTGAAGGTGTGCAGCCTTATTTCTGGGCCCTCTATTCTGTTCCATTGGTCTATGTGCCTGTTTATGTACCAGTACCTGGCTGTTTTGATTACTGGAGCCCTGTAGTATAGTTTGAAGTTGGGTAAAGTGATGCCTCCAGCTTTGTTCTTTTTTGCTTAGAATTTCGTTGGCTATTTGGGCTCTTTTTTGGTTCCATATGAATTTTAAAATAGTTTTTTACTAATTCTGAAAAGAATGTCATTGGTGGTTTGATAGAAATAGCATTGAATCTGTAAATTACTTTGGGCAGCATGGCCATTTTAATGATATTAAGTCTTCCTATCCATAAACTTGAGATTTTTTTTCATTTTGTTTTTGTGCCATGTTTGATTTTGTTGAGCACTGTTTTGTAATTCTTATTGTAGAGAGATCTTTCACCTCCCTGTTTAGCTGTATTCATAGGTATTTTCTTCTTTTCATGGCAGTTGTGAATTGGAGTTCATTGGTGATTTGGCTCTTGGCTTGCCTGTTGTTGATGTATAGGAGTGCTACTGATTTTTGTGCATTAATTTTGCGTACTGAAACTTTGCTGAAGTAGTTTATCAAGGTTTTCTAGAAATAGAATTATGTCATCTGTAAAGAGAGATATTTTGACTTCCTCTCTTCCTATTTGGATGCTGTTTATTTCTTTATCTTCCCTGATTGTTCTGGCTATGACTTCCAGTACTATGTTGGATAGGATTGATGAGAGAGGACATTCTTGTATCATGACAGTTTTCAAGCAGAATGCTTCCAGCTTTTGCCCATTCAGTATAATGTTGGCTGTAGGTTTATCATAGATGGCTCTTATTATTTTGAGGTTGGTTCCTCCAATACCTAGTTTATTGAGAGTTCTTAACATGAAGCGGTGTTGAATTTTATTGAAAGCATTTTCTGCATCTATTGAGATAATCATGTTGTTTTTGTCTTTATTTATGTTTATGTAATAAGTCACATTTACTGATTTGTGTATGTTGAACCAACTTTGCACCCCAGGGATAAAGCCTACTTGATCATGGTGAACTAGTTTTTTGATGTGCTGCTGGATTCAGTTTGTAAGTATTTTGGTGAGGATTTTTGCATCAATATTCATCAAATATATTGGTCTAGAGTTTTCTTTTTTTACTGTGTCTCCACCAGGTTTGGTATCAGGATGATGCTGGCTTCACAGAATGAGCTGGAAAGGACTCCCTCCTCCTCAATTTTTTGGAATAGTTTCTGGAAGAATAGTACTAGCTCTTCTTTGTACTTCTGGTAGAATTCAGCCATTAATCCATCAGGTCCTGGGCTTTTTGTTGTTGTTGTTGGTGGTGGTGGTGGTGGTGGCAGGCTATTTGTTATTGACTCAATTTCAGAGCTCGTTATTGGTCTGTTCAGGAAATCAATTTATTTCTGGTTCAGTCTTGGGAGGGTGTATGTGTCCAGGAATGTATCCATCTCTTCTAGGTTTTCTAGTTTGTGAGCATATAGGTGTTTGTAGTAGTTTCTAATGGTTATTTTTATTTCTGAGGGGTTAGTGGTATCATTCCCTTTGTCATTTCTAATTGTGTTTATATGGATCTCTCTTTTCTTCTTTATTAGTCTAGCTCAGAGCCTATCTTAACAATGTTTTCAAAAAAACAATTTCTGGATTCATTAATCTTTTGAAAATTTTTTTGTGTGTGTGTATTTTGATTTCCTTCAGTTCAGCTCTGGTTTTGCTTATTTATTGTCTTCTGCTAGCTTTGGGGTTGATTTGCTCTTGCTTCTCAAATTCTTCATTTTTTGATATTATTTTGTTAATTTGAGATCTTTCAAACTTTTTGATGTAAGCATTTAGTGCTATAGATTTTCCAGTTAGCACTGTATTAGCTGTGTCCCAGGGATTCTGGTATGTTGTATCTTTGTTCTCATTAGTTTCAAAGAACTTCTTGATATCTTCATTAATTCCGTTATTTACCTAAAAGTCATTCTGGAGCATGTTGTTTAATTTCTATGTAATTGCATTGTTTTGAGCAGTTTTCTTAGTCTTGACTTCTATTTTTATTGAGCTGTAGTGTGAGAGTGTGTTTGTTATTATTTTAGATTTTTGCATTTGCTGAGAATTTTTTATGTCAATTGTCTGGTCAATTTTAGGGTATGTGCTATGTGTTGATGAGAAGAATACATAATCTGGATTTGTGGGGGGCGGAGAGTTCTGTAGAGGTCTATCAGATCCATTTGGTCCAATATTGAGTTTAGGTCCTGAATATCTTTGTTAGTTTTCTGCCTCGTTGATCTATCTAATTCTGTCAGTGGAGTGTTGAAGTCTCCCACTGTTTTTGTGTAGGAGTCTATGTCTCTTTGCAGGTCTCTAAGAACGTGCTTTATAAATCTGAGTGCTCCTGTTTTGGATGCATTTATATGTAGAATAGTTATATCTTCTTGTTGAACTGAATCATTTTTCATTACGTAATGTCCTTCTTTGTCTTTTTTTATCTTTGCTGATTTGAAGTCTGTTTTGTCTGCAATTAGGATTGCAACCCCTAATTTTTTTCTGTTTTCCAATTGCTTGGTAGACGTTCCTCCATCCCTCTATTTTGAGCCTATGGGTGTAATTACGTGTGAGATGGATCTCTTGAAGACACATACCATTGGGTCTTGCTTTTTATCCAGCTTGTCACTCTGTGCCTTCACTTAGGAAGCTTAGTTTTGGCAGGACATGAAAATCTTGGCTGAAGTGTTTTGTTTTGTTTTGTTTTAATGTTGACTATTGGCCTCCAGTATCTTCTGTCTTATAGGGTTTCAGCTGAGAGGTCCACTGTTAGCCTAGTGGGGTTCCATTAGGTGGTGACCTGCCGTTTTCCTCTAGCTGCCTTTAAAATTTTTTCTTTCATTTTGACCTTGGAAAATCTGACAACTATGTGTCTTGGGAATGATCTTCTTGTGTAGTTCTCTGTGTTTCTAAGTTTGACTGTTGGCCTCTCTAGCAAGGTTGGGGAGGTTTTCATAGATGATATCTTGAAATATGTTTTCCAGGTTGCTTGCTTTCTTCCCCTGATATCAGTGTTTTGTAGATTTTATCTCTTTGCATAATCTCATACTTCTCAGATATTTTGTTCATTCCTTCTTATTCTTTTTTTCTTTATTTTTGTCTGACTGTCTTGTTTCAGAGAACCAGCCTTCAAGTTATGAGATTCTTTCCTCAGCTTGGTTTATTCTGCTATTAATACTTGTGATTGCATTGTGTAATTCCTGTGTTGTGTTATTCAGCTGTGTCAGATCAGTTAGGTTCCTTTTTATATTGGCTATTTCATCCTTCAGCACCTGTATTGCTTTATTGGGATTCTTAGTTTCCTTGGATTGGGTTTTGCCATCCTCCTGAATCTCAATAATCTTTGCTCATATCCATAGTCTGAATTTGTCTTTTTAGCCAGTTCAGCCTGGTTAAGAACTCTTGTTGGAGAACTGGTGCCATCATTTGAAGGACGTGTGACACTGTGGCCATTTGAGTTACCAGAGTTCTTGCATTGTTTCTTTCTCACTTCTGCATGTAGGTGTTCCTCAAGCTGCAGTGTAGATTCTGTACAGTCAATAGACTCCTTTTCTAGATGTTTTCACCAGGCTGAGGCTTTGTGCAGTGCTTTTATTTGATGCTGAATTCTTGTTTGTTTGTTTTTTATTTGTTTTCCTTTGTTTCGTTTTGGTTTTTGAGACAGAGTCTCATTCTGTCACCCAGACTGGAGTGCAGTGGTGCAATCTCGGCTCACTGCAACCTCCGCTTCCAGGGTTCAAGCAATTCTCATGCCTCAGCCTCCTGAGTAGCTGGGATTACAAGCATGTGACACCGTGCCCAGCTAATTTTCTTTTTGTATTTTTAGTAGAGACAGAGTTTCACCATGTTGGCCAGGCTGGCCTCAAACACCTGACCTCAGGTGATCCCACCACCTCAGCCTTCCAAAGTGCGGGGATTACAGGTGTGAGCCACCGCACCCGGCGATGCTGACTTCTTGTCTCTGGTTTCAGATGGACATATGTTAGGAAGGAATTTTTGGGTGTTGAAGCTTTGGGGTATAATCCGGTAGGTGGCACTTAGGCTTATTGGTCGGTTGGTAGACTTTCTTGGTTGTGTGGCTCCCCTATGTTTCCTCAGAGTTGTCGCCGTGTTCCCCTCAATGCTCTGAAAGTGTGGGTTCCTCTTCCCCTTGAGTGTTGGCTTTAGATCACGGCTCAGCACTCCTGGGCTGCCTGCTGTAGCTCTGGGGCAATCTCAGTGTTAATGCTCCTTCCCCGACTTGGAGGCAGCAGAGGAAGGGGACATTAGTAGTGGTTGTGGTCAGTGGTCTTTTGCTTGTCTCCTGGGGGCTCCACCCCATAGAGATGCAGGTCATCAATCATTTAATGGAATCAGCCCAGGATGGCGGGTTTGTGCTGTGGGCCCAAACCAGGGGTTCCCTGTCTGGTGACAAACAGTGGGGTTTTTGTGGGTCTGATAGAAAATGGAGTGGATTCCTCTTCTTGAGTTGACTGCAACCTGTTGGAGGTGTGGATAAAGCATTTAGTGTCTTTGCTCCTTCATTAGTCCATTGGTAGCAAGGGCAGTTACACTGCAGAAGCAGTGACAAAGGAGCTTTCAATTGTCCCTGGAGGCTCTGTCCAGGGAGTTGTTGAGTTGCTACTGGCTCGATAGCTCTGGTGGGGGATGGCTGGAGGCCCAGACCTGGAGGATCTGCAGAGTGAGAAGATATGGAAACAGGCACCCACATAACAGTCTGACCACTTTTCCATAGGGCTGCTGTGATATGCTGGGGGCCCGTTTCAGTCTGTAGTCACCTTGGATTTTCCAGTACCTGGAGGTATCACCAGTGAAGGCTGTGATATAGCAAAGATGGCAGCCTGCTTCTCCTTCTGGAAGCTCCATTCCAGGGAAATACAGACCTGTTGCCAGTCCAAACACACCTGTAGGAGGTGGCTGGAGATCCCAGTCGAAAAGGCTCACCCAGTGAGGAGGAACAGGATGGGGGCTCCACTTAAAAAAGCAGTCTGGCCGTGTTTTTGTAAGGCAACTGTACTGTACTGGAGGTCTGCCTCAGCCCCTGTTGCCTTAGACACTTCAAAGGCCAAAGACTGAAACAGTGAAGTCACCCAAACAACAAAGATGGCAGCCCACCCCTCCCTCCGGGAGCTTCATCCCAAGAAAATTTGAAAACACTGGTGCAGGTAGCTGGAGACCCCAGTTGGGAGGCACCACTTTAAAAAAGCAGTCTGGTTACATTTTCATAAGAGCAACTGTGCTATGCTTGCAGTTCACTTCAGCCCCTGGTCACTTTGGACTCTCCAAAGCCTAAAGGCCAAAATAGCTAATCCACCCAAACAGCAAAGATGGCAGTCCACCCCTCCCTCTGAGAGCTCTGTTCCAGGGAGGTTTCAAATTTCTGTGGGCTGGAGAGCACTGGCGGGGGTGGCTGAAGACCCTAGTTGGGAGGTCCTGCCCAGTGAGGAAGTGCTGGATCCAGGACCTGCTTTAAAAAGCAGTCTAGTCACATTTATGCAGAGCAGCTGGGCTGTACTTGGGGACTGCCTCTGCCTCCCAATCAGCTTGGAGTCTCCGAAGCCCAACAGCTGGAATAGCTAAGTCACCCAAGCAGCAAATATGGCAGCTTGCCCCTCCCTCTGAGAGTTCTGTCCCAGACAGGTTTCAAAACTCTGTCAGCTGGAGAACACCAGCAGGAGTGGCTAAAGGTCCTGGTTGGAAGGTCACACCCAGTGAGGGGGAACAGGTTTGTGGACCCACTTAAAACAGGTGCCATCATTTGGAGGACATGTAACAGTCTGGCCAAGTTTTCATAGAGCAGCTCATAGGCAGGTTGGCCCTAAGCAGTTCGAAGCTTGATTTTTCCCTTTAGCTTAGTGATTTGGTGGTGCCAAGATTTATTTTCCTTTTACGACATACAAACAGCCAACAAACATATGGAAAAACGCTCAACATAACTAATCATCACAGAAATGTAAATAATGAGGCTGTGGAGAAAAGGGAACGCTTATACACTGTTGGTGGGAATGTAAATTAGTTCAGCCACTGTGGCAAGCAGTTTGGAGATTTCTCAAAGTATTTAAAACAGAAGTACTATTTGACCCAGAAATCCCATTATTGGATATATATCCAAAAGAAAATAAATTGTTCTACCAAAAAGGCACATGTGCTCATATGTTCAACATAGAACTATTCACAATGGTAAAGACATGGAATCAACCTAGGTGCCCATCAATGGTAGAATGGATAAAGAAAATGTGGTGTGTATATATATATATATATATATATATACACACACACACACCATGGAATACAATACAGTCATAAAAATGAATGAACTCATGTTCTTCTCAACAACATGGATGGAGCTAGAGGCCATTATCCTAGGCAAATTAATGCAGGAACAGAAGACCAAATACCACATGTTCTCACTTATAAGTGGGAGCTAAACATTGGGTACTCATGGACATAAAGATTGTAACAATGGACACTGGGGACTAGTGCGGATTAGAGGGAGAAGGGAGAGATGGGTGCAAGGGTTGAAAAACTATTAGGTAACATGTTCAGTAGTGGAGTAATAAGATCAATTGTATCCCCAAAATCAGCATCATACAATATATCCATGTAACAAACATGTACATGTACCTCCTGAATCTAAACTAAAAGGTGAAATTATTTTAAAAGAATATGTATATAATATATATACTATATACATATATGATCACATTAAATGTGTATAGTATTTGAATTATTTTCATCAATAAATATACAGGTAAAATAT
>NW_016804546.1:51597-54241 GCF_001698545.2 Rhinopithecus bieti | reverse complement strand
TTTTTTTTTTTTTTTTTTTAAGGAATAGGGCAAGAAATGTAGCAAATCATTTCCCTGGAATTGAAATATGCTGGGCATGGAAGGAGATGTTCAGCACTGAGTACTAGATCCCAAGTACTAGAGTCAACCCTGTGTTCCTTAATATACTTATCCTTTGGGTTTCTAATATGCAGTTGTTCTCTAAAGCGCTAGGCTCAGGGCTGCATGCCCTCCTTCATGGTCTAAGGATGATGGTAGAAACTTGCAAGTCTCCTTGCTTTCAGTTTCTCCCTTCCCCATGATCCCACACATCACTATGTGATTTTCTTAAATCATGTTACTCTCCTGCTCAAAAGCCTTCCATGGATTTCTATCAGTTACAGCATCAAGCCCAAATTTGTCAGCCTTGCATTTAGGAATATCTGAAATCTCACTTGACCTTTCTTTTCCAGCCCCCTTTTCTGTTTTATAATGGATATGTCTATATGCCTGAAAAAAATAAAACTAAAAACTAAAGATATAAAAGATTTTACTTTTTGTCCTCCTAAACACAGTCCTGCCTTCCTACTTTTGGAGCTTGCACGGTTGTTTTAATCTTTTCTATCTTGCTTACCATTAGGAATTCTTCCAGATTTAGTCCAAATCCTACTTTTATAGGGAAACTTTCATTGCAGATTAAGCCTGCCAAGATTCTTTCTCTTCTGTGAATCTTAAACAATGATTGCCTGTGCATATTAATTCATTATTTACTAAATTATATTTTGTCTTCCTCAAAATATATTATACCTTGCCCGAGGTCAGGGGCTATGTTTTATGCCTCTTTGTTCCTTGCACATAATAGATAACTAGTTAGTTCTTGCTGACAGCATGCTTACGTGATAGTGTAGCTTACTGGGCAGTAAAGATTTAAAGTACAAGGTCCTCTTACATCCCAAGGGATTGAATCATACTTTGGAAACACTTTTATCTCAGGGTAACCTTTTAGTCTCACTACAAGTAACTAATATTAACCAGACTGTTTGGTGTTAAGATGTACAGGAAATGCCTTCCTTCAAATTCTACATGCAATTTTAAAATAATTGATATTAGATAATTATAAATAAGAAAGATAATGTAGAGAAATAAGCCAAACAAACATAACACTGTTATGAATATGTCCAGTGAAAGAAGCCATGGAGAACTGAATGGGCTGTTGTCATAGCCCTAAATGTTTTCTTTGTGAGTTCATTTTTCTTTAATTGCATTTCTGAGCAGCATCTAAGTTTACAGTAGGAGATAAAAGTATGGAAGAAAATAGTGTAGTGTTATGACTGTTTTTACAGCCATCCTTTATTGGTTATTCACAATAAAAAGCACAGCATATTCAGGGTGCATTAATAAAAAATGGAGACTATAAAAGCTATTAAAATAGAATGTACATTATGTTCACTGAGAACACTATAGGATTGAGCTGCCATTTTTTTCCTCCCAAAATAAGGTGTAAAGTGTTCAGAACCCAGAAACTCAAAACCAAACTTTAATTCATGCTCCTTGTCATCAGTATCAGATGTTGACCACAAACCTTGGAAAGAAAGCCCCCCCTTAACCTTATGCCACTACAATGTAAATTCATATGGGCATCTGACAAAAGATCAGTTTATTTAGCAAGACTTACCATATGTTAGATGTCAGTGTGTGTGGCCAGGGGAATTCAAGGATTCATCAAATATACTAGTTCATTTTCCCAAATAGGTAACAACAAGGAATTTCTACTTCCAACAAACAACAAAAATATAATAATATAATAATCAGAATTGTGAAGCTCTTGTTCTATCAGGGTTTCTATACAGAAAAAAAAAATTTTAACAAGTAGGCCTAACCCAGGTGTTGACCACTTTGTTTACATTTTGTATCAACTTCCCTTGCATGAGCTTCCCACAGAGACATCAAAATCTCTGGTGCTTTTAAATTGCATTGTATGTTTCTGAAACCAAATAATCAAGCATTTTTTATAGCTTTTGTCTTTACAAATTATTTCCAAAGAGGTAAAGGACAGGAAATGATTCAACCAAGTCAGTAACCTGTTCATGGAAACTGACATAGACAGAAGTAACAGCCAATTCTTTATCTTGGAACTAAGTTCTCAACATTGCATTTTGGAGATATTCCAAAGGGTCTTACGTCTGGAATTTAGCCTTCATGTCCAAGGATGATCGCATTTTAAATTCAAAAGTGAAATCAAAGTAACATAGTTTGCCTTTACATGTTTGCAAACTTTCACAGATCTTACCTGATTTATTGAGGAAAGGCAATTTGGAAGCACATGAAAAGTTTACCCAAGCCTTTCTTTGCAGTGTAAAGGTACTTTCACGGTTGTTTTAGATTTACTCTTGAAACTCTGTAATAGATTATAAAACTTTCCCAGGTAAAGCATTCCATGCTGGAAAAGAATTTATTTGAAAAGCTTCAGTGTTTTTCTAGCTGGCAGTGAGGCTGGGAAAAGGGCATTACAATGATCAATCTTTTTATTGGGAACTTTGTATTACACTATAGGGGGGATTTTAAAACAAACAAACAAACAAAAAATCTAGACAGTTCCCAGGGAACAAAAGATTCCCAGACTTCAGAGAGACCACTTACTGCAGAGAGGTCTTCCAGCTGATATCATCATTCCCATCCTGAGTGC
>NW_016804546.1:46327-49213 GCF_001698545.2 Rhinopithecus bieti | reverse complement strand
TAGAGATTATTACTATCTTCTTTTATGAGAGAGTCTCGCTCTGTCGCCCAGGCAGGAGTGCAATGGCACGATAGGCTCACTGCAAACTCCACCTTTCTGGTTCAAGTGATTCTCCTGCCTCAGCCTCCCGAGTAGCTGGGATTACAGGCACATGCCACCACGCCCGGCTAACTCTCGAATTCCTGACCTCAGGTGATCCACCTGCCTCCACCTCCCAAAGTGTTGGGATTACAGGTGTGAGCTACCGTGCCCAGCCTATATCTTCATTTTAAATATGAACAGAGTTAAGAGACATCAAGAAATTTGTCAAGTGACAGGTCTGGAATCACAGCCCAGGTCAGTTTGACTGAAAACTTTGTGCCTTGTTATGCCATATTTTAGAGGGACATATATTTTCTCAATAAATTCCCTAAAGCTTTATGAATGGTATAATAGAAGTATGTCCAGTGGGGCATAAGAGGGAATTTAAAAAATGACTCTTGGGGAGTTAGAGAGATAGTAAGGGACTGGAAAAGATTTTTTTTTTTTTTTTTTTTTTTTTTGTAGGAAGCCTTACTGGGATTAAATCAGTAGACCTTATCCACTTGAACTAACAAGCTCAAACTGACATCTGAGAAAAAGTTCATCTTTGGAGTCATCTAAAAGACAAGCTTCAGAAAGAATACAATAGATTCAAACGCACAAAGCAGTTCAGAATGAGCATGAACTAGACCTGTGCTATCCAATATAGTAGCCACTAGCTATTAATATACATGGATGGTATGCACTTGAAATGTGGCTAGTGGAAACACAGGTGTTAGATAAGTGTAAAGTACACATAGGATTTCGAAGATAGTACAAGAAAAAAGAACACAAAGTATCTCATTAATAATTGATATCAATTACATGTTGAAATTATAATATTCTGGATATTATGACATACAAAAATATTATTTAAATGAATGTACCCAGTTTTTACTTTATTTAATGTGACTGTAATTACATATGTGTAATTTAAAATTACACATATGTAATTGCATTTATGGCTTATATCTCTTGAATAATGCTGGATTAGAGTTTCTTTCCCTGACCTCTAAAACCAAGAGCAGTTTAGATTTGTATCCCTAAATTTTTTTTTATTATACTTTAAGTTCTAGGGTACATGTGCACAGCGTGCAGGTTTGTTACATATGTATACATGTGCCATGTTGGTGTGCTGTACCCGTTAACTCATCATTTACATTAGGTATATCTCCTAATGCTATCCCTCCCTCTTCCCAACACCTCACAACGGGCCCCAGTGTGTGATGTTCCCCTTCCTGTGTTCCAGTGTTCTCATTGTTCAATTCCCACCTATGAGTGAGAACATGCAGTGTTTGGTTTGTTTGTCCTTGCAATAGTTTGCTGAGAATGATGGTTTCCAGCTTCATCCATGTCCCTACAAAGGACATGAACTCATCCTTTTTTATGGCTGCATAGTATTCCATGGTGTATATGTGCCACATTTTCTTAATCCAGTTTATCATTGATGGACATTTGGGTTGGTTCCAAGTCTTTGCTATTAATCCAGAAAGAAAACAATATTTGAGCATGCCATTTCAGCATTCACTAGCTACTTTGTTCAGTATCTAGCAAATCATTGACATTCTTTAATCATCACTATACTAAATCTAAACTCCTTCAGGATAGGAATTGGGTCTTAATTTTCATCAGAAGTGCTTATCCCAATGCCTTACGCATAATATCACACAATAGATGTTGAGTGAATGATTTAAAACACTTTAGCTCAGTCATGGAGTATTATTTCTTTATCAGTAAACATTATGGAACAACTTAATTATTTTAACAAATGTTGCCCTCTTTTAAAAGAATCATCATAGTAAGCTCTACATTTACTACAACAAACAATACTTCTGCTGTTTATAACCATTTTGAATCTCCTGTTCTGGACCTGCTCTCTCAATCTGTTGGAGTATTATCATGGATATTCTCAATAGCAGCATAACTTTGAACTTGAAGGCTAGATTAACAGAGTAACCAGAGCTCTTAAAGATCAAAGCTCTTAAAAAGGTTAAAGCCTCTTTCCTGTTTCCTGAGCATCATTTCTCTCATAGCAAGTTTCCTTCTACTTTTAAAATCTGTAAAACTTATTTTGACAGACAAGTCAAAGCCAAAAAGGAATGGACCCAGTCAGTTTTCGGTGTCAAATTACCTATATGGCAATTCAGTGAATCCTTATCTTTCACTCTTACTTTAAGCATGGATTCTAGTTTTAAAGATTAACAAGTATGGCAGTGATACTGAATCATCAGAATAGTCTCTAGAATCATTTCTGTAAGCCAAAATGGCCGTACCTGTGCTTGACAATATCAACCCCAGCTCCAAGTACAACCCAAACAAACAAAAAATAGTATTTTCTATGTTTAATATTCTTTAACCATTTGGTGCCACTCTTTTGTATCTGTCCTTATATGTGAGCATTTCCTCCGATTTAGAAAAATATTTTTTAAAATAGAAGCTCATTGTAAGTTTTTCTGCATAGCTATATAACTTCCTTCTTTTCTTCTTTACTAGGACCAATAGCAAAAGTGTTGTATTTTATGGCTGTCTTGAAGAGCATTTCTGGACACCTGTTCTGGCATGCTTCCACCCATCTTTAAGGAATGTGATTCTTAGTTTGAACTGGTTAAAATTTTGAAGTTAGCAGGCAGCTGGGGACAGTGATTTTGTCCACAAAAAGTCCTATATATTAGTCAGCTCAGGCCACCATAACAAGATACCACAGACTAGGTGGTTTATACAACAAACTTTATTTTCTCTCAGTTCTGGAGGCTGGAAATCCAAGATCGAAATTCCCTAGTGTTACTTTCTAGTGAGACCTTGCTCTTTCTGACTTTCAGATGGCTG
>NW_016804546.1:38619-45338 GCF_001698545.2 Rhinopithecus bieti | reverse complement strand
GGGGCCTATCATGGGGAGGGGGGAAGGGGGAGGGATTGCATTGGGAGTTATACCTGATATAAATGACGAATTGATGGGTGCTGACGAGTTGATGGGTGCAGCACACCAACATGGCACAAGTATACATATGTAACAAATCTGCACGTTATGCACATGTACCCTAGAACTTAAAGTATAATAATAATAATAAAAAAACTTTTCTAATAAACAGAAAGCTGCACCCACCATCCCCTCCAAAGGGAAACCAATTTATCAACTATCTACAGAGAAAAAACACCTCCATAAGAACTAAATATTGGGTGAGCACTTATTGTATCTGGTGTTAACTTCATATCACTGAAAGGCACTGAAGAGATAGAAAAAACAGTCCTGAATCACTGACGCCACCCCTCCCCTACCACAGGTAGGGGAGACATAGTGTGGAGAGTATCTTTGGGTGCTGGAGAAGAAAACACAGCAACTGTGAGGCATCAAACTCCGTGCTGTTCTGTTAGAGCAGAAAGGAAAACCAGACCAAACTCAGCTGATGCCCATCCACAGAAGGAGCATTTAAGTCAGCCCTAGCCAGAAGGAAATCCCTGATCCCAGTCGGCAGAACTTGAGCGCATGCAAATCTTGCCACTGAGGGCCAAAGTGCTCTCAGTCTAAGTAAATTCGACAGGCAATGTAGGCCATAAGTATTGTAACTCTTAGGTGAGTCCTAGGGCTAAACTAGGACCAGGGACAGTGGACTAGGCAGGCAAGTGACATACTGAAATACCAGATGGGGCAGCCAATGTAGTTCTGGCATCACTCATCCCCTAACTCAAGTCTTCACAACTCACAGCTCCAAAAAAAGCCCCTTCCTTCCACTTAAGGAGAGGAGAGGGGAGAGTGGGGAAGAATTTGTCTGGTTTCTTAGAAACCAGCTCAGCCACAGCAGGATAGGGCACCTGTCAGACTCGTGAGTCCCTGATTCCAAACCCTAGCTTCCAGACAGCATTTCTAGACACACCCTGGGCCAGAAAGGAACACATTGCCTTGAAAGGAAGGACCCAGCATTCTGCCAGCATTCATCACCTGTTAACTGGAGAGCCTTTGGGCCCTGAATAACCAGCAGCAATACCCAGGTACTACATAGAGGACCTTGGTAAGCCTCTGAGACATGGAGGATTCAAGTGAGACTCAGCACCCTACCAGCTGTGGGGGCTACAGAGCAAAATTCCTTCTGCATCAGAAAAGCAGAGAGAAAAGTAAAGGGGACTTTATCATGCACCTTAGATACCAACACCACCACAGGAAGACAGAATACCAAGTGGGGTGCCTGATTCCAGGACTTGACTCTTGGACGGTATTTCTGGACCTGCTCTAGGCCAGAGAGGAGCCCACTGCCCTGAAGAGTGAGTCCCAGGCCAGGCAACATTTAACACAAGCTGACTTAAGAGACCTTGGACCTTAAGAAAATATCATCGGTAGTCTGGCAGCACACTTCATGGCCAGGGGTGGCAGAGGCAACAAAATGAGGCATCTCTGCTTTTGGAAGCAGGAGGGATGAGTGGAAAGGACTGTATATTATGGTTTGAGTGCCAGTTCAGCTGCAACACAACAGAACACCAGGTTGACTTCTAAGGTTTTGACTCTAGACCCTGAATCCCAGACAGCACTTCTGGACCTATCCAGGGCCTGGGGGACCTTGTCATCCTGAAGGGAAGGAAACAGACCTGGCTGGCTTTGCCACCTGCTGAATGTAGAGCCCCAGGGCCTTGAGCAAACATAGCCAGTAGCCAGGGAGTGATTACTGAAGGCCTTGGGCAAGACCCAGTGCTGTGCTAGCTTAAGGTCTGACCCAGTAGAGTCATAGTGGTGGTGAACTCAAGGGTGGTTGTGCCATTCCACCCTCAACTTTAGAACAGAGGGAGAGACTCTATATACTTTGAAGAAAGTAAGGGAAGAGAACAAAGGTTTCTGCCTGGTAATCCAGATAATTCTCCTGGATCTTGTCCAAGACCATGAAGGTGGTACCTCTGTGAGCCACAAGAACCATAGCACTGGGCTTAGGGTGCCCACTAAAGCAGAAACAGCTTAGATCACAATACCAAGTTCTTTCAATTATCTGGAAAGTCTTCCCAAGAAAGATGGCTACAAATAAGCCCAGACAGTGAAGACTAGAATAAATACCTAACTCTTCGATGCACAGATACCAAAGAACATCTACTAGCATCAACACCATCCAGGAAAACATGACCTCATCAAATTAACTAAATAAGCCACCAGAGATGAATCCTGGAGAAACAGAGATATGTGAGCTTTCAGACAGATAATTCAAAACAGATGTTTTAAGGAAACAAAAAGTTTCAAAGACAACACAGAGAAGGAATTCAGAATTTATAATTAAAATTAAAAAGAATCAACAGAAATTTTTGAGCTGGAAAATGCAATTGGCGAACTGAAGAAAGCGTCATAGCCCTTTAGTAGCAGAATGCACCAAGCAGAAGAAATAATTGGTGAGCTTGGAGACAGGCTATTTGAAAATACACAGAGAAGACAAAAGAAAAAGTAACGAGAAACAACGAAGCACAGCTACAGAATCTATAAAATAAACTCAAAAGGGCAAATGTAAGAGATATTGGCCTATAAGAAGAGGTAGAGAAAGATATAGGGTTAGAAAATTTATCAAAAGCATAGTAACAGTGATCTTTCCAAACCCAGAGAAAGATATCAATATCCAAGTACAAAAAAGTTATAGAACACCAAGAAGATATCTCAAAGCATTTAGTAATCAAACTCCCAAAGGCCAAGAATAAAGAAAGGATTGTAAAAGCAGCAAGAGAAAAGAAACAAATGTCACACAATGGAGTTTCAATACAGCTGGCAGCAGGCTTTTCTGTGCAAACATTACAGGCCAGGAGAAAGAGGCATGACATATTTAAACTGCCGAAAGGAAAAAAAAAATAAACTTTTACCCTAGAATTGTATATCTGGCAAAATGTCCTTCAGACATGAAGGAGAAATAAAGACTTTTCCAGACGAACAAAAGCTAAGGGATCTCATAATACCAGAGCAGTCCTACAAGAAGTGCTAAAGAAAGTACATCAGTCAGAAAGAAAAGTACATTGATAAGTAATAAAGAATCACCTGAAGGAACAAAACTTACTGCTAATAGTAAGTACAGAGAAAATAAAGAATATTATAACACTGTAATTGTGGTATGTAAATTACTCTTATCCTAAGTAGAAAGACTAAAGGAAAACCAGTCAAAATAATGAATACAACAACTTTTCAAGACACAGTCAGAACAATAAGATACAAGTAGGAATAACAAAATGGTAAAAGCAAGGAGATGAAGTTAAGAAGAGTTTTTTTTTTTCCTTGCTTACTTGCTTGTTTGTTTATGCAAACAGTGTTAAGTTTTATCAAGTTAAAATAATGGGTTATAAGATATTATTTTCAAGACTTGCAGTAATGTCAAACCAAATAACATACAACTGATACCCAAAATAAAAGAAAGAAACTGAATAATATTACCAGAGAAAATCATCTCCATTAAAACAATGAAAGGAAGAAAAGAAAAAAGGAAGAGAAGGCCTCAAAGCAACCAGAAAACAAATAACAACTTGGCATGAGTAAGTCCTTATTAACAATAATAGTCTTCAATGTAAAAAACTAAATTATCTAATCAAAAGATATAACACTGGCTGAATAAATGAAAAAACAAGACCCATTGATCTATTACCTACAAGAAACACACTTCACCTACAAAGACCCACATAGACAGAAAATAAGGAAATAGAAAAGATAGTCCATGCCAACAGAAAGCAAAATTGGGCAGGAGTCACTGTATTTATATCAGACAAAATAAGTTTCAAGACAAAAGTATAAGAGGGGACAAAATAGGTCACTATATAATGATAAAGGGGTCAGTTCAGTAAGAGGATATAAAATTGTAATATATATCCACTCAACACTGAAGCACCCAGATATAAAAGGAAATATTAGAGCTAAACAGAGTTTGGCCCCAATACATTAATAGCTGGAGACTTTGACACTCTAGTTTCAGCACTGGACAGATCTTCCAGACAGAAAATCAACACAGAAACATCAGACATGGGCCGCACTACACACCAAATGGGACTGATACATGTTTACAAAACATTTCATACAGTGGGCGAAGAATGCACATTCGTTTCCTCAGCACATGGATCATTCTCAAGGATAGACCATATGCTAGGTCACAAAACAAGTCTTAAAATATTCAAAATATTGAAATAATATCAAGCACCTTCTCTGCCCACAATGGAATAAAATTAGAGATCAGTAACAAGAGGAATTTTGGAAACGATACAAATACATGGAAATTAAACAATATGCTCCTTAACGACCAGTGGATCAATGAAGAAATTATGAAGAAAATTGCAAAATTTCTAGAGACAAATGATAATGGAAACACAACATATCAAAACCTACAGGAAACAGGAAAAGCACCACTAAGAGGGGAGTTTTAGGTATAAGGGACATCAAAAGCAGGAAAAAATTTCAAATATACAATCTAATGATGCATCTTAAAGAACTAGAAAAGAAAGAGAATGCCACCCAAAATTAGTAGAAGAAAAAAGTAATGATAAAGATCAGAGCCNCAAAAAATCTAGACAGTTCCCAGGGAACAAAAGATTCCCAGACTTCAGAGAGACCACTTACTGCAGAGAGGTCTTCCAGCTGATATCATCATTCCCATCCTGAGTGCTGATGCAAACTTGCTCAAAATTAATACATCTTAAATGTTTGGATAATTCCCCCTCTCTCAGTATTAGGGAAATCATCACAATAAGACAAACATACCAACAAGTATAAAATCCAATAGAGGTGCTATAGTCAGACTATTTATGACAAAATGAATTATAACCTCTCAGGGTCTCCATGGTTTCTGGGTTACTGCCTAGTGACAAGCACTCTGCAAGAATTCAAAGACATTGTATGTTTAGGTACTTTTGTAACTCGTTTGATTAAATTACAAACTGATAGAAAAGTTGCAAGACTAGTATAAAGAACTTCCCTTCTTCCAGAGCCACTAATTTCAACATTCACTACATTTGTTTTATCATGCTGGGCTCCTTTTGAACAGCATCCAGGGTTTTATTAAGTGCCTAAAGCTATAATGTATTATAACATGTTACTTAATTATCAGAGACAGAACTGATCTATATAGAATGATAATAGTAATGACAATAATGGCAATAATAATATTAGTAATTTGCATATTAAGTAATCACAAGAACTTTATAAGGTATGTACTATCATGTTCAGGTTATCAGTGAATAATTTGTGGTCACAGAGCAAGGAAGTGGCATAGCCAGCATTCAAATTCAGATCTATCTGACCCTAAAGCTAGGGCTTACAAACATTACTGAATACTGCCTCTTATCAAATATGGCAAGGAGACTCATTTTCCTCAGTCTATCTAATCCCCAATGGGTTAGCCCTTCACTTGGGAATTCCACCCATATTATTTAGGGCTATATAATGCAATAAGGGAACATAAGTCAGAAGCCAGAATGCAGCTATGACAATTATCTCAAAATATAAAGTTTAATTGAAAATAATGTAGCTCTGGATGAAGAAAATTCCAGTATTTGTCCTTAGGGTTATCCTTTTTAATCTGCAAAATTGAAATATTCACATTTTTCTGTTGGGGAAAAACCAGTATGATTGCAAGCCTTTTTCAATTTTTAATTGCCTATTCCCAGAGTAAGCTTATTTGAATAAGCAATTCTTAGAGAGGGGCTTCTATCTACCTAATACCATGCCATTTCCTATGCTAATAACAGTTTCATGTTTGCTACTGTAGAGATTGTTGAGGAGACAGCCAAAGTAATGAGGGTGAAATAAAATAGTTTACTTCAGTGACTCAACCTGGAAGTTCAAAGTACTAAAGCATTGGAATATTCTGAGTCTCTGCCACATTGCTTGATGACTGTTGAAAACATTAAGTAATTCCAGCAGGAGTTGTCAGTCTGTGTGTGAATGTGAGTGTGTTTGTGCGTACATCTTTGAATAAATGTGTAAGCAGGTATTGAGTATGTGTGTCTGTTTTTAACAAGGTCTTTGCCTCCTTTGATTCCAAACTCCATTCTCCAACAGGACTTTATTTCTAAGAAATAAGAACACTCTTTGTAAAGTTGAACAATTGATTTTTCATTTTCCATTCTCAGGCTTTTTGCTTTGACCAGGTGTTTCATAGCAGGTTATCAGAGAACCTTCTTTATTTCCAGTAGACAATAGGAAAAGATCAAGAACTACAAATGCTCCTGAATACACACCAAGGCCATGACAAGATCACAGAATTTTGGAAGTTTTAGTCATTTTCTCTGGAGAAGTAAGTCTAAAATTGTTTCTTAATGTGTTAGAGACATAATAGAATCTATGCCTAATTTTCTAGATTTTGAGCCAAGATTGTTCAATTTAATTGCTTAACAACAGTAATTCTAAGGTTTCCACTTTGTGAAAATTTAAAAGCTTGAAAAAATTTTTACATATCTTATCTAGTGAGCCTTAGACTAATTAATTCAATAAAATATATTGAAAGCCTGCTATGCTAGGCATAAAGAATACAATAATAATAATAGTATCATTTTATTAATACAATTAATAATAATGGAAAATACTATTTATGGAATGCTAGCTAGTGAGAGTTAGTGTACTAAGTGTTTTATATAAATTTATATATGTATATATATACATATATA
>NW_016804546.1:23855-34926 GCF_001698545.2 Rhinopithecus bieti | reverse complement strand
GGGGCCTATCATGGGGAGGGGGGAAGGGGGAGGGATTGCATTGGGAGTTATACCTGATATAAATGACGAATTGATGGGTGCTGACGAGTTGATGGGTGCAGCACACCAACATGGCACAAGTATACATATGTAACAAATCTGCACGTTATGCACATGTACCCTAGAACTTAAAGTATAATAATAATAATAAAAAAACTTTTCTAATAAACAGAAAGCTGCACCCACCATCCCCTCCAAAGGGAAACCAATTTATCAACTATCTACAGAGAAAAAACACCTCCATAAGAACTAAATATTGGGTGAGCACTTATTGTATCTGGTGTTAACTTCATATCACTGAAAGGCACTGAAGAGATAGAAAAAACAGTCCTGAATCACTGACGCCACCCCTCCCCTACCACAGGTAGGGGAGACATAGTGTGGAGAGTATCTTTGGGTGCTGGAGAAGAAAACACAGCAACTGTGAGGCATCAAACTCCGTGCTGTTCTGTTAGAGCAGAAAGGAAAACCAGACCAAACTCAGCTGATGCCCATCCACAGAAGGAGCATTTAAGTCAGCCCTAGCCAGAAGGAAATCCCTGATCCCAGTCGGCAGAACTTGAGCGCATGCAAATCTTGCCACTGAGGGCCAAAGTGCTCTCAGTCTAAGTAAATTCGACAGGCAATGTAGGCCATAAGTATTGTAACTCTTAGGTGAGTCCTAGGGCTAAACTAGGACCAGGGACAGTGGACTAGGCAGGCAAGTGACATACTGAAATACCAGATGGGGCAGCCAATGTAGTTCTGGCATCACTCATCCCCTAACTCAAGTCTTCACAACTCACAGCTCCAAAAAAAGCCCCTTCCTTCCACTTAAGGAGAGGAGAGGGGAGAGTGGGGAAGAATTTGTCTGGTTTCTTAGAAACCAGCTCAGCCACAGCAGGATAGGGCACCTGTCAGACTCGTGAGTCCCTGATTCCAAACCCTAGCTTCCAGACAGCATTTCTAGACACACCCTGGGCCAGAAAGGAACACATTGCCTTGAAAGGAAGGACCCAGCATTCTGCCAGCATTCATCACCTGTTAACTGGAGAGCCTTTGGGCCCTGAATAACCAGCAGCAATACCCAGGTACTACATAGAGGACCTTGGTAAGCCTCTGAGACATGGAGGATTCAAGTGAGACTCAGCACCCTACCAGCTGTGGGGCTACAGAGCAAAATTCCTTCTGCATCAGAAAAGCAGAGAGAAAAGTAAAGGGGACTTTATCATGCACCTTAGATACCAACACCACCACAGGAAGACAGAATACCAAGTGGGGTGCCTGATTCCAGGACTTGACTCTTGGACGGTATTTCTGGACCTGCTCTAGGCCAGAGAGGAGCCCACTGCCCTGAAGAGTGAGTCCCAGGCCAGGCAACATTTAACACAAGCTGACTTAAGAGACCTTGGACCTTAAGAAAATATCATCGGTAGTCTGGCAGCACACTTCATGGCCAGGGGTGGCAGAGGCAACAAAATGAGGCATCTCTGCTTTTGGAAGCAGGAGGGATGAGTGGAAAGGACTGTATATTATGGTTTGAGTGCCAGTTCAGCTGCAACACAACAGAACACCAGGTTGACTTCTAAGGTTTTGACTCTAGACCCTGAATCCCAGACAGCACTTCTGGACCTATCCAGGGCCTGGGGACCTTGTCATCCTGAAGGGAAGGAAACAGACCTGGCTGGCTTTGCCACCTGCTGAATGTAGAGCCCCAGGGCCTTGAGCAAACATAGCCAGTAGCCAGGGAGTGATTACTGAAGGCCTTGGGCAAGACCCAGTGCTGTGCTAGCTTAAGGTCTGACCCAGTAGAGTCATAGTGGTGGTGAACTCAAGGGTGGTTGTGCCATTCCACCCTCAACTTTAGAACAGAGGGAGAGACTCTATATACTTTGAAGAAAGTAAGGGAAGAGAACAAAGGTTTCTGCCTGGTAATCCAGATAATTCTCCTGGATCTTGTCCAAGACCATGAAGGTGGTACCTCTGTGAGCCACAAGAACCATAGCACTGGGCTTAGGGTGCCCACTAAAGCAGAAACAGCTTAGATCACAATACCAAGTTCTTTCAATTATCTGGAAAGTCTTCCCAAGAAAGATGGCTACAAATAAGCCCAGACAGTGAAGACTAGAATAAATACCTAACTCTTCGATGCACAGATACCAAAGAACATCTACTAGCATCAACACCATCCAGGAAAACATGACCTCATCAAATTAACTAAATAAGCCACCAGAGATGAATCCTGGAGAAACAGAGATATGTGAGCTTTCAGACAGATAATTCAAAACAGATGTTTTAAGGAAACAAAAGTTTCAAAGACAACACAGAGAAGGAATTCAGAATTTATAATTAAAATTAAAAGAATCAACAGAAATTTTGAGCTGGAAAATGCAATTGGCGAACTGAAGAAAGCGTCATAGCCCTTTAGTAGCAGAATGCACCAAGCAGAAGAAATAATTGGTGAGCTTGGAGACAGGCTATTTGAAAATACACAGAGAAGACAAAAGAAAAGTAACGAGAAACAACGAAGCACAGCTACAGAATCTATAAAATAAACTCAAAAGGGCAAATGTAAGAGATATTGGCCTATAAGAAGAGGTAGAGAAAGATATAGGGTTAGAAAATTTATCAAAAGCATAGTAACAGTGATCTTTCCAAACCCAGAGAAAGATATCAATATCCAAGTACAAAAAAGTTATAGAACACCAAGAAGATATCTCAAAGCATTTAGTAATCAAACTCCCAAAGGCCAAGAATAAAGAAAGGATTGTAAAAGCAGCAAGAGAAAAGAAACAAATGTCACACAATGGAGTTTCAATACAGCTGGCAGCAGGCTTTTCTGTGCAAACATTACAGGCCAGGAGAAAGAGGCATGACATATTTAAACTGCCGAAAGGAAAAAAAAAATAAACTTTTACCCTAGAATTGTATATCTGGCAAAAATGTCCTTCAGACATGAAGGAGAAATAAAGACTTTTCCAGACGAACAAAAGCTAAGGGATCTCATAATACCAGAGCAGTCCTACAAGAAGTGCTAAAGAAAGTACATCAGTCAGAAAGAAAAGTACATTGATAAGTAATAAAGAATCACCTGAAGGAACAAAACTTACTGCTAATAGTAAGTACAGAGAAAAATAAAGAATATTATAACACTGTAATTGTGGTATGTAAATTACTCTTATCCTAAGTAGAAAGACTAAAGGAAAAACCAGTCAAAAATAATGAATACAACAACTTTTCAAGACACAGTCAGAACAATAAGATACAAGTAGGAATAACAAAATGGTAAAAAGCAAGGAGATGAAGTTAAGAAGAGTTTTTTTTTTTCCTTGCTTACTTGCTTGTTTGTTTATGCAAACAGTGTTAAGTTTTTATCAAGTTAAAATAATGGGTTATAAGATATTATTTTCAAGACTTGCAGTAATGTCAAACCAAATAACATACAACTGATACCCAAAAATAAAAAGAAAGAAACTGAATAATATTACCAGAGAAAATCATCTCCATTAAAACAATGAAAGGAAGAAAAGAAAAAAGGAAGAGAAGGCCTCAAAGCAACCAGAAAACAAATAACAACTTGGCATGAGTAAGTCCTTATTAACAATAATAGTCTTCAATGTAAAAAACTAAATTATCTAATCAAAAGATATAACACTGGCTGAATAAATGAAAAAACAAGACCCATTGATCTATTACCTACAAGAAACACACTTCACCTACAAAGACCCACATAGACAGAAAATAAGGAAATAGAAAAAGATAGTCCATGCCAACAGAAAGCAAAATTGGGCAGGAGTCACTGTATTTATATCAGACAAAATAAGTTTCAAGACAAAAAGTATAAGAGGGGACAAAATAGGTCACTATATAATGATAAAGGGGTCAGTTCAGTAAGAGGATATAAAAATTGTAATATATATCCACTCAACACTGAAGCACCCAGATATAAAAAGGAAATATTAGAGCTAAACAGAGTTTGGCCCCAATACATTAATAGCTGGAGACTTTGACACTCTAGTTTCAGCACTGGACAGATCTTCCAGACAGAAAATCAACACAGAAACATCAGACATGGGCCGCACTACACACCAAATGGGACTGATACATGTTTACAAAACATTTCATACAGTGGGCGAAGAATGCACATTCGTTTCCTCAGCACATGGATCATTCTCAAGGATAGACCATATGCTAGGTCACAAAACAAGTCTTAAAATATTCAAAATATTGAAATAATATCAAGCACCTTCTCTGCCCACAATGGAATAAAATTAGAGATCAGTAACAAGAGGAATTTTGGAAACGATACAAATACATGGAAATTAAACAATATGCTCCTTAACGACCAGTGGATCAATGAAGAAATTATGAAGAAAATTGCAAAATTTCTAGAGACAAATGATAATGGAAACACAACATATCAAAACCTACAGGAAACAGGAAAAGCACCACTAAGAGGGGAGTTTTTAGGTATAAGGGACATCAAAAAGCAGGAAAAAATTTCAAATATACAATCTAATGATGCATCTTAAAGAACTAGAAAAGAAAGAGAATGCCAAACCCAAAATTAGTAGAAGAAAAAAGTAATGATAAAGATCAGAGCCGAAAGGAAATTTAAATAAAAAAGACAAAAGATCAATAAAGCAAAAAGTCAGTTTTTTTTTTGAAAAGTTAATATTGACAAAGATTTAGCCAGATTATCTAAGAAAAAAACAAAAGATCCAAATAAATAAAATCAGAAATGAGAAGGGAGAAACTGTAGAAATTCAAGGTTCATTAGTGGCTACCATGAGCAACTATATGCTGATTAATTGGAAAAATAGAGGAGAAATGGATAAATTCCTAAATACATACAACCTACCAGGACTGAACCAGGAAGAAATCCAAACCTGAACAGACCAATAACAGGTAATGACATCAAAGCCATAATAAAAAGCCTCTTAGTAATGAAAAGTTTAGGACCTAATGGCTTCACTGCTGAACTCTACAAAACATTTAAAGAAGAACTAATACCACTCCTATTCAAAGTATTCAGAAAAATAATGGAGGAAGGAATACTTCCAAACTCATTATACATGGCCAGTATTACCGTACTACCAAAACCAGACAAAGATACATTAAAAAAAAAAAAACAAAAAAACTACAGGCCAATATTTATGATGAATACTGATGAAAAAATCCTTGACAAAATACTAGCAAACTGAATTCAACAATACATTAGAAAGTTCATTCATCATGTCCAAGTGGGATTTATCCCTGGGATGCAAGGATGATTCAACATACATAAATCCATCAATGTAATACATTATATCAAAGAATGAAGGATAAAAACCACATGATCATTTCAACTGATGCTTAAAATGATTTCACAAAATTCAACATTCCTCCTTGATAAAATCTCTAAAAAAACTGAGGATCGAAGGAACATACCTGAACATAATAAAAGCCATATATGACAGACACACAGCTAGTATCACACTAAATGGAGAAAAATTGAAATCCTTTCCTCTAATATCTGGAAGGTGACAAGGATGCCCACTGTTATCACTGTAATACAACACAGTACTGGAAGTCCTAGCTAGAGTAATCAGACAAGAGAAAGTGCATCCAAATTAGAAAGGAAGAAGTCAAATTATCCATGTCTGCAGATGAGATGATTTTGTATTTGGAAAAACCTAAAGGCTCCACAAGAAAACTGATAGAACTGATAAACAAATTCAGAGAAGTTGCAGAATACAAAATCAATACGCACAATTTAGTAGCATTTCTATACGCCAAAGAGTGAACAATCTGAAAAGAAATTAAAAGTAATCTCATTTACAGTAGTCACACATAAAATTAAATATCTAAGAATAAATCAACCAAAGAAGTGAAAGACCTCCAAAATGAAAACTACAAAACACTAATGAAAGAAATTGAACAGGACACCAAAAAAAATGGGAAAATATTTTATGCCCATGAATTGGAAGAATCAATACTGTTCAAATGTTCATACTTCCCAAAGCAATCTACAGATTCAATGCAATCCCTATCAAAATGCCAATGAAATTCTTCACAGAAATAAAATAAAACAGTCCTACAATTTACGTGGAACCACAAAAGATCCAGAATAGCCAAAGTTACCCTAAGCCAAAAGATCAAAACTGGAAGAATCGCATTACATGATTTTAAATTATACTACAGAGCTATGGCAAAGAAAACAGCATGGTACTGGCATAAAAACAGACACTTGCACCAATGGAACAGAATAGAGAACCTGGAAACAAATCCATATACCTAAAGCGAACTCATTTTTGACAAAGATGCCGAGAACATACCCTGGGTAAGACAACAGTTTCTTCAATGAATGGTGCTGGGAAACTGGATATTCATAAGCAGAAGAATGAAACTAGGCCCCTATCTCTTGCCATATAAAAAAATCAAATCAAAATAGATTAAAGACTTAAATGTAAGACCTCAAACTATGAAATGACTACAAGAAAACATTAGGGAAACTCTCCAGGACACTGGTTTGGGCAAAGATTTATTGAGCAATTCTCCACTAGCACAGGCAACCAAAACAAAAATGGGCAAATAGGATCACATCAATTTCAAAAGCTTCTACACAGCAAAGGAGACAATCAACAAAGTCAAGAGACAACCCACAGAATGGGAGAAGGTATTTTAAAACTACCCATCTTAGAAGGGATTAATAATCACAATATAAAATAATTTCAAACAACTCTATAGGAAAAAAATCTAATAATCCGATCTAATAAAAATAGGCAAGTAACTTGAAAAGACATTTCTCAAAAGAAGACAATACAAATGGGAAATAGGCATATAAAAAGGTGCTCAATATCACTGATTATCAGAGAAATGCAAATCAAAACTATAATGAAATATCTTGCCACAGTTAAAAGGGCTTGTATCCAAATGATAGGTAATAACAAATGCTGGCAAGGATGTGGAGAAACGGAAACCCTAGTACGCTGCTTGTGGGCACATAAATTAGTACAGCCACTATGAAGAACAGTTTGGTGGTTCCTCAAAAAGCTAAAAACAGACAATCCCACTGCTGTGTATGTTTCCAAATGAAAGAAAATCAGTATATCAACGAGATATCTGCACTCCTATTTGTTACAGCACTGTTTACAATAGCTAAGATTGGAAGTAACCTAAGTGTCCATCAACAAATGAATGGATAAAGAAAACGTACACGTAGACAATGGAGAACTGTTCAGGTATAAAAAGGAATATGATCCAGTTATTTGCAACAACATAGATAGAACTGGAGATCATTATGTTAAGTGAAACAAGCCAGGCACAGAAAGACAAACATCACATGTTCTCACTTCTTTGTGGGATCTAAAAATCAAAACAATGAAACTCATGGACATAGAAAAGAGAAGCATGGTTACCAAAGCTGGCAAGAGTAGTGAGGACAGCGGGGGAAGTGGGGATGGTTAATAGATACAAAAAATAGAACAAATGGATAAGACCTACTATTTGATAACACAACAGGGTGATTATAATCAATAATATCTTAACTGTACATTTAAAATTTTAAAAGTATAATTCAGTTTGCAACTCAATGGATAAATTTTTGAGGGAATGGATACCTCATTCTTCATGATGTGCTTATTTCACATTGTATGCCTGTATCAAAACATGTCATGTACCCCATAAGTATAAACACCCACTTTGTAACCAAAAAAATTAAAAATTTAAAAAAATTAAAATAATGTAATTTATTTTCTCAAAAGCACAAGCATTTTGACAGTAGAGACTTTGACATGAATAATGCATACAAGTCTTATGATAATTTAAATAAAAATACGTAGTTACTATGTTATAAATGCCATTATGATAAGAAATTATAAAGAGAAGTTTAATAAAACCCCACAGGGACCATGTTGCAATATTAAATTATTCCAATATAGTATGTCTCCATGATAATGAAGAAAGTAACCAAAAATCAAAACCCCAAACAATAAAATACTAAGTGTTGAACTTAATTATACTACAAACTGGGGTTTCTGAAGATGCATATAAAAGAGCTTTGAAAAATGCCATATAGGCTCTCCTATTTTCAAAGTAGAATTATGGATCATTTAGAAACAAATGTTGTCATTGTGGTTAACTTTGCTTTTACCATCATTGTCACATTTATTAAGTGTTCTAATGTTCAAGGTACTGTTAGATGCTTTACAGGACATTGCCTATGACCCCAAAATAATGTGCCATGGCACAGTCAATTCAGTGTTTTGTCCATTTTAACAATCAAACTCGATCAAACACATTCAGTCTGATGGATTGCCACGCAATCACTAAGATAGTCCAAGCTACCAAATTGACAGTGTCATGGCCAATTGAGAAACTTTGTACAGACTTGGAAATAGAGAAGGCACAGCCTCTGATTTTGAGGCAATTACTTTCTAAATCACTAAAACATTATTGTCATAACACCAAATCAAATTGATGATGCATAATGGCACTCAATATTTCTGGCTGTAGTTGAATGCAAGTACTGTCACATCTCATAAAGCATGACCAGAAGTGGCCAAGTGTTGAAGGCCCAAACTACAATTAGTTGCTTCAGAAGTTTAAGCTGCAAGAGAAATAGCTTTACAGATATGCTTGTAGAAATAGTTCTGACCTGAGTCAGACAACTTGGAGTAAGGTCACACTCAGTCATTTACTCAATAGGTACATAGTGGGTGCTTACTATGTACCAGGTACAGGTCTTGCAAAAGTCACTTAATCTCTAAATCCTTGTTTCATTGTATCTAGAATACATATAATAATTTTAATAATACCCATCTCACTGTACTATTAGAAGTATCATATGAGGCAATTTATGTGAAAGTTAATTAACACTTTGCTTTCTGATTAGTTTTCAAACTCTCAATCGGCCAATAAAATGATGCAAACCCACTCCAAATAAACAACTGTAGTTAACATTTTGGTATACTTCCTTCCAGTGTTTTATTTACACTTTTAAATGATAGTTTTCTGACCTTTTAAAATTTTTTAGATAATAAATACTCTTGAGGGCATTTTCCCACCATTAAAACTTGAAAATGTGATTTTCATAACTAGAAAATATAGATCTACCATAATTTATTCCACCAAATCATTGTTGTCAAATATTTAAATAGTGTAATTTTTTGTAGTTTGAATAATGCTGTTATAAACGACTCTGTATATAAATCATTGTCTCCAGTTCTTATTATTTCCTTAGGCTATATTCTTAGAAGTGGAATATATAACCACTAGGTTAAGTGATGTAAACCTTTTTGAAAACCTTGATACATACATATTTTCAGTTTACACTCTCACTACTCTCCTCAGTACCACTGAGCACTAATATAAGAGACAAAAAATCTAATTTGATAAGTCAAAAAATGACACCTAACTATTTCAATTTATATCTTTTCAACACTTCTAGTGAGGTGAAATGTAATTTCCCATGTTAACTGGTCATTTTTTTAAATTTCTGTGAATTATCTATTTGTATTTATTACCTACTTTTCTATGAGTGTTACAGTTTTTTTTCCTTAAATTGTATGAGCTTTGTCTACATTATAGATATTAACCCTTCATCTGTCTCTGTTATATTCCTAATTTGTCTTTTGCCTTTTGAGTTAATTTGTGCTGTTTTGATGTTCAGATATTTGTAATATTTACATAGTGCACTCTGTCAATCATTCTGTTTAGAATCTTTTCTTGGGTTTCATGCTAAAAAGTTCCTATCCATTCTAAACTAACCTATGTTTAATTAATTTTTAAAATGTTAGATTCTTTTGGAGTCTGAACACAATATGTGGTAAAGGTGAAGATCTCACTAGATTTATCTTTTTGGCCAAATACATGGCCAAATTTTCACTCTCGACTAACCTTACTAGTAGTTTATGATATTTCTTTTATCCTATGTTAAATTCTTGTCTATTATGACAGGAATCTTGTCCATTATGACAATGACTCCCTGTTAGAGGGTCATTGGGTCATTTATTATAGTCTATTCAACTGTAGATTGTGGCATTATCATGCCACCATTTTAATTATTGTAATTTAATAAACAGTTATATTATGTGGTAAGATAAATGACTCTCTATATAATTATTTTTCAAAATTCCTTTAGGTATCCTTCCCTGTTTCTTCTTCAAGATTAACCTTAGAACAATTTTAGAGATTGTGTTAATTCTATAAATCTTATAAATCAATTTGTTTATTATACTAAGTCAAAGAACATGGCAAATTTCTTTTCCTCAAATCATTTTTTTTTCTCTAAATGTATCTTAGTTAAGTATTGTCACATTTTTTCATTTATTTATTGTGTTTGATCTATTCATAGGCCTGCTATGCTTTTGACATTTTTGTGAATGTGGGATTATTCCCACTAGAATTATTATCTATTTTTCACATACAGGAAAGATATTGATTTCTGTTGATATATTTTGTAATGAATCAATTTACTGAAATATCCTATTCTCAGTTTTACAGTTTATTTTCATGGATTGGTAGGTGTATAATTACATTTCCTACAAATAATGCTACTTTTTATCCTTTCTACCAGTTATATTTCTTATCCTTGATATGATTCTTCTTTTAAGCAAATGAAAGACACTCATCACAAAAACCATTTTTAGTTCCATGAGCACATACTTCCCCTGACCTTTTAATTCCCCCACCCAAAGACTTAGTTCTGTCTTTCTTCAAAATAAAGCTTTACCATCAGATATCATTTATCTTTTCCCAGCCTTTTCATGGTCCTATAATTGTATATTCTCAGAATATGGTTCAGTTACCTTTCCAATTATAATTCCAGTATCTCAGTACCTGGGCTTTAGAAATCTATAGTGTAGTCACTGAACTATTGTAGGTATAAAAATACACCTCTCCTCACACTGTACACCCTAGAATATAGAGAGAAAGAATAAACTCTTTGTTTGTGCCTGTGTGTTTGTCTGTATTGGAAGAACAAGTGTAGGGAGACTCAAGGAATCAACTTTCCTTCTCATAAACCTGTACTGAAACACTACTCTGCAAAAAAAAGAAAAAAAAAAAAAAA
>NW_016804546.1:18619-23814 GCF_001698545.2 Rhinopithecus bieti | reverse complement strand
AACCTGTATAAAAAACACCCCCGCAAAAAAAAAAAAAAAAAAAAAAAAAAAAAAAAAAAAAAAAAAAAAAAAAAAATGCTCTTGGCAAAGCTTTCTAGACTTTTCCAAAAGGTCAGAAATCTCACTATTTGTATTTACCACTGAATGTACAACATTTAGCAAAGTCCCTGGTACATACTATGTGACATTTATTTAATATTTTTAGATAAACCAAATCATTCCACTTCTCTTCCAGTACCATCTGGTAATGATTGATGATTGTGTTGATTAAATTGTTATGACCCCATATCCTGAGATCTGTCTAGGAAGTAATGCTGAAGCACCTGAGGCAGTCAATAATGCAGTCACTCCATAAATTCAATATATACTAACTGAGCACCTGTAATACATGAAGCCCTGTGCTAAGTACCAAAGATGAAGTATTAAAAAGAGAGGCATAGTGCTTGCCCTTATGGAGCTGACATTATAGTGAATGGAACACACAGAAACAAGGAAGCATTGTTAGAGTGTTCAATTAAAATTGCTGTAAAGTTGTGAGGGATATTAAAAAGAGGCCTAAAATGTGGAATAAGAGGGAAAAAAATACCTGAAATTGGGTGGTTTAAGAAGTCATGTTAAGATTTAGGATAGAGGATTTTGGCTGATGATTGCATACATGCAATGAGGGTTGTTAGTACAAATGTTCTAAAACAGGCAAAAACTTGGCATTTTCATGAACAAAAGAAGGCTACTGTGACCAGAATATAGTCAGTAAATGGGATCATGGTGGATAGGTCAGAGAGGCAGTCAGGGGCCGGATTGTGGAGGTTCTTTTAAGCCACATTAAAGACTACAACATCTATTATAAGTTCAATGTGAAGCCACTGGAGAGTTTTAAAGCAGAGACATGGTACGATTTCATTAAAAATTTCAAGAATTCTCTGGCTTCTCTGCATAGAATAAACTACAGGTGTATAAAAGTTGAAGCAGAAGGACCATCAGATGACTGTCAGAAGAGTACAGGTATATGTTATTGCTCTGAACTTGTATGGTGAAGTGTAAATGTAAATAATTGGGTAGAAATGGACTGAAAATATATTCTAAAAGAAGACTGTATTGTACTTAGGGAAAGATTGTGTACATGTGAAGGGAATGGAGCAATCAAAAACAGTCTAGTGTCTGCCTTGTACAACTAGGTAGACACAGATTTATTGGTTGGAGAGATAAACTTAAAGGGAAAAGAAGAGTTCTATTTTGGAAAAGCAAATTTGAGATATTTGCAAGATGTGCAAGTGGAAACATCAATAGGCAGGTGAATATATGGCTGCAACTCAGGCCCTAGATCTGAGTAGAGTACTTGCATTTACTAGCACAATATTTAAATAATAAATAAGAATTAATAAGATCAACTTGTGGGAGAATATGGATAGAAAAAGGACCCAGGGCAATTCCCTAAGTTATTCTGACACTTAGAGTTTGGGTAGAGGAGTATAATACATCAAAAAGACTGAATATAAGATTGAGAATATGATCATGACAAAAGGCAACTGCAATTGAAAGTAGGAAAAGTTTACTGAGCGTGAGTAGAGATTAAGGAACAGAGTTGCCAAGGCATTCAATTATTTAATTATTCACAAATATGGTTAAATCAAAAGGAATGGTAGAAGCGCTAGGGATAAAAAGGAAGAAAGTGGGCAGTTTCCTACAAGTATCCATTAATTAGGGAGTTTGATACGGATGTCAATAAACGATAATGACAAAAAGAATGAGTAGGTGACAGTCCAATAGCATGAAAGTAAAAAGAATACAGAGGGTATCAAGCAGGAGGAAGGGTAAGTAAGGGTCTAGAAATGGGAACGGGCATCAAAGAATACACTTACTCTGTCCTGTCCCTGTGTTTTATACAGCATAATAACAGTTTCTGTCCATTTCAGAATACTGAAGGGAAGATCTAGGTTTCAGTTAAAACAAGGAAGTGAAAGAAATGTTTCAACGTAAGAGGAATATTTTTGCTCATAAAAGGGAGTATCAGTTTTCACTACTGCCTAACAAAACATCCCAAAACTTAATAGCTTAAAATAATTATTTTATATATTTATGCTGTAGGATGGACTCAGTTAAGCAATTGTGCTAGTCTCTTCCACAGCCATTCATATGGCTGAAATTGTCTGTTGGCTCAACTGGGGATGAATCATTCAACATGCTAGTTGATACAATGTGGAAAAGTGGACCACTTTTTCCATATAGTCTCTCATCACCAAAGAGACCATCCCCTAAATACTTGAGGAGATGAATACTCCATTCTCCATGATGCGATTATTTCACATTGCATGTCTGTATCAAAACATTTCAGGAACTCCATAAATATACACACCTACTATGTAGCCACAAAAATTAAAAAAAAAATTAGAAAAATAAATAGACCATATTACCTTTAAATAAATAAAAAGATTCGTTAGCACAGAAGTCTCAGACAGAACTATGGTGAGAGTAGAAACTCATGGATAATCTGGTCCTACCCATATCTGTTAAAGAAATTGAATCAATAATGAGTAATTTTACAAACAGAAAGCACCAAACACAGACAGTTCCACTAAGGAATTCTATCAAACCCCTAGGGAAAACAAGGAAACAAATTCTGTACAATCTCATCCAGAAAATGGAAGCACAGTGAATACTTCCTAAATCATTCTATGAAGCCATTACTACTCTGGTTAATACTGATAAAAAATATCACAAGTAAGGAAAACTACAGACCAATATCTCTCATGAACACATAGAGGCAAGAATTCTCAATAAATTTTAGCAAATTAAATCCACAGACATATAAAAAGAATTATATACTATGGCAAAATTAGATTTATTCCATGTGTACAAGGTTGGTTCCTCACTTGAATTTCAAATAATGTAATCCATCACATCAACATGATACGAAAGAAAAATAATACAATCCTATCAGTAGATTTTAAAAGCATGTGACAAAACTAACACCCATTTATGATTAAAATTCTCAGCACGCTAGAAATAGAGGTGGATTTCCTCAACTTAATTAAAAGTCTACAAGAAACATACAACTAACATTATACATAATGGTGAAAACTACATGCTTTCTCATTAAGATCAGGAACAAAGCAGGAACATTGTTTTGGAAGTCCTAGCTAATGTAATAAGATTAGAAAAGTAAATGGGAGATATACCGAGTGAGAAGGAAAAAATAAAACTGTTTGTTCACAGATGGCCTGATTGTCTGTGTAGAAAACCCCAAAGAAGTTTTTTTAAAATGCACAGAATTAATAAAGGATTATACTAACGTTTCAGGATACGTGACTAATATGTAAATTAAGTCAATTGCTTTCTTATATACTAGCAATGAACAATTGGAATTTCACATTAAAAACACATTACCATTTACATTAGCATCCAAAACTGAAGTACTTAGGAATAAATCTAACAAAATATGTCCAAAATTTCTAAGGAAAACTAAAAATTCTGTTAAAAGAAATCAAAGAAGATTTAAATACATGGAGAGATTTTTGTGTTCATGGACTCAACACTATTAAAATATTAATTATTCCCTACATGATCTATTGATTTAAGGTGATCCTGAACAAAATCTCAGCCATTTATTTTGTCAATATCAACAAACTGGTTCTAAAATTTATATAAAAGCCACAAAACCCAGATAGCCAACACAATACTGAAGAAAAACAAAGTTAAAGAATTGACACTATCCAACTTCAAGACTTACTATAAAGCTACAATAACCAAAAGAATGTGGTATTGGTGAAGTAATAGACAAATAAACAGAACACAACAGAAAGTCCAGATAGGTTTCCATGAATACAGGCAATTGATCTTTAACAAAGAAGAAAAGGCAATTCAATGGAGAAAATAAATGTCTTTTCCCAACCATTTTTTTTTTAAATTAGAGACAGGGTCTCGCTATGTTGCCCAGGCTGGTCTTGAACTCCTGACCTCAAGTGATCCTCCCATATCGACCTCTCAAAGTGCTGGAATTACAGACATAAGCCACTGTGCCCAGTTAGAAAGAATAGTCTTTTCAAGAAATGATGCTGCTTAGTTGCTTTGTTGTTGTTGTTGCTGTTGTTGTTTGTCTTTCCAAGATGTCAGATTAGAGGCATTGCTAGCATACCTCTCCCAATTGGAAGGACAAAATAGATTCACACTGTGAACTTTTTTTCCAAGGAGCAATGCAGTAACTGAAGAGGAAAACTGAAAAAAATCTACAGACCCTTTGAAAGAAGCAGCAGGCTGCAGTCTCCACTGTAAGTCAAGCAAAGGGCTGCTAGTCCCCAGGGTGTGAGAGGAGGAGAATTTGCCTCAGGCTGTCTCTCAGACCACAGTGCAATCAAACTAGAACTCAGGATTAACAAACTAACTCAAAACCACACAACTACATGGAAACTGAACAACCTGCTCCTGAATGACTACTGGGTACATAACTAAATGAAGGCAGAAATAAAGATGTTCTTTGAAACCCATGAGAACAAAGACACAACATACTAGGATATCTGGGACACTTTTAAAGCAGTGTGTAGAGGGAAATTTATAGCACTGAATGCCCACAAGAGAAACCCGGAAAGATCTAAAATTGATACCCTAACATCACAATTAGAAGAACTAGAGTAGCAACAGCAAACATGTTCAAAAGCCAGCAGAAGGCAAGAAATAACTAAGATCGAGCAGAACTGAAAGAGATAGAGGCACAAAAAACCCTTCAAAAAATCAATGAATCCAGGAGTTGGGTTTTTTTAAAGATCGACAAAATTGATAGACCACTAGCAAGACTAATAAAGAAGAAAAGAGAGAAGAATCAAATAGATGCAATAAAAAATGATAAAGGGGATATAACTACCAACCCCACAGAAATACAAACTACCATCAGAGAATACCATAAACACCTCTACACAAATAAACTAGAAAACCTAGAAGAAATGGATAAATTCCTGGACACATACATTCTCCCAAGACTAAACCAGGAAGAAGTTGAATCCCTGAATAGACCAATAACAGGCTCTGAAATTGAGCCAATAATTAATAGTCTACCAACCAAAAAAAGTC
Organism: Rhinopithecus bieti; assembly: GCF_001698545.2. Lineage (NCBI taxonomy): Eukaryota > Metazoa > Chordata > Mammalia > Primates > Cercopithecidae > Rhinopithecus > Rhinopithecus bieti. The sequence goes on along the minus strand of NW_016804546.1, from coordinate 18,753 downwards.
CAGGACCAGACGGATTCACAGCCAAATTCTACCAGAGGTACAAGGAGGAGCTGGTACCATTCCTTCTGAAACTATTCCAATCAACAGAAAAAGAGGGAATCTTCCCTAACTCATTTTATGAGGCCAACATCATC
>NW_016804546.1:12314-16957 GCF_001698545.2 Rhinopithecus bieti | reverse complement strand
TATGTTTATTGCGGCACTATTCACAATAGCAAAGACTTGGAACCAACCCAAATGTCCATCAATGACAGACTGGATTAAGAAAAAGTGGCACATATACACCATGGAATACTATGCAGCCATAAAAAAGGATGAATTCATGTCCTTTGTAGGGACATGGATGAAGCTGGAAACCATCATTCTCAGCAAACTATCACAAGTACAGAAAACCAAACACCACATGTTCTCACTCATAGGTGGGAATTGAACAATGAGAACACTTGGACACAGGAAGGGGAACATCACACACCAGGGCCTGTCATGGGATGGTGGGAGGGGGGAGGGATAGCATTAGGAGATATACCTAATGTAAATGATGAGTTAATGGGTACAGCACACCAACATGGTACATGTATACATATGTAACATACCTGCACATTGTGCACCTGTACCCTAGAACTTAAAGTATGATAAAAAATAAATAAATAAGAAAAAAAAATTCCAGTATATAATGATAAAAGGATCAATTCAACAAGAATATAATTTATATGCACCAAACACTTGAGCTCCTAGATTGTCAAAACCATTATTACTAGACCTAAGAAATGAGATAGACAGCAACAAAATAATAGTGGGATAATTCAATTCAGCACTGATAGTACTAGAGAGAACTTCAAGACAGAAAGCAAAAAGAGAAACAATGAACTTAAATGATACATGATAATAAACAGACTTAACGAATATTTACAGACTATTCTAACCAAAATCTTCAGCATATACATTCTTCTCATCAGGGCATGTAACATTCTCTAAGAGAGACCGTATGATAGGTCACTCAACAAGTATCAGTAAATTTTTAAAAATTAAAATCGTATCAAGTATCTTGTCACACTATACTAGAATAAAACAGGGAATCAACTTCAAAAGGAAGCCTCGAAAGTATGCAAATACATGGAAATTAAAGAATATGCTCTGGAATGATATCTGGATTAACAATGAAATCAAGATAGAAATTTAAGAATTATTTTATTTATTATTTTAATTAAACAATAATAATGAGATAAGTTATCAGAACCTCTGAGATATGGCAAAAGCAGTGCTGAGGAAAAGCACTAAATGCCTACATCAAAAAGTCTGAAAGAACAAAAAGTGAAAATGTAATGTCACACCTTGAGAAACTGGAGAAATAAAACCAAACTAAACCCAAAGCTAGAAGAAGAAAAGAAGTAACAAAGATAAGAGCAGAACTAAATGAAATTCAAACAAAAAACAATATGAAAAATCAATGAAACAAAAAACTGGGATTTTTTTGTAAAAACAAACAAAATGAAGAGACTATTAGCTAGATTAATCAAGAAAAGAAGAGACAAGACTCAAATAAGCTCAATTAGAAATGAAGCTGGAGACATTACAACCAACACCCCAGAAAAACAAAAGATCATTCAAAACTATTATGAACAATGAACATCTTTTATCAAGACTACTACATACCAGAAAACCTAGTGAAAATGAATGAATTTCTGGAAACATAAAACCCTCTTAGATTAAATTCAGAAAAAAACAGAAACCTTGGACAGAGCCATAAGGTGTGGAGGAGCCCCCTCCCCCAAGCCAAAGGAGGCAGTGAGTGAGTGTGCTACCCAGCCACGGAAACTGTGCTTTTTCCACGGAACAATGCATTCCATGGATTGGAAGATCCTACCTGCAAACTCACACCACAGGGCCTAGCATCCCAACCCTGGAATGTGCAGACTCTTAACAGTCTCTCAGTTGGAATCTGGTTAAGCCCACCAAACTCCTGAGGGGAAGGGCTACCAGCACCATGGCTGGCTGCGGCTGCCATGTGCAGCCATATAGGGTGTCTTGACAACTCTACTGATGTCTAATGATGTCTAAGTTGTTAGAGCTCCTTGGGGGAGTGGCAGCAGCCAGCACTGGGACTCACAACTGCCTAACACACTAAGCTCCCTGGGTTGGGGAAGGGTGGCACCCATCTCTATAAGCCCCAGGCTGTGCTTTTCCCCTGCTGGAGCCAGGGAGGCTGGATGGCTTGGTCCCAAGGCTTGCCTTTCAGAGCCCAACACAATTATGCAGCCATCAAACACATGAAAAAAAGCCTAACATCACTGTTTGTCAGAAAAGTGCAAATCAAAACCACAACGGGATACCATCTCACACCAGTCACAATGGTCATTATTAAAAAGTCAGAAAACAATAGATGTTGGCAAGGCTGTGGAGAAATAGGAACGCTTTTACACTGTTGGTGGAAACGTAAATTAATTCAACCTTGTGGAAGACAGTACAGTGATTCCTCAAGGATCTAGAACCAGAAATACCATTTGATCCAGCAATCCCATTACTGGGTATATACTCAAAGGAATATAAATCATTCTACTGTAAAGACACATGCACACATATGTTTATTGTTGCACTATTTACAATAGCAAAGGCATGGAACCAACCCAAATGCCAATAGACTGGATAAAGAAAATGTGGTACAGATACACTGTGGTATACTATGCAGCCATAAAAAGGAATAGAATCATGTCTTTTGCAGGGACATGGATGAAGCTGGAAGCCATCATCCTCAGCAAACTAACACAAGAACAGAAAATCAAATAATGCATGTTCTCACTCATAAGTGGGAGTTGAACAATGAGAACACACGTGGACACAGAGAGGGGAACAACACACATAGGGGCTTTTTGGGGGGTGGGGGTTGAAGGGAGGGAACTTAGAAGATGGGTTGGTAGGTGCAGCAAACCACCATGGCACACATATACCTATGTAACAAACCTGCACATTCTGCACATGTAGCACTTTTTTTTAGAAAAAATAAAAAACAGTTCTAGAAGACAACACTGGAAAAACTCTTCTAGACATTTGCGTAGGCAAAGAATTTATGGCTAAGATCCCAAAAGCAAGTGCAACAAAAATATAAATAAATGGGGCCTAATTAAACAAAAAAGCTTCTGCACAGCAAAACAAGTAATCGACAAAGTAAAAAGATAACTCATAGAGTGGGAGAAAATATGTGCAAACTATATATCCAATAAAGGACTAGTATCCATAATCTATAAGGAACTCAAACAAATCACCGAGAAAAAAAAACAAATAATCACGATAAAAAATGGGCAAGATTCTAGACTTCGAGCTAATGCTGTGATGAGATGAAGCTTTGGTAGACTTAGGATACAATTAATGAGGTGTGTGCATTACTTGGAGCCAGAGAGCAATCTACAGTAACTGGTCTCTAAGAAGAACCCCAATGAACATTACCTCCTGGTATTCATGCACTGGTGTAGTTTCCTCCCACAATGTACCAGGGTTCATCTATATGACCAGTAGAATATGCCACTAGTGATGGTATGTCATTTCTAAGATGATGCTTTGTGGCACTCAAGGGTTAGCCTTCGGGGAAACATAGAGTTTGGGATTTGAAAATTTAGAAACTGAAGCAACTTTTATTCTGGTAGGTACATGCTCTCATTACTGATTCTCTATATATTTCTAATAATAATTAATTTAATTAAATACCTTCTTATTCTCACCATAAAAAAATGGGCAAAAGGACATGAATAGACATTTCTTAAAAGTACATCAACAAATGGCCAACAAACATAAGAAAAAAATGGTCAACATCAGTAATCACCAGGGAAATGCAAATTAAAACCACAATGAGATACCACCTTACTTCTGCAAGAATGTCCATTTTTAAAAATGAAAAAAAGATATTGACCTGAATGTGGGGAAAAGGAAATGCTTATACACTGCTGGCAGGAATGTAAATTAGTATAACCTCTTTGGAAAACAGTATGGAGATTCCTGAAAGAGCTAAAAGTGGATCTACTGTTGGATCCACCAATCCCACTACTGCGTATCTACCTAAAGGAAAAGACACACGCACACATATGTTTATATCAGCACAATCTACAATTGCAAGGATATGGAACCAACCTAAGAGCCCATCAACTAATGAGTGGATAAATAAAATGTGGTTATATACACCATGGAATACTACTCAGCCATTAAAAAGAACAAAATAATGTCTGCTACAGCAATTTGAATGGAGCTGGAGGCCATTATTCTAAGTGAAGTAACACAGGATTGGAAAGCCAAAAACCATATATTCTCATTTACAAGTGGGAGCTAAGTTATGAGTAAGCAAAGGCATATAGAGTGACCTAATGGAATTTCGAGTCTCAGAAGGGAGAGGCTGGGAGGTGGTCCAGGGATAAAAACACATACATTAGGTACAATGTACACTACTCAGGTGATGGGTGTGCTAAAATATCAGAATTTACTACTCTACAATTCATCCACGTAACCAAAAACCACATGTGCCCAAAAACTACTGAAATTATTTTTAAAAAGATTCCTCCGCTTAAAAAAATGATTCTGAAACAATGGTATATCTACATGCAAAAAAATAATCCAGACACAGACTTCACACCTTTTACACTCACAAAAATAAATAAATAATAAGCCTACATGTAAACTGTAAAACTATAAAGCTCCTAGAAGATAACAGAAGAAAATTTAGGTGACTTTAGTTTGGCTATAACTTTTTAGATAAAACACCATAAAACATCATGAATGAAAAAAACTGACAAATGGACTTCATTAAAATTAAAGATAAGTGCTCTGCAAAAGACACTGTTAAGAGA
>NW_016804546.1:0-11584 GCF_001698545.2 Rhinopithecus bieti | reverse complement strand
CTCCGTCTCAAAAAAAAAAAAAACAAAAAAAAATGAGAGAGACAGACTGAGAGAGAGAATGAAAAGACAATCGACTGAAGAAAGTATTTGCAAAACACACTGATAGAGACCTTATATCCGAAATGTACAAAGAACATTTAAAACTCAACAATAAGACAACAAACACCCAATTAAAAAGTGGACAAAAGATTTAAACAGATACTTCCCTAAATAAAACGGCAAATAAACAAATGAATGCATGCTCAATATCATATGACATTAGATAATTATAAATTAAAACAATGAGATTATCATTACACATCTATTAGAATGGTGAAAATCCAAAAAGCAGACAATACCAAATGCTAGTGGAGATGTGGATCAACAGATACTCTTATTCATTGCTGGTTGGTGTGTGAAAGTTAAACCAATTTCATCTTGGCAGCTAATCTGTCATGTTGGTTCCTGATTAACCTCTGTCCCAGGAAGGTCTCTAAGATTTCCAGTTTATTGTTCCTTGTGTAAGAGCAAGTACTTATCGCAAATCTTGCCCTTAGGTCAGACAATCTTGATGTTATCATACTGCAATTGTGCTACACATTCATTCTCAACCATCCCTCCTGATGATATATAAGCCCTGGGTCTGGAAGGTAACTGCAGTGATCCACTATCTTGTCTTGCCTCCACCCAAGATACAGACATGACTTCTGTTTGTAAGTCCTCATTAAATGTTTCTTTCTAAGGAACTAGGCTTATCAGGCCCTTTCTTCATTCTCTCAGCTGCCTTGGACTTTGGGGTAGATTTGCAAGGACCTGCCCACCACGAAACCCGGTGAGAATGCACAAATGATACAGCCACTTTGGAAGATAGTTCGGCAGTTTCCTACAAGCCTAAATATAGTCTTACCAAATGATCCAGTAATCATATTCCTAGGTAATTAGTCAATTGAGTTGAAAATGTATGGCCATGCAAAAACCTGCAAACAAATATTTATAGCAGCTTTATTTATAATTGCCAAAAACTGGAAAGAGCTAAGATGTCCTTCAAAAAATGAATGGATAAATTGTGCTATAATAAAACATTATTTAGTGATAAAAAGAAATGAAGTATCAACCTATGAAAAGACATGCATATTACTAAATGCATATTGTTAGGTGAAAGAAGAAAATGTGTAAAGGCTACCTACTATATTATTTTCATATAACATCCTGGAATAGGCAAAACTATAGAGACAGTAAAAAAGGTCAGTTGTTGGCAGAGGTTTGTAGGTGGGAGTGAGGAGCAGAATTTATAAATGAAGCACAGAGGATTTGGGGGCACTGAAAATATTCTGTATGATACTCTAATGGTAGGCACATGAAATTATACATTTGTCAGACCCATAGAATATACAACACACAGAGAGAATCCTAATGTAAGCTATGAATTTTAGTTAATAAAATATTTTAGTTAATAATCAATGTTGATTAATCAGTCATAGCAAATAATTGTATTAGTATTACAACAAATTAATAATTGTATTAGTTTGCTAGGGCTGACAAAACAAAGTCTACTATGGGCTGGGTGGCATAAACAACAGAAATTTATTTTCTCACGTTTCTGGAGGCTAGAAGTCTGAGATTAAGATGTCCACAAGCTCTGGCTACTATTACAAAATACCAAAAACTGGGTGACTTAAACAGCAGACATTATTTCTTACAGTTCTGGCGGCTGGGATGTCCAACATCAGGATACCAGCATGATCGAGTTCTGTTAAGGGCTCTCTTCCTGGCTTGCAGACTGCCATCTTCTTGCTGTGTCCTCACAGAGAGAAGAGAGAGAGTTCTAGAGTCTCTTCTTATACAAGCATTAATCCTATTATGAAGGTCCTATCCTCATGAACTCATCTAAATCTAATCACCTCCCAAAAGTTACACCTTCAAATATCATCACATTGGGGGCTAGGGCTAGGGGCAGGAGAGTGACACAGCTGAGTCCAAAGCAATTGGTTTTTCGTTTTTTAGTTCATTTGTTCTTTCTTTTCCTTCCTTCCTTCCTTCCTTCCTTCCTTCCTTCCTTCCTTCCTTCCTTCCTTCCTTTCTCTCTCTCTTTCTTTTTTCTCTCTCTCTTTCCTTCCTTTCCTTTCCTTTCTTTCTCTTTTTTCTTTTTCTTTCCTTTCTTCTTTCTTTTTCAGATGAAGTTTCACTCTTGTCACGCAATGATGTAATCTCGGCTCACTGCAACTTCCGCCTCCAGGGTTCGAGCAATTCTCCTGCCTCAGCCCCGAGTAGCTAGGATTACAAGCATGCGCCACCACACCTGGCTAATTTTTTGTATTTTTAGGAGAGACGGGGTTTCACCATGTTGGCCAGGCTAGTCTCGAACTCCTGACCTCAGGTGATCCCTCCACCTCAGGCTCCCAAACTGCTGGAATTACAGACGTGAGCCACTGTGCCTGGCCAGCAATTGGTTTCTTCTGAAGCTTTTCTTCTTGATTTATAGATGACCAGATTCTCCATGTGTATTCATAATATTTTCCTCCTGTACCTATGTCCAAAGTTCCCCTTGTTATAAGGACACAAATCATAAAAAATTAAGTAACACTCTAATAACTTCATTTTAATTTAATTACTTCTTCAAATCCCCTATTTACAAGTATCATCACATTCTGATGTAATGGGGGCTAAGACTTCAACATATCAATTTAGGGGAAATACAACTCAGTCCGTGATAGTAAATAATTCAAGGTATTAATAACAAGGAGAACTATAAGTGGTAGAAAGAGATAGTGTATGGAAATTATCTGTACTATCTGCTCAATTTTCTGTAAATCTAAAACTACTGCACAATTTATCCAAGTAACAAAAGTGCACCTGTATCCCTTAAATTTATAAACATAAAAAAATGTTAATTTTAAATAACGGCATGCAACAGGAATGGAAAGAAGCGATCTTTAGTAACCGTGTACCATATAACATTAGATTTATTGCTCACTGGTTGAATCATGGTACCCAGTTACTGCGTAATAATGAATCATTGTCAACATAAAAGGGAAACCCTGATGGTATTCTTCATTTCTGAGTCAAGTCCTGCCCATGCCAACATTTTTGTTGACTTGTATTAAGGATGATTTTCACATGTTTATCAGAGACAAAACAAATACAAATATTGGAAGAATGATAAAATCTGATTAGGCCAAAATAGGAACCGAATGCACTAAGTGAAATTTTACCCGGAAGAAAAGTAAAACCCAATACTCAAATGTTATGTACTGCTTAGGCATGCAAAGAAATATTTGGGAATTTGAACTCTGCATTCATGGTAATAGTTATCGATGGAGCAAATAGGAGGGGGATGTAAAGGGACAGGAGTGCACAGGGAATTCTTCCATGAGAACATAGTTGCTTATGAAAATATTTCTTTGTGGCTTTTGGTACATCTCAAATATTTCAAAATACAATAAAATGTTAAAGACCAGTGTAGTAGGCAGAATGGTGAGCCCTATAAAATTTCCAGGCCCTAATCTTTAGAACCTGTGAATATGTTACTATACATGGCAAAAGGGACTTTGTAGATGTGATTCAAGTTGGGGACTTTGATACAGAGAGATTATCCTGTAGTATCTGGGTAGGCTTTATGTAATTAAATGGGTTCATAAAAGTGGAATTGGAAGGTAAAAGGCTCAGTCATACATAAGCAATGAAAGAATAAAAAGAGCCTATTCTCATCACGTGAGAGACTTGTCTCATCTTTCCTGGCTTTGAAGACGCAAAAAGGGGCCACAAGCCATACAGTACACAGGTAACCCTTAGAAGTTGGAAACACCCTTCAGCAGACAACCAGCAAAAAAAGACGGCCCTTAGTCCTACAGCTAGAAATAATTAGAGTCTGCAAACAACATAAATAAGGAAACAGATTCTCCCCTAGGTTTCCCACAAAGGAATATGGCCTTGTTGACACCTTGATTTTAACCCAGTGAGACCTGTGTCAAACTTACAAAACTATAGATAATAAATTTGTGTTGTTTAAATTGCCAGGTTTATAGTAATTTGTTATAAAAGCAATAGAAAACTAATATAACCACAATTTGTGTGTAACAATGACATTTAAAAATGTGTAAGTAAAGGATGGGGCAAGATATTATGTTTGACCTGAGCATAAGGGTAAAGACTAGATATTTTGACTCATCAAGTAAGAATCAACATGAGATGTGGATGGAGTTTTTGAATGCATGGTAAGAGGTGGAAAAGAAACAAGTTTGAAGTAACAGTTCTGTGTTTCTTGACAGTGTTGGCCTGAGGGCAAAATAACATAGTAAGGTAAATTGGGTCAACTAAACCTCCAATAGAAAACCTGCCATTTTTCTGCGCTAAGCAAATGGATAACAGAGTTTGGGGCAACTTCCACTACAGGAAAGTGAATACTGAATCTGTGGAGGGAGAAAGGAAAAGGAAAAGGAGTTCCAGTTCTGTGTATAACATCTTCATGTCTTTGACTGACTCTGAACCATGCATGTGCAGTATAGGGCAGACTCAAAGCAGCTTTCAGCTAAGCCTAAGAGCTGAAGTAAGATTTTTTTTCAACTGATATTTTCTTATTAACATATTAAGATTATTTAATCAACAAATTAAAAATGTATATATGCAAGGTGTACAATGTGATGCTTTGATATACATATAAATTGTGTAATGATTACCACGATCAAATTAACACATTACCACCTACAGTTACGCTTTATGTGTATGTGTGTGTGTATGTGAGTGTGTAGGATGACGGCACTTAGAATCTACTGTCTTATTGAATTTTAAGTAAATAATATAATATATTAACTACAGTCACCATCCTATATGATAGATCCCCAGACCTTATTCATCTTATAACTGAAAGTTTGTCCCCGTTGACCAACATCTCCCAACTTCTCCCACCCCAGAAGCTGGCAGCCATTGCTATACTCTCTACTTCGAGGAATTCAACTTTTATAGATTCCACATATAAGTGAGATTATACAATATGTGTCTTTCTGTGTCTGATTTATTTCACTTAGCATAATGCCCTCCGGATTCATCCATGTTGTGACAATATGGCAGAATTCTGTGACAAATGGCAGAATTTCCTTCATTTTTGAGGCTGAATAATATTTCATCATGTATGTGTTATATGTAAAATGTATGCACATACATACACACACACCACCACTACCAGCACATTTTCTTCATCCATCCATCCATTAACAGACACTTAGGTTATTTCTATATCTTGGCTGTTGTGAATAATGATTCAATGAATGTATCTTGAAGATATCTCTTCAAGAAACTGATTTCATTTTTTTTGGATATATGCCCAAAAGGGGGATTACTAGACCATAGGGCAGTTCTATTTTGAATTTTTTGAGGAAATGTCATACTGTTTTCCATAATGACTTCAACAATTTACATTCCTGCCAAAAGTGTAATCTTCTTTTCTCCATACCCTCATCAGCACTTCTTATCTCCTTTTTAATAATAGCCATTCTGACAGGTGTGAGGTGGTGTGTAGCTGTGGTTTTGATTTGCATTTCCCTACAGATTTGTGATGCTGAGCACCTTTTCATATACCTGTTGACCTTTTTTATGTCTTCTTTGGAAAAATATCCATTCAGGTCCTTTGCCCATTTTTTACTTGGGTTTTTTTTGTTGTTGTTGTTATTGAGTTTTGTGAGCTCCTTGTATATTTTATATTTGGCAATTGCTCAAAAAATTGAACACAGATCTACTATATAATCTGGTCATTCCATTACTTGATATTTGTCCAAGAGGAATAAAACATATGTCCACAAAATGTTTGTACATGAATGCTTAGAGCAGCTCTACTCATAATGCTTAAAACTGGAAACAACTCAAATACACATCAATAAGTGAATAAACAATGTTAGTACTTACTCATCAGTAAAAATAATGAATAACTGGAATATGCAAAAAGATGCATAAATTTCAAACTAATTAGGCTGATTGAAAGAAGAGAGACACAAAAGAATATGTACTGCACAATTCCATTAATATAAAACTCTAGACGATGCAAACTAATCTATAATGACGGAAAGCAGATCTGGCGCCTAGGGCCAGTGGCAGAAGGAAGAGCACAATGCAAAATGGCATGAGGAAACTTTTGGGGTGTTAGAAATGTTTCCTATCTTGATTGTCATGGTGGCTTTACAGATGTAAATGTATGTGGATCCACCAAATTGCACATTTTAAATAAACGAATTTTATTGTACATAAATCATCTCAATAATGTTGATACAAATAAAACCTAGAAGCAGCATGTATTCTATTTTCTTTTCTTTTCTCTTTTTTTTTTTGAGATGGAGTCTCACTCTGTCGCCCAGGCTGGAGAGCAGTGGCTTGATCTCGGCTCACTGCAACCTCCGTCTCCCGGGTTCAAGTGATTACTGGGCTTCAGCCTTCCTGGTAAACGGGATTAGAGGTGTGTGCCACCACCCCAGCTAATTTTTGTATTTTCAGTAGAGACAGTGTTTCACCGTGTTGGTCAGGATGGTCTTGAACTCCAGACCTCAAATGATCTGCCCCCTTTGGCTTCTCAAAGTCCTGGGATTACAGGCATGAGCCACTGCTCCCAACTAGAAGCAGCATATTATCCACACAGAAAATAGATCTTTCATTTGTGGGCCAAAGCCAATCTAACAGGAAAACCGAGTGTGTATGCTTTAAGTGGCATTGAGCTATCTACTTTCCAATGATAGCTCTCCTGCAGGCCTGCATCAGTGTCTTGGAGAATCTATCCAAAGAGCTTCAAGAAAAAATTAATGAGTAAAGTTAAACCTAAAATTCTCACCAGTAATTAGAGTCACTGTCCTGGTATATTGTACCATGACAAATTTCTTGGGGAAGTAGGCAGAATATAAATTATCAATAGGCAAATGACTTCAGTCATTGTGCTTCTGGAAGGCACATTCTAAAATTCAAAAATATTACTCAAAAAAGTGACAGTAGTATAATTCTGTCACCTTTTAATTCTCATAGCATGGTCCTAAGTTTATCAAAAGTTTATTTTAGAAGCAGGTTGAGCAGATATTCATAACTCTGGAAGTAAAAAGATTCATAGGAAGGATTGCTCAGCACTATAAAAGTACTGGGAAAAGGCAGCACAGGAGAACAGGAGAGGACTTCACTGTCAAATAAAATAATTTGCTTGGTTGTTAAAGCTCTTGATTGAGGAAATGTCATTGAATATTACATAAGATTTTACTATGAGAAAATTGTTGTCACTAATTTGAGATCTCAGAATTCTTGGTGAAAGAGTAATTCCCTTACTCTACTTTGCTATTCCCTCCGGCTACTGTCCTCTCTCCTTTGTTTCATGTTGTTTTCAGCACTTACACCAAATGCTGTGATACTTGCCTACATAGAGTTTCTCATTCAATACCATGATAGTTATAGTCACTTTCATTAGTCTTATTAAATAGATTGGAGGACAGAGAGATTAATAGTTTGCTCATATTCACACAGCTTGTAAGGAGCAAAACCAGGGTTGAAATCCAGGACCAGATGGCTCCAGACACCTGATACTCATCATAAAATTGTTTGAAAGGATAAATTTTATCTCCATTTCTTCATATCTATCCCAATCTTCAGTCTCTTGCAATCTGCTGTTCACCTTCGGCATTTCATTGAACCTGTTGTATAAAGTAACCAAGGACTGGCAGCCAAATCTAATAATCTCTTATCCACCCTTTAAGACCCAACTCAAGTGTCATCTCATTCCCCGTATCTTTCCTGGCATTCCTACCACTCTGTTCTCCAAGTTGGAAATAATCTTTTCTTCTTCTACTTCCCCATATCCACTGCTATGCTGTTGAACAGATTTTTTTCATTCCTACACTTACCCATTTATTCATATAACCACTCACATATTCACTATTCATTTATTGGGAAATTATCTGTCATTCCTTTTGGTGAGTCATGGGAGTACAGAGATGATTAAAACATAATCTCTTTCCTTCTAGAGAACACAGTGTAGCCAAGGAAAAATACTGGTAAACAATAATTATAAATCAATGTGATTAGCTGCATAAAAGTGGTACATGTTAGACACAAAAAATATTTGTGGGCTAAATGCACTGTTCTTCTATTTTCAAAAACTAGGGAGAAGCATATATTTAAGGATCAGTCATTCAGATAACCATGCTAATTGTTAACATTTTTCTGGGCTAGGAAATACTATGAGTAGACTGTTTCAGTCAAATTTTATACAACAATTACGTTAAAACTTTTGGGGAGGCAGGTACAGATGCCCAGTGGAAAGCATAGATTTGGAAAGTAAACATGTAATTTAGAATATTCCATATATCCACCCTCTCTTCCAGCCCTACATCCAAATTCACTGAACTGGCATATGAAATCAGATTTTCTCTTCTACATAGAGTATAGATAGCTATAGGCATTAATAAAATATTTGTATAGAAACCTTATCCAGATCTGAGATATGTACAATCTTGATGTCATGAATTCTTCAGACAGTTCTGAACCAATCATAATAATATAGGTTTTTGAGTATAGCCATTTTGTGGAATAAAACATTTAATGATCATACACACCTTGGCTGATTTTGTGTTGAGAGTATATACTAGTAAACATCTCATCTGTGGCTCATTTTTTCATTTATTATACTCATAAACCCTGACAACATTTAATATCTGCTTGCTATTTAATAACATATAAAATTTTTCAGGATATTAAACCTGTAATCTGGATTCTCCGGCCCTGACTTCTGAAACCTAAGTGCTTAGATACCTGGAGTTATATGGATACAGTGAGAAATTGAATACAGCTTCTTGAAAGATCTATCAAAAAAGGATTCATTTTGAAATAAATAATTATGGCATGGCAGATAGGAAGAACATCAACTTTTGCCTCTTTAATCTTGGCATGAAATAATAAAGTGATAAAGTACAAAATGTAATTCTCTTGCTTTCTTTAAAAGTATTATTTTTGTTGAAAACATCACAAAACAAATGTTTATAAGATAATTATGTGTTCACCAAATGTTCATATGTTCATTAAATATCTGCCTCTGTGGAGGAGTATAAACATGTGCCGTTCTCATGGATAACTGCCCATTTTAATCTTCACTTGACAAACAGAATACAAACAAAGTGTTTCATGCTTAGCACGCAAAATAAAAAAGAACAGAAAGTTATATAGGCCTACAAGCAACGGATTTAACCTTTTAGCTTAAATAGCCTTAAACTTCCCTCTTTCAAAAAACAGAAGTTTGATGACAAGGAAAAAGTGATGGATAGACAGATACCACAGCACCTTAAATTCATTTTGCGTGCATAGACTTTCTTCTCTTCAATGATTTTATTCTATCCAAATTGGGTCAAACACTCTGTTCAGACAAACCATGCTCTTATAGAAATTATCTACACTAGTTGACTTGATGGGCTGAAAATGTTCAGCTCATGTGAGAAAGAGTTTTACAATTTGCTTCTACTTGAACTTCACACACAAAAGCAAAACCAAAATGAGAAAGATTGAAATCTGAACTGTACCTTAAATGTTTTACTTATTTTAATGTGTGAATTTTTAAAAAAGGTAACATTCCTTTCAGCAACAATATAGTTGAATTTGAGTAAAGCAAGAATATGAAAGTAGATGCATTCTATATGTACACCCATCTTTTTGCATTTTTTTGCATTTTTAAATTTGAATGTCCCAAAAGGCATGGCTAACTAACAATACTATCTCATTTTACCCATTTCATTTGACACTATATGTAACAGACAATGTCCATTTCTCTCCTTTGTGGGCCTCTTTCTCTTTCTAAATTCATTCCATACTCAAGGACAATGATATACAGCTGTTTTCCTCCCACATATAATTGCCANCTCATGTGAGAAAGAGTTTTACAATTTGCTTCTACTTGAACTTCACACACAAAAGCAAAACCAAAATGAGAAAGATTGAAATCTGAACTGTACCTTAAATGTTTTACTTATTTTAATGTGTGAATTTTAAAAAAGGTAACATTCCTTTCAGCAACAATATAGTTGAATTTGAGTAAAGCAAGAATATGAAAGTAGATGCATTCTATATGTACACCCATCTTTTGCATTTTTTTGCATTTTAAATTTGAATGTCCCAAAAGGCATGGCTAACTAACAATACTATCTCATTTTACCCATTTCATTTGACACTATATGTAACAGACAATGTCCATTTCTCTCCTTTGTGGGCCTCTTTCTCTTTCTAAATTCATTCCATACTCAAGGACAATGATATACAGCTGTTTTCCTCCCACATATAATTGCCACCCTCCATGAAGCTACGCTGACAGAGCCAAGAAAAGCAGAGGGCTGTGTACTCATTGAGTTAAATGAATGACATCACACTATCAATCAAGGCAATTCAGGCAAGAGCAAAGTGTTGGGATTTTCCAAAACCAAAAAAAAGTGTGCAACTGTTCTATAAACAAGGCTGGGCAGAGTTCAGAAGTCGAATTGTGCTGGCAATGATTATTGCAATCATGAGGCATTCCTCAGCACTCGTCATAGAAATAAACCATAACAGTCACAGCATCTAATGTCTCTGGCCATCATCTAGTGAAAGGTTTCACTTGCCATAGTTGCAGAAGCAGAAAACCCAACAAATGAGTGACCAGGAAGCTGGGCCACTAACTTCAATTTTCTCTATTCCTTTGAACCACATGCTCCCAAGAGTTCCTGACTGGTGACAGAGTTAGACACTTAGTTGTAGAGTATTCCCTCTGACACTAATATCTTATACATTATTGAGAGCTGATTATTAAAAGGGTACTGATACTGAGTTTTAAGCTGTTGTCCATTGACCAGAGTTAGGCAGTCACTTCAGACAGAACTATGGGCAGGTTCGAATCATTTTAATGCAGCACCTATTTAAAAGTATCAAATTTATTCCTCTATCAGAACAATAAAGCCAAATTAATTTCGCTCACTGATTAATCACTTAGCAGTCATGCTTTGTTTCACCACAAACACACACACATAAAATGCATTCATATTATCACAAAAGTGTAATGGCACAAAGGGAAACAGTACATATTATAGCTGTTAACAATATGACTTTGAATTTAGTCCCAGCTCCTCCCACATGTAACCTTGAGCAAGCTATTTGCTATCTCCAAGCATCATTTTCTGCATTTTAAAATGGGTACAATGCCTCTGCCTCTGTGGAGTAAAAACATATGTTGTTCTCATGGATTACAGCCCATTTTAGCCTTCATTTGATAAAGAATACAAAGTGATTCATGCTTAGCAGTCGAAAAAAAGGACAGAAAGTTAAACAGGCCTATAAACAATGAATTTAATCTTTCAGTTTAAATAGCTTTCAACTTTCTTCTTTCTTTCTTTTTTTTTTTTATTATACTTTAAGTTCTAGGGTACATGTGCATAATGTGCAGGTTTGTTACATATGTATACTTGTGCCACGTTGCTGTGCTGCACCCATCAACTCGTCAGCACCCATCAATTCATCATTTATATCAGGTATAACTCCCAATGCAATCCCTCCCCCCACCCCCCTCGCCATGATAGGCCCCGAAGTGTGATGCTCCCCTTCCCGAGTACAAGTGATCTCATTGTTCAGTTCC
>NW_016804545.1:2784005-2810030 GCF_001698545.2 Rhinopithecus bieti | reverse complement strand
GGCGTTCTCGGACGAGGTTCCTGGGTCCCACGTACGAGGAGGGGCCAAGTAAGTTCGCACCGGGCGCCTGCTGGGAGCGGCTTTTGTCCTGGGCCCAGGAGTGGGAGGGCAGTGGGCGGGACATAGGCGGGTCAGGGGCGGGGTGGTAGGCGTGGCTAGGCAGGTTCCGGTTTTTCTCCATCGGAGGTCTGGTTGCGCCTCAGCAGTGGACCCGTGTCTTTCCCGGGCGCGGGAAAGTTGACGGTGAAGAACCCGGAACTGCGCCATCTTGCCTCCGTTTGTCCAAACACTTTTATTTTTTCATAAGCCATGGAAAATTGTTTGTGTATGTGTGTGAATCCTTAGTGATCTAAAAGTTACTTAGAAGTGGTCAGGCAAATGGAAAGATTTGCTAATGAAAGATTTATCTCCCCATGACTGCAATTTTATACGTCCTTTCAGATTAATTTATCTGGGTCTTTTTCTATTTAGAAAAACATTTAGTGCAATTTGGAATTGTAATTAGGATATTCTATACCATCTGCAGTGCTTGATGTAATTCTCTAGCTTCACTATGGTTACATCACAAAGGAGGCTAGAGTTAGGTCTGCTTTTTTACTCTAGAAAACCCAACAGCACCCACACAATGTCTATCCTTGATAAGTATTCAATATTGGTTAATAGATATTAAAGTTTTACTCCTAGTGCAGGTTCCATTAGTGCTTGTGGTGAAAAATTGCACATTAGTATCTTAAAAATTATGGATTGATGGACAGAGGATGCCACTTTCAAAGGCTCTTGGTTCTAATTCTAGATAGCCCATATGACATTAACCCAGGCCTCTCTTAGTCTCTCTGTTTTTATTCAGTCAGTTGTCAGAGGGGATAATAAAACTGATATAGCTTCTAGTATTTTAAGGAGAATTATTGCTGTTGGTTTTTTGCATATCTGAATGTTCAAAATTTTAATTTAGAGGTCAGTATCATTCTTTTCACAGAACACTTATTTTTCACATCCACTATTAAGTGGCCACCCTTTATTTTGCAATCAGAGAGTCGAACTGGCAGAATTTAAGTGCCTTGGGTCCAGGCTTGTTTGATTGATTCATTAATTCATCACTCATCATGTATTCGTGCAGCAGTGAGTGGCACAGTGTGGTGTAAAGGACATAAACTTTAGAGTCAAGACTTGGGTTTGCATCCAAGCTCTCCTACTAATTTCATGATCTTGGTAAAATTACTTCACCTTTATGAATTTCCATACTGACATCTGTGAACATAGGTGGTTGCAATGATTACAGAAGAATAAAGAGGTGAAATGCCTGCACAGTACATGTTGCTTGTAGATAGGTGGTGCTCTACTTCCCTCCTACTGTGCACATTGGCATCCCATGGAACAGATTGACAGTCCTTACTCTTTAGAGAGTTTATAATCTAAATGAGGAACATGTAAAAAGGAATAATTATAACATTAAGATTTGGCAACAACCATCCTGGTCTTATTAAAAAATGAGTCTGTGGATAGTTTGAGTGAAAACAGTGAGTAAAAACCGGCGTTCAAGAAGAGATTCTAAATGAAACATGATTGGCAGCCAACCTCCTTAACTTCTGATACTGGAGCTGCCTTTGCCAATGCTTTCTTCATCAATGGCTAAGTTGTAGTGAGACCACAAAAGTGAAATCTCTCATACCTGCTTGTTGATCAAGGAGATTATGTTTAGCTATATGTGAGTTGTACTAGATTAAGTATTAGTAAAGAGTTTCTTTTCTCAACTTCTCCTAAATAGATTAAGTGGCACATTAATGTGCTTTTAATTCCATTATCTTTAATATTTTTCATTTAAAATGTATGTAATGGATTGGGAGTGCTGGGGGATGTACCCAGCCCCCACAAGCAGATTTGTTACCACCCCATCTGCCACCCCAAATGCTAAATCCCAGGAACACCACTGCTTTGCAGTATGTTCTATTTTACAAGACTTTGAGGAAAGAGAAACACAGAAAGACAGTGACAATCACTGCAGGGTTAGAGAGACAGAGAGCATAAGGTTAGAGCTAAAACTTCTAAAAAGCAAATGGAGTGTTGGAAAAAAGGAACAGAGGGAAGAATTGAATACATTTACCAGGGAATTAATGAATAGGCTAAAGGTATTTATGCAGGCAGAGAGCATATGGAAAAGGGGGAAATGAATCATGGAAGAAGGCAGCGAGTCTTATCACATGAGTTTTTTCATCTTGAGAAGTGTGTGTGTGTGTGTGTGTGTGTGTGTGTGTGTGTGTGTGTATGTCTGGAAGGAAAAACAGTTACTAAGTCCAGTCCATACCACAGGAGAGAGGAAAAAAGCGTCTACCATGAGGTTGTCATGATAGTTAATGTGTTCTAAAGTGTTACATCTGAGCTATACCTTGTAGAGGACTTCTGTAGCAACTGTAAAGGAAAAGCCATAGAGCAAGGGGAAGGGCTGTGGAGAGCTGAGATCTGTATGAATACAGTAAGCTTCTCCACTTGCTGGCACTTTTAGTGCCCCCTCCTCCTTCCTGGTTTCAACACTTGCTGTTATGCCCAGTGATTGGTGTTGCCAAGGCCTAAATAGCTTCCGGTATTGGTATCTCCGGTAAGAATGACTGCAGAGAAATGGGAGGCTTGGAGAGATTGGGGGATTTTGAAAGGCTATGGGTTTGAAAACTTCTGCAGCTTGAGGCTGTAGAGATAGGGAGGGGAAGACAAACTTGTTCCTAAGTGGTTCTGATGAAGAATATCTTGGCTGGACGTGGTGTCTCACGCCTGTAATCCTAACCCTTTGGGAGGCTGAGGAGGGTGAATGGCTTCAGCTCAGTTGTTCGAGACCAGCCTGGGTAGCATGGCAAAACTGCATCTACAAAAAATACAAAAAGTAGCTGGGTGTGGTGGTACATGCCTGTAGTGTCAGCAACTTGGGAGGCTGAGGCAGGAGGATCGCTTGAGCTCAGGAGGTTAAGCTTTCAGTGAACCAAGATTATACCACTGCACTCCAGCCTAGGTGACAGAGTGAGACCCTGCCCACCCCTCCTCCCCCCAATACACACAGAATATCTTGCCTCATTAAATGTAATTGTAACACTGGGGACAGGGTTCAGGAGAGCATGTGGTACAAGTGAGCGTGGGAAGCAATTAAGCACATGGGAGGAGCCTGAGAATAATGCAGAAAAAAAATGCCAAATAGGATCCAAAGCAGTTGAAAAAAATGGTCTGATCCTGGATGATAAAAGAAAAGGCTCTAAGAAGGTAAGTGTATCTGAGGCCAGAGGATGGCCAACAGTGGAACTGCCCTGCCAGTCTACAGTGGAGCCACCTGAAGTGAGAGCTGAGTGGCCAGCACAAGGCCAGGGGTCAGGGCAGTGACAACTGTACTAACCCCACAGGCTAGGCTTGCGTTGTGCCTGTAGGGACAGGGCCTGGAATTGAACTCCCCCGCAGGGTGATCTCTACACAGATGCCTGAGTGAGGCCTGTGTACTGGCACTATGCTCCCTGCTCAAAGCTCATATGTGGAAATTATAATCCAGCAGATTATTTTTGAAATATTGAAAAATCACCTGACCATAATAAGTTCATAGCTAAAAACCTCCAGATAGACAGGAAAGCACAATTTCAAAAAAGAACTTACATCTAAGGAAGTAAAAAACAAAAGGGTAATTTAAAAAATGTAAATACATTTAATAACTTCAAAGAGATAAAGAGGTAAAAGTATCTATACATAGACATATAGATAGCTATATAGATATATAAAATATGATGTTATAAATCAAGAATGGGTTATGGAAAAGAACCCATTAGAAATAATGACAATAAAAAATAAGGTTGTTGATATAACAAGACTCGACATAGTGAACTAGACATAACTGAAGAGTCAATTAGTGAATCATAAAATCGTGTTGAAATGTTAGTTTTATCGGATATTGAGTGCTTATTTTGTGCCCGACATTATTGCAAGCATTTAATATGTATAATTTCATTTAATCCTTGTAAGAATGATATAAAGTAGGTTCTCTTTTCATTCCCAATTAATTGATTAGGAAATTAAGGTCAAGAGGATAAGTAATTTGCCAAAAGTCACACAACTAGTCTTGAATCTAAAAAGAGCCCTTGTGTTTAACCATTGCACTATAACACTAACTCCCAAGATTTCTCAAGATGCAGCACAAATAAAGAGATAGAAACTAAAGGAGGAAAAGTTAAGAGGGGATAAATTCCAGAGATAATGAATAAAAATCTATCTTTTAACAAATCCACAGGTGATTTACAAGCATTTTAAAGATTGAGAGCTTTGTTCATTCCCAAGTCTGTTTTCTTAAGATAGTAATGAACAAAGCTCTTCTCTCATCCTCTAGTGGATGCTTCTCTGAACAGTGACTCGGATTCTGGGAGAATTCGACAAGGGAAGCTCACTATTCAGCAGTCCCTAGGGCAATTTGGCAGCATAGATCTTCTAAATGCCAATTCTAAATGATCGCTAGTGGTTATCTGAAGTTATATGGAGAAGGATTCTGAGGCTACATCTGGCCGTAGCAGGAAAGAGTACTATAATTAGTGATATGGGTCATGGGCAAGGGAAGGGGTAACACGGGGGAGGATTAGAAGTATGTGGCCATATATTTGGCCTGGAGAGAACCCCATCTGCTAACCATCTTTGGAGGCCAATGAAGGACAGAATTAGGACAGCAATGAGCAGATAGTGAGGACCAGTTCTTTTATGGAGATCTCAAATGCTGGGTTACCAAATTTTCTGAAGACTACCTTTATTTTGAGGTGACATAAGTAAATTATTTTTGTACAAACATGGGCTTGAGACCTTCTCAAACTGACCTGTATATTTCAAATTCTAGTACTCAAGAGGACCCAATAGGACAAGCTGATTGGGGAACATCTACACCAGCTTATGTGAACTTGGTTTCTAATACCATAAAATCTCTATTGACAAGACAAGATTTCTGAGAATTTGTCACCATTCAGATTAGTGTGTAGAATTGAATACTCCTATCAATTTGTCAGGACTTTCCATATTCCTGCTCAGCTCCTCATTTCTATCCCACTCATCTCAAACTGACCTAGGTTAAAGGGCTGAAGCAGCTTTCAGCAGACTATGCTCATGGCCCACCATGCTTGTCAGGCCATAGGATGTTGCACCACTAAGGATTTTACTCATTTTACTCAGGCAGTGTGGTTTTTGTTTTGTTTTATTTTGTTTTGTTTTTTTTCTAAAGTGTTTCAATTTCCTGAGACATTTTAGGATCTTTAATATTTTTCAAGAAGGCAAAGTCTTTCTAGAAGCAAATAGTTTATTAACAAAGAATAAAAAGGTCTAATAGTACTAGACAAGGGGCCTTAAGAATGGAATTGAGAAGTCAAGGATCTATAATGAAATGGTAATATGACTGTCTTTGAATGAACTGCTGTGTTGGAAAAATCAGGAAATTTGGGTCGGCAAAGCCTGAGTCCTGTCGTCTCGCCTTCCTCCCATACAGCATGAGCTTCACCACTCGCTCCACCTTCTCTACCAACTACCGGTCCCTGGGCTCTGTCCAGGCACCCAGCTACGGCGCCCGGCCGGTCAGCAGCGCGGCCAGTGTCTATGCAGGCGCCGGGAGCTATGGTTCCCGCGTCTCCGTGTCCCGCTCCCCCATCATCCGGGGATGGGGTCCGGGGGCCTGGCCTCAGGGATGGCTGGGCGTCTGGCAGGACAATGGGGAGGCCATCGCAGAACTGATGAAGGAGCCATGCCAAAGGCCTGAACGACCGCCTGGGCCTCTTGCCTGGACAGAGTGAGGAGCCTGGAGACCGAGAACCGGAGGCTGGAGAGCAAAATCGGGAGCACTTGGAGAAGCAAGGGACCCCAGGTCAGGACTGGAGGGCCATGACTCAAGCATCATCAAGGACCTGTAGGGCACTCGGATCTTCGCAAATACTGTGGACAATGCCCGCAGCGCTTCTGCAGATTGACAATGCCGCCGGTCTTGCTGCTGGATGACTTTAGAGTCAGTATGAGACAGAGCTGGCCAATGCGCCAGCTCGTGGAGAATGACATCCATGGCCGTCCGCAAGGTCATTGAGACACCATGTCACTTCGACTTGCAGCTGGGACAGAGATCGAGGCCTCTCAAGGAGGAAGCTGCTCTTCATGAAGGAAGAACCATGAAGAGCGAAGTAAAAGGCCTCAAGCCCAGATTGCCCAGCTCTGGGTTGACTGTGAGGTAGATGCCCCCCAAATTCTCAGGGACTCGCCAAGATCATGGCAGACAATCCGGGCCCAATATGACGAGCTGGCTCGGAAGAACCGAGAGGAGTAGACAAGTTACTGGTCTCAGAGATTGAGAGAAACACCACAGTGCGTCACCACACAGTCCGCCGAGGTTGGAGCTGCTGAGACGATGCTCACAGAGCTGAGACATACAGTCTAGTCCTTGGAGATCGACCTGGACACTCCATGAAGAAATCTGAAGGCCAGCTTGGAGAACAGCCTGAGGACGTGGAGGCCCGCTACGCCCTCAGATGGAGCGCTCAATGGGATCCTGCTGACCTGGAGTCAGAGCTGGCAGACCGGCAGAGGGACAGCGACAGGCCAGGAGTATGAGGCCCTGCTGAACATCAAGTCATAGCTGGAAGCTGAGATTGCCACCTACCGCCGCCTGCTGGAAGGATGGCGAGGAATTCAATCTTGGTGATGCCTTGGACAGCAGCAACCTCCATGCAAACCATCCAAAGACCACCACCCGCTGGCATAGTGGATGGCAATGTGGTGTCTGAGACCAACGACACCAAAGTTCTTGAGATTAAGCCAGCAAAAGCAGGGGTACCCTTTTGGGAGCAGGAGGCCAATAAAAAGTTCAGAGTTTCAAGAAAAAAAAAAAAGCAATCAGGAAATTTGATATCTGACAGGTCTAGGTAGAATTTTGACTATTCTAAAATGTACAAATGTGAGAAAGTCTTTGTTTCCTCAGTTGTAAAATGGGTGAAATAATACCTCCCATGCAGTGCCATGTGTATAAATGTGTGACACATTCATAACATCTAAACAGAAAATGAGAGTTTCCCTTTATTCTGTTACCTGGTTTCATTGCACATGACATGTTATTATCAACCTCAATTTTAAGAGTTCAGAGGAACACCATGCTAATATTTTAG
This sequence comes from Rhinopithecus bieti, assembly GCF_001698545.2. Taxonomy (NCBI): domain Eukaryota; kingdom Metazoa; phylum Chordata; class Mammalia; order Primates; family Cercopithecidae; genus Rhinopithecus; species Rhinopithecus bieti. The sequence goes on along the minus strand of NW_016804545.1, from coordinate 2,802,891 downwards.
TGTTCAAACTTCCAGTGAGGAAAGTAACATGTTATCTAATCCAAATCTCTCATGTTTTAATTTATTCTGCAAAATATAAAAATAGCAAATTCTTATGCTTATCAGGCTGCCCCTGAAGACATGGATGTAGGGACTAAGAACCTTAAAGCTCACACAGAGAGTGGAGCTGAGTTGGTGCACTTTCTTTTGACAGAATGATAAGCTGTACTCACCTGCTGAGCTGCAGCAGGGAGATGGAGATGAAGTACCCTGATCACTCTTGTCTTGATTCTGAGTCCAGCCAACACTACCTTTGAAAGTGATGAGGATTTGCATTCGTTGCCATAGACTAAAGGAGAAATGTCCTGTAAAAAGAATTCTTGCACTTGTAGACATTCTAAAGTCTCTATGGTAAGATCTTTTCCAGTCTGTTCGCACTGTGAGGGGGAGAGGAAACTGCACTGAAGAGGAAACTGAGGCATACTCAGCTGTCAGACGTGGAGCTAAGAATATACATAGCCTTCTAATTCTAAGTCATGCTAACCAGTTTGCTCTTGATTGCCTTCAAGGTAAAAGTACAAAGGATTTATGGACAAAATCATCTCTTTATGTGGTGCTCCTAAGGTATCTAGCATAGTCCTGGCATCTAGAAAGTGCCATGATATCTGACTATTGTCTCAGAAAGTGACTTTTTTTTTTCTTTTTAAACTACAGTAGCCATCACAATCTAGGGATGTTTGGGATTCAGATAGGCCGTTTTCCCTTCTCCCTTGAGCTCAATCTGGTCAGTAGGAAAGGAAATTTGACCATGATGCATCCTTAAGGAAATCTTCCATAAAAAGACATGCCATAAAGACTTAAGCACATGGCAGAAATTAGTATAGATTCATCTTCAGAAAATTTATGACAGTTAAGGATGTGGGAACTGGAGGACTCAGGATAATTTGATCAGACTGTGATGTACTGAGAATCATTTGTGGTTTTGGTGGCAGTAAATGTGCTAGTAGGACCAAACCAGTCAAAACTATCTGCAGTGGGCCTATTATTTGCAGGAAATAGGTTCCCACAAGAAGCCCTTGATGAACAAGTAGCTTAATGATAACATAAAAACCCAGAGACTTTAGCCTGAGGTCAAAGATACTTACTAACAGCCAGTTCTTGGTCTTGACATTAAAGGAAAGAAAATATCTGAAAATCAAAAGAAGAATTCACTAGATTAGTGAAGGAGGCCAATTAACCCACTTTGCAACCAAAACTAAACAAAACCAAACAAGAACAAAAACACCATGCCCAGAAAGTTGAGAAAAAAGAAAATTAACATAAGTGTATCAGGCTTTATGAAACTTTGGAGCATTCTAGGAAGGAAATGATATGGACTGTCACCAGCTAATTACTACACAGAATCTGCTGCCAGCATCGGGGAAACAGAACCAAGGAGGAATCAATCTCCCCTCCATGAAGTGCTAATTTCAAAGCCCAATTAGATTTCCACAGCCCTGATTTCTTGGCTATTGACAAAGTCTGTGGTGTTTTCACCCTTTTCCATGCTGCTGCCAAGCTTGTCCTGCACTGTGTTCTTAGATGCCCACTGATGATATCCTGAATCTGAGACACCTGAGACCCTGATCACTCTTGTCTTGACAAGACAGAGCTCCAGCCAAATTGTCTCAGATTCAGATTGAATTTTCAATTCTTACTTCCGAGAGAGACTCAGTCCCTGGTTCAGATACTGGCAATCCTTGGCCTTTTCTCGACCATCTCCACCCACGTATGTGCTGAGGGTCTTTCTTAGAACAGGGGTTTGGTCAGTATCTCAGCTAAGCTAAGCAGCTCTCTCTGGAGAATATCAGGAAAGACCCTCAGAGTCCCTGTGTCTCTGTGATCACCTTCCTCCCCAACATACATACTTCACTGCCAAGTGACAAGATCAAATAGCCTTTCTCCATAAATGGGACATAAGGACAGAAGTGGCATTTAGGGCACAGGAAAGGATGGGAAAATTTTCTTTTCCTTAAGTGTCTCATGACTCTAAGGGATTATACAGGTTTAGGAGTCAGAAAACCTGGACTCTAATTCTGACTCTGCTAGCCACTGAACTTGAGAGCCTCATGTTAGGTGCAAAAAAGAGGCAGTTGCATTATGGAAAGCAGTATGGCAATTCCTCAAAGAGCTAAAAGCAGAACTATCATTCCACCCAGCAATCCCATTACTAGGTATAGCCAGAAAAATATGAATCATTCTACCCTAAAGACACAGGCATGCAAATGTTCATTGCAGCACTGTTCGCTATAACAAAGACATGGCATCAACCTAAATGCCTGTCAATGACAGATTGAATAAAGAAACTATGGTACATATACACCATGGAATACTATGCAGCCATAAAAAAGAACAAGATCATGTCTTTTGCGGGAACATGGATGGAACGGGAGACTATTATCCTTAGCAAACCAATACAGGAATGGAAAGGCAAACACCACATTTTCACTTACAAGTTAAATGATGAGACCTTTTGAACACAAAAAAGGGAACAAGAGACACTGGGGTCTACTTGAGGGTGGAGGGTGGGAGGAAGGAGAGGGGCATAAAAAAATAATTATTGGGTACTGGGCTTCATACCTGGGTGATGAAACTATCTGTACAACCAACCCCCCGACAAAGTTTACCTGTGTAATATAGGTATGTTACCTATGTAACAAACCTTCACATGTACCCTGAACCTAAAATAAAAGTTTTTAAAAAGAGAGGGTTGTGTTAGATAATCTGTAGAGGGATCTGTTTCAGCCCTGTCTTTAATAATCTGTGAAAATGGCTTGCAGTCAAGGAGGTTTCAGGAATTCATTGCGTTCTCTTCCTGTCATTTGCCTTTCTTGACTTCCATGTTCTTTCCCTCATTGAATCCACCTTTAGGGCATTTACCGTGTTCTGCCTTATAGCCATTTGAATTCTTGACTTCTCACCTCCTACAGATGATAAGTTTGGGGGTATCAGGGATAGCAATTTATATACCTTGGTTTTGCATCAAAGTACCAAGTGAAGTGCCTGGCACATAAATATTTGGGAAGTTAGATTGTCAGTGTCTAGCATGGGAACCATGATAAGTCAACAGTCTCTGCCTTATGGCAGGTGCCTGGTGTCTGGGAACAATTCTCAACTTGCTGTTAAGTTGTCACAACCCAATCAATATTGCGGCCATGGCTTGTCTGATGAGTGGTAGTTGGAACCTCAGGTTGTTTGGGGTCAACTTGTATGTTTTGTGCTCTTTGGTAGTTTCTTTAGATTATGGCCCTTGGGCTTTTTAATTCTCATTTCTCTTGGGTGTTTTCTTTGCTCAGCACTATGTTGCTAAAGATGCTGTACATCAACTGTTGTAACCTCAGTTGTCTTGAAATCAGCAGGCTTTGGTAGAAAAGATTTGAGACTTAATTGAACAGTGACTATGAAGGAGTCAAGTGTTATATTGCAAAGCAGCCACTTGATTAATGGTTGCAAAACACCTTTTCCCTTCCTTTATTGTTTTTCTTCCTGCTTCGCCTTAAAGTTGAGAGATCAAAGGAACTTGTAGTAGTTATAGTCATCTATAAATTATTTGGTTCTCAGTTTCTCAGTGAAATTGTAGACTACTTTGAACCTCTGTACTACCAAAGAGATTGAATAGAAAGGGATTCTGTGATGCTAATATTCTGATATGCCAATGAGAAAATAGCTACATTATCATTTTTCACTGTTGTCTGAAGCCCTGCTTTTAAAATTAATCTCCACAGCATCACTTGGATAATTTGTGATGTTGGCAGAGAGCAAGTCTTCAGTGTTCAATGGTGCTCAGTTCTGAGAACGATACTAAAGAACTGCAAGTCATGGATGCAGGAGACATTTGTCTTGAGTTTTGACTGCCTAGTTTTTGAGCACCCTCCCTAGGCTTGTAGGAATTTTCCTCATACAAAGCAATGTTTTTCATGACCAAAGAAGCTGAAAATGGCAAATACTCGCTTTCTTGCAGCTGGAGGATGGGCACGTGACTGGCTTCTACCAATTGGGTGCACTCACCTCTTTTTTGGAAACTGATGAAACAAAAGCCTCAGAACACTTGAATTTTTATCTTAGGGAGGTTGACGGTCACAGCAGCAACCTAGAGGTTTCTGAAGTGTTTGTGACAACAGTTAATCTGCTGTGTCCAGCAATGTGGCTTTTGGGAGGGCTGTGTCCAGTGATGCTGCTTGTTTGTCTTCACAGGACCAGTGAGTTCTGTGGTGGATCTGGGGCCTTGTTCTGAGCTGCACAGCCTCCAAGCCTGGTTCTCCAGCCCTTCTGTAGATTCTGTGAGCTATGTAATATATTTTAATAAATCCTGTTTCTGCTTTAATTAGCCAGAGTTGGTTCCTGTTGCTTGCATCTAAAACTGTGATCAATACACTGGTCCATGCTCCCAAGAGATTTCTAATCTTGGGGTGGAGATGACTAACGGAAACATCTGGAATATATAAGATAGTATGTCAGATTATGTCCAGTAGATTGTGCTTAATACTAAAACAACTACAAGAATAGAGAATAGGAAAAGAAAGCACAGTATAGTGATTCAGACTCCAGACGAAATCCAGGGATTACCAACTCAGTATGCCTTGAAAGGCCATGCAGATAGAAGTAAAAGAATGCAGCAGTTGGGCTTTGGGGAAAATTAAACAAGACAATATTTACAAATCTCAGTGAACTGTTTATAATACATGAACAAAACTGGTACCATGGTAATAGCAACAACAGTAATGAAAGCTAAACCAATAAAAATCACTAGTCTTTACCTATTGCTTACTGTGAGCCAGACCTTGTTCTAGAGTTTTATTCTTAGGGTACATAAATTATGTATTCAGCTTGCCTGGGAATGTCTTGCTGTATCCTGTTCAGTTTAGCATTTATCCTGGATTTTCTTTCCCCTTCCCCTTCCCTTTCCTTTGACAGAGTCTCATTCTGTTGCCCAGGTTGGAGTGCAGTGGCATGATCTCTGCTCACTGCAACCTCTGTCTCCCGGGCTCAAGTGATTCTCCTGCCTCAGGCTCCCTAGTAGCTGGGATTACAGGTGTGCGCCACCATGCCCGGCTAATTTTTGTATTTTCAGAAGAGACGGGGTTTCACCATGTTGGCCAGGCTTGTCTCGAACTCCTGACCTCAAATGATCCACACACCTGGGCCTCCCAAAGTGCTGGGATTATAGATGTGAGCCACTGCGCCTGACCTCCACAGTGCGATTCTTGATGGCCACTCAGTGGACCAACCAGATGTGCCAAGGCCTCTGAGACATAGCCTGCAAGAAAAGGGACAAATAAAGCTAAGCAACTAATTAAAGAATGTGAATATGTCCCAACATGAATATTCTGCTTAGTTTTTTTTAAATATTCAGAAAGCCAAAAAATTTATACTGATATGTATTGTTTTTGGGAAAAAATTATTTCTGAAATAGTGTTCAAATAGAACTATTTTATAGATCCACCAATAAGTTTAAAATATTTTTGGGGGTCAGTAAATAAGTTTAATTGAACTGTGCATCATTATTTCAAAAGTAATATGCATTTTACTAATTTTTAGTGCCTCTTTTCACTCTCAGAAATATAATGTTTTGGACAATAATTATAAGATAATCTTATATGTTTGCATTTACTTGTTTAATCCTCTCAACAACCCTCTGAGGTAGATTATTTTTAAAAATTTCTGTTCACAATTGAGAAAACTGAGGGTCATCAGCGAATTATTGGAGTCTGTTGCTTAAAATACTTAGCTAATCTGCAGCAAGCTGAGATTTTAAATTGGGCAGTCTGGCTCCAGAGTCTTTGCTCACAACCATTGCTCAAAAGTAGACCTCATGGGAGAAGATTTTAATGCAAAGACCTGCTCTTCTCTTCCACTGAGCCTCTTCCTAGAGTGGAACCTGTGGCAATTTACTTCCCCTCTTTAAGCCTCTTATCTTTATAAAATGGGGATGCTACTCTCTATGTCATAGAGTTGCTGGGAGGAATCAATGAATTAATGTGTAAGAAAAGTGCTTTTGTAGGCTTAAAATGCTGTACATATGTAAGATAATCATGTGTGGCCTTCTCCATATATCTAAGGCAGCATTTCGTGGGATGATGCCGTAAACCAGAAGTCAGGGTGCATGCTGGGCGATAGGCAGTGACTCTCAGTTTCTCCAAGTTCTATCTCCAATTGAATAAAGTCAAAGAAGACACTTCAGATGTGTGTAGAGAAACACACTATGGTGTTATATATCAGGGATCCTCATACTGGTGGCATGAAACATATACATGCGTGGTTGAATTCTTCTGGGTTTATGTAGAGTCATAGGGCCAAGGGATCAGAAGGATTTAAAAATCTGTTCTATTCTTTTAGAAGTGGCTGCCAGCAAAGAGAAACCATTTCTGCCTGGAGTCTCTGATTTCTGCCTAAAATCTAAGTGGAAAGTGGGGATTAAAAAAACTGGGTCATTGTGGCTAACTGATGGATTTTTTAATAATCCCATGAAGGGAACTAGGTAATTTCCTGTCCTCACCGCCATTGTTCAGGTTCTAATCTCTATCCTCTCAACAACAGCAGGAGTTGCATTTGCCTCAAGTCTGAACTCCTCTGACCCACTTGCTTTGCTGCTACTGCACAGATTTTTCTAAAGTGTAAATCTGATCTCTCCACTTCCCTGCTTACAATCCTTCAATGACTTCCTTTGTCCTTAGGATAAAGTTTAAAGCCTTTGCATGGTGGGGTGGACATTCACTATTTTTCCCTGCCCCGCTATCACTCCATATAGGATGGATTTGACTGAATTACCTGGAACTAACTATGAGCACGTGACCCAGGCCTGGCTAATTAGAGTATTAGAGATTCATTTAGGGATGGGCATAAGATCCAATTCAAGCCACTGCAAAGTTAAGCCTGAATTGAAGGAAGACTCCTGATCCACTATTTTTCCCTGCCCTACTCTTCACTCCACATTGGATGGATTTGACTGAATTGCCTGGAACTAACTGTGAGCACGTGACCCAGGCTTGGCTAACTAGAGTATTAGAGATTCATTCAGGGATGGGCACAAAATCCAATTCAGGCCACTGCAAGTTAAGCCTGATTTGAAGAAAGATCCCTGAAGATCAGTCAAGTACTGAAATCAGCTGTGCTGGAAAACTCATTTACCTCCTAAACTCTCTAGTATCTGAGTCACTGCATTCCACATTTTATTATTTAAGCTATTTGTATTGTGTTTCTGTGACTTGAAACCAAAAAGTTCTTGCCTAACACAACAGTATACAACAACATTCTTCATGCTCTGGCCCAGGTTACCTCCTCTGACTCATCTCCTTGCACTTTGGATATACGGTGTTGAATTGCCCAATGCAGTGTGCTATTTTATGCCTCTGAGCTTTCTGCCTGGAATGCCTTTCACCATCCTACTCTGCTTCTTCATCCTCCTATCTTATTCTAGTCATCATTCAAAATGCTACTCAACCATGGTATCTTCTCAAAAGCCTCCATTGAAACCCCAGTCTAGGTTGCTCCTTCCTTGTGTTTGCTCTTATCACTCCACCCTGTAGCCATGGGTCTACTTCTCTGACATCCTTTCTAGATCAAACATTTCTCAGGGAAAGGGATACCATGTTTTATGTCTTGTATCTCAGGGAAAGGGATCCCATGTGTTACGAAGTTCAGTATGTGTTTGTTAAAGGAATAGAGGCAATTCACATTTGGCTGAAATTTTCTCTAGTCTAGATAATTTTTGGCATACTAAGGTAATTTATCAGATTGACAACTTTTGGGTGGGGGCGGGCAGTTCTGTACACTTTCTAGCCAGATTCTGTTCAGACTAAATTAATATTTGGACCAAATGGCCCTTCATACTTTAATATCCTAAAATTACTTTCTCCACAGGACATAGGAAATCTTCTGCTTTATGAGTCTGGGTGTGGGGTTCTCCATCAGCCTGAGACAGGCAGACCTAGGCTAGGCTGGACTTAGAGTGGGTTGCTGGCAGAAAATCTCAGAATGAACCCTGACAAGTTGGCTTGGGAGTGATTGAGTTTGGCGAACTCAGGAAGATGATGCCATAACTAACACAGTACAGTAGTCCCCCTTAATTTGTGGGGGGTACATTCCAAGACTCCCAGTTGGATACCTGAAACCATGGATACAGTGCTACTGAACTCTATGTACTATATATTTTTCTTATAGATACATAGCTATGATAAAGTTTAACTTATAAATTAGGAACAGTAAGAGATTAACAATAATAATAAAGTTTACCAATATACTACAATAAAAAATTATGCAAATGTGGTTCCTCTCGCTCTCATTCTCAAAATATCTTTTTGTATGTCATATTTTCAAATTGTGGTTGACTGTGGGTAACTGAAATCATGAAAAAGGGCAACTGTGGATAAGGAGGACAAACTCTAGAGAGTTAGTTACTCACCTTCCACTCACTTCTCAACCCCCTCCAGTCTGGCTCCTGCTTCTTCCCTAGAAACAACTTTTGCAGAAGTCATCAATAACTGATTGTCACAAATCCATAGACATATTTGGTTCCACAAGCCTGAGTCCTGGCTTCTGTTGTTATTCTATGTTCTCTTCCTATAGGGCCTCATCCACACCCTTGACTTCAGTTATCTCCATGTATGTCACTCACAAATTTTTATTCTAACCCAACATTTTATGTAAGCATCGGACTTGTAGGTACAATTGTTACTCACTATCTTTAATTAGATGATGTGTCAAACTCAACAGGTCTAAAGCCAAATTCCAGGCTTGTCCCAAAATTAGTCCTCAGTGTGCATTCTCAGTTTCAATGAGGGCCATCATCTTGCATCCATTTACTCAAACCAGAAACCGAGATGTCATCTTCAATATCTTGTTCTGCCTTTTATTCGATCTGTTTTCAAGAACAATTGATTTTATGGAGATATCTTTTGAATTTTCTCATCTCTTTATATTTACTACTATTGCTACATCAAAGTGTTTTCTCCTACTAAAATAACCTCCTGAATGATTTCCCAACTTATACTCCTTTCCTTCTCCAATCCTGTATTGGAGTCATCTTTTCAAAACATAAATTTGTTTTGTGTTACCACACTGCCTAAAAACCTTTAATGATATCCCCATTGTATCCCATTCCTCTTGCGTAGAGGTATGATACCTTAACTGGGCCTTCAAGGCCTTCCATGGCCTGGCCTCTACATGTATTTCCTGTCTCATCTTGTGTCTGTATATTTTGGTTTCTCTTTGTTGGGTCACTGTGACCTCATTCAACTCTTCCTGTTTTTCATCTTTCCTTCCAGCATAGGCATTTTTACATATTCACTTCACCCTCCTCTTGATCTGGTTAAATCTAGATCTTAGATCAGTGGTAATTCCTTCAGGGAATTACCTAACATCCCAAATTAGGTCTCTTGTGTACTCCCACAGCACTGAAGATCTCTCCTTCATAGCACTAACCACAGTTCTAACTTAACTTTTATTTGTATATTATTAGATGATAGTCTTTCATTTAGACTACACTGTTAGCCTGATAAGGACAGGGTCATTTAATTTTGCTACCTTTTCTTGTCAGTTAGATAATGCTACATAATAAATGACTCAAAAATTTAATGACTTAAAACATTAACCATTGCATGATAAGATTTGCTCAGTGTTATTAGTTGTTAGGAACATGCAAATGAAAACCACGATGAAGTACCACCTCATACCCAATAATATGGCTATAATTAAAAAAAAAACACAGAAAATAACAAGTATTGGTGAAGATGTGGAGACACTGGAACCCTCATACATTGCTCATGGGAATGTGACATGGTCCAGCTGCTGTGGAAAGAGTTTGACATTTCTTTAAAAAGTTAAACATAAAATTATCATATGACACCATAATTTCACTTCTAGGTTTATACCCAAAGGAACTGAAAACAGGTATTCAAACAAGTACATGTATATATTATAAACGCATTATTCACAAAAATCAAGAGATAGAAACAGCCCAAATGTCCTTCAATGGATGAATTGGATAAACAAATTATGGCAGACAGGCATACCTTAGATATATTGTGGCTTCAATTCCAGACCACAACAATAGAGTACATCACACAATTTTTTGTTTCCCCGCGGATATAAAAATTATGTTTATTTAACTTTTAAGTTCAGGGGTACATGCGTAGATTTGTTAGACAGGTAAATTGTGTATCATGGGAATTTGGTATATAGATTATTTCATCACCCAGGCAACAAGCATAGTACCTAATAGGTAGTTTTTCAGTTTTCACCCTCCTCCTCCTCTCTACCTTCTAACAGGCCCTGGTTTCTGTTGTTCCCTTCTTTGTGTCCATATATAATCATTGTCTAGCTCCCACTTATAAGGAAGAACATGTGGTATTTGGTTTTCTGTTCCTGCATTAGTTTGCTTAGGATAATAATCTCCAACTCCATCCATGTTCCTGCAAAGAACATGATCTCATTGTTTTTTTAATGGCTGCATAGTATTCCATAGTGTATATGTACCACATTTTCTTTATCCAGTCTACTGTTAATGGGCATTTAGGCTGGGCATTGTGGTTCATGCCTGGAATCCCAGCACTTTAGGATGCTGAGGCAAGCGGATCACAAGGTGAGGAGTTTGAGACCAGCCTGGCCAACATGGTGAAACCCCATCTCTACTAAAAATACAATAATCAGCTGGGTGTGGCTGAGGCAGGAGAATCGTTTGAAACTGGAGGTAGAGGCTGCAGTGAGCTAAGATTGCGCCACTGCACTCCAGCCTGGGCGAAAGAGCAAAACTCCATCTCAAAAAAAAAAAAAAAAAAGGCGGGGGGGCTTTTAGGTTGATTTTGTGTCTTTGCTATTGTGAGTAGTGCAGTGATAAACATATGTGTGCATGTGTCTTTACGGTAGAATTATTTATATTCCTTTGAGTATATACCCAATAATGGCATTGTAGGGTTGAATGGTAGCTCTATTTTAAGCTTTTTGAGAAATCTCCAAACTGCTTTCCACAATGGCTGAACTAATTTACATTCCCACATGTAGTATATAAGCGTTCCCTTTTCTCCACAACCTTTGCCAGCATCTTTTATTTTTTTACTTTTTAAGAATAGCCATTCCAACTTGTATGAGATAATATCTCATTGTCGTTTTGATTTGTGTTTCTGTAATAATTAGTGATGTTGAGCATTTTTTCATGTGCTTGTTGGCTGTGTGTGTGTCTTTTGAAAAGTGTCTATTCTTGTCCTTTGCCTACTTTTTTTTTTTTTTAATTGCTGAATTAAGTTCCCTTTAGATGCTGGCTATTAGACCTTTGTCAGATACATAGTTTGCAAATATTTTCTCCCATTCTGTAGGCTGTTTACTCTGTTTATAGTTTCTTTTTCTGTGCAGAAGCTCTTTAGTTTAATTAGGTCCCATTTGTCAAATTTGATTTTTGTTATAATTGCTTTTGGTGTCTTTGCCATGAAATCTTTGCCAAAGCCTATGTCCAGGATGGTATTTCCTAGGCAATCTTCTAGAGTTTTTTTTTATAATTTTAGGTTTTACATTTAAGCCTTTAATCCATCTAGACTTTATTTTTGTATATAGCGTATGGAAGGGGTCCAGTTTCAATCTTCTGCATATGGCTAGCCAGTTATCCCAGCACCATTTATTGAACAGAGAATCCTTTCCCCATTGCTTGTTTTTGTTGGATTTCATGAAAGATCAGATGGTTGTAGGTGTGTAGCTTTATTTGTGGGCTCTTCATTCTGTTCCATTGGTCTATGTGTTTTCTTTTGTACCAGTACTATGCTGTTTTGGTACTGTAGCATTGTATCGTCAGAAGTTGTGGTGATACCTCCAGTTTTGAACTTTTTGTTTAGAATTGCTTTGGCCATTTAGGTTCATTTTGGTTCCATATGAATTTTAAAATAGTTTTTTTTTTTTTTTTTTTTAATTCTGTGAAGGATGTCATTGGTAGTTTAATAGGAATAACATTGAATCTGTAAATTGCTTTGGGCAGTGTGGCTGTTTTGACAACATTGATTCTTTCTATCCATGTGCATGAAATGCTTTTCCATTTGTTTGTGTCATTTCTGATTTCTTTCAGCAGTGTTTTGTGATTCTAATTGTAGAGATTGTTCACCTCCCTGGTTAGCTCTATTCCTAGTTATTTTATTCTTTTTGTGGCTATTGTGAATGGGATTACTTTCTTGATTTGACACTCAGCTTGGACGTTGGTATATAGAAATGCTACAGATTTTTGTATATTGATTTTGTATCTTGAAACTTTGGTGAAGTTGTTATCTGATCAAGGAGCTTTTGGGCAGAGACTATGGCATTTTCGTTTGCAAACACAGATAGTTTGACTCCCTCTCTTCCTATTTGAATGCATTTTATTTATTTCTCTTGCTTGGTTGCTCTGGCCAGGACTTCCAGTACTATGTTGAATAGGAATGGTGAGAGTGGGCATCCATGTCTTGTTCTGGTTCTTAAGAGGAGTGCTTCCAGCTTTGCCCAGTTAGTATGATGCTGGCTGTGGGTTTGTCATAGATGGCTCTTTTTATTTTGAGGTATGTTTCCTCAGTGCCTACTTTATTGAGGGTTTTTAACACGAAGGGGTGCTAAATTTCATTGAAAGCCTTTTCTGCATCTATGGAGATGATCATGTGGTTTTTGTCTTTAGCTCTGTTTATGTGATGAATCATATTTATTGATTTGTATATGTAGAACCAACCTTACATCCCAGAGATAAAATCTGCTTGATTGTGGTGGATTAGCTTTTTGATGTCCTGCTGGATTCAGTTTGCTAGTATTTTGTTGAGGATTTTTGCATCTATGTTTATCAAGGATATTGGCCTGAAGTTTTCTTTTTTTGTTGTGCCTCTGCCAGGTTTTGGTACCAGAATGATGCTGGCCTCACAGAATGAGTTAGGGAGGAGTCACCCCTCCTCTTTTTTTGATAGTTTCAGTAGGAATGGTACCAATTCTTCTTTACACAGCTGGTAAAATGTGGCTATGAATCCAACTAGTCCTGGGCTTTTTCTGGTTAGTAGACTTTTTATTACTGATTCAATTGTGGAACTTGTCATTGGTCTGTCCAGGGTTTCAATTTCTTATGGGCTCGATCTTGGAAGGTTTAAAAGTTATATTTAAATTATACTGTAGTCTGTTAAGTGTAGAAGAGAGTTATGCCTGAAAAATGTACATAACTTAATTAAAAAGTACTTCATTGCTAAAAAATACTAGCAGTTATCTGAGCCTTCGGTAACTCATAATCTTTTTGCTGGTAGAGGGTCTTACCTCTATGATGGTGGCTGCTGGTTGATCAGGGTGGTGGTTGCTGAAGATTGGGGGAACTGTGGCAATTTCTTGAAATGTAAGACAACAATGAAGTTTGCTGCATTAATAGACTCTCTTTTTTCACAAAAGATTTTTCTGTTGCATGTGATGTTGTTTGATAGCATTTTGCCCACAGCAGCACTTCTTTCAAAATTGCAGTCAGTCCTCTAAAACCCTGCCACTGCTTTATCAACTAAATTTATATACTATTCTAAATCCTTTGTTGTTATTTTAACAATGTTCACAGTGTCTTCATCTGGACTAGATTCCATCTCAAAACACCACTTTATTTGCTCGTCCTTAGGAAGCAACTCCTCATCTGCCCAAGTTTTATCATGAGAGTGCAACAATTCAGTTACATCTTTAGGCTACTCTTCCAATTCTAGTTCTCTTTGCTATTTCTACACATCCACAGGGACTTCCTTCACTGAAGTCTTGAACCTCTCAAATGTATCCATGAGGGTTGGAATCAACTTCCAGCTCCTGTTAATGTTGACATCCTGACCTCCTCTTATGAATCACAAACGTTCTTATTGACATCCAGAATGGTGAATCCTTCCCAGAGGTTTTCAACTTACCGATTCATCGGAAGAATCACCATTTACGGTAGCTATAACCTTATGCAATGCATTTCTTTTTTTTTTTTTTTTTTTTTTTGAAACAGGGTCTCACTCTGTAGCTCAGGTTGGAGTGCAAAGGCATGATCATAGCTCACTGTAGCTTTGAACTCCTGGGCTCAAGTTATCCTCCTGCCTCCTCTCACCCACCAGAGTAGCTGGACTGCAGGCGTGTACCACCACACCCAGCTATTTTTTTCTATTTTTCAAAAAATTGAGATTGGGTCTCCCTAGGTTGCCCAGGTTGGTCCTAGACTCCTGGCCTCAAGTAATCCTCCCACCTTGCCCTCCCAAAGTCTTGGGATTACAGATGTGAGCCACTTGCCTGGCCAACACAATGTATTTCTTAATAAATCTTGAAAGTTAAAATTACTTCTTGATCCATGGGCTCCAGAAAAGATGTTATGTTAGCAGTTCTCAAAGGAATGTTATTTCCTTGTATGTCCTCATTGGAGCTTTTAGGTAATCAGGTGCACTGTCAATGAGCAGTAATCTTTTAAAGGAATCTTGTTTTCTGAGCAATAGGTCTAAACATTAGGCTTAAAACATTCAGTAAACTCTGCTGTAAACAGATGTGCTGTCATCCAGGTTTTGTTGTTCCATTTATAAAGCACAGATAAATTAGACTTAGCATAATTCTTAAGGACCCTAGGATTTTCAGAATGGTAAATGCACATTGACTTCAAATTTAAGTCATCAGCTGCATTAGTGCCTAGTAAGAGAGTCAGCCTGTCCCTTGAAGCATTGACTTCTCTAGCTCTGAAAGTCCTAGATGACATCTTCTTTGAATATAAGGCTATTTTATCTATGTTGAAAATCTGTTGTTTAGTATAGCCACCTTCATCAGTGGTCTCAGCTGGCTCTTCTGGATATCTTGCTGCAGCCTCTTCATCAGCAATTGCTGCTTCAGCTTGCATTTTTATGTTATGGAGATGGTTTCTTTTCTTAAACCTCATTAACCAACCTCTGCTAGCTTCAAGATTTTCTTCTGCAGCTTCCTTACCTCTCTCAGAGAGTCTTTGATATGGTTTGGCTTTGTGTCCTCATCCAAATCTCACCTTGAATTGTAATCCCCATGTGTCGTGGGAAGGACCGATAATCCCTACAGATCGAGGGAAGGAGGTGATTGGATCATAGGATGGTTTCCCCCATGCTGTTCTCATAATAGTGCTTGCACTCTGATGAGATCTGATGGTTTTATAAGGAGCTTCCCCCTTTGTTCACTTCTCTTTCTTCTGCCACTTTGTGAAGAAGGTGCCTGCTTCCCCTTCTGCCATGATTGTAAGTTTCCTGAGGCCTCTCTAGCCATGCAGAACTGTGAGTCAATTAAACTTCTTTCCTTTATAAAATACCCAGCCTTGGACAGTTCTTTATAGCACTGTGAGAATGGACTAATACAGCCTTAATAGAATCAAAGAGGTTTAGAACCTTCCTCTGAATTAGGCTTTGATATAAGGAATATGTCTGGTTTGATCTTCTATCCAGACCACTCAAACTTTCTCCCTATCAGCAATAAGGTTGTTTTGCTTTCATGTCATTCATGTGTTCGCTGGAGTAGCACTTTTTGTTTCCTTCAAGAACTTTTCCTTTGCATTCACAACGTGGCTAACTAACTGTTTGGCACACTGTGCCTAAGCTTAGGCCTGTCTTGCCTTTTAACATGCCTTCTTCCTAACTAAGCTTGATCATCTCTAGCTTTAGGTTTAAAGTAAGAAATGTGCAACTCTTCCTTTCACTTGAGCACTTACAGACCACCGTAGAGATATTAATTAGCCTTGTTTCAGTATTGTGTCTCAGGGAATAGGGAGGCCTGAGGAGAGGGAGAGAAATAAGGGCATGGCTGGTCAGTGGTGCAGTCAGAGCACACACAACGTTTATTGATTAAGTCTGCCATCCTTTATGGGCATGGTTTGTGGCACCCAAAATAATTATAATATTAACATTAAAGATTCCTGATCAAAATATTGTGAATTACCAAAATGTGACACAGAGACACAAAGTGGGCACACACTGTTGGAAAAAACAGTGCCAATAGACTTGCTTGATGCAGGGTTGCCACAAACCTTCAATGTGAAAAAAATGCAGTATCTGCAAAGTGTAATAATGTGAAGCAGAAGAAAATGAAGTGTGCCTGTATATGTACACATTATTAAACCACAAAGAGGAATGAAGTATGCATACACACACACACACACACACACACACACACATTATTAAACCACAAAGAGGAATGAAGTGTGCCTGTATATATATACATTGTTAAGCCACAAAGAGGAATGAAGGACTCATATATGCTATAATATGGATGAACCTCAGAAAAATTATGCTAATGAAAGAAGCCAGATACAAAAGGTAATCTATTTTATTATTCCATTTGCATGAAATATCTAAAATAGATAAATCTATAGAGACAGAACACAGATTGGTGGTAGCCAGAGGCTAAAGGGATTGGGAAATGGGGAGTAATTTGCTTAGTGGAGTGTTTCTTTTTGGCATAAAATGTTTTGGAGCTCAATAGAGATGATGCTTACACAACACTGTGAATGTACTAAATGCCATTGAAATGTTCACTTTAAAATGGTTAATTTTACATCAATAAATTTCCTTTTTTTTCTTTTTTGAGACAGGGTCTCACTCTGTTGCCCAGAATGAAGTGCAGTGGCATGATCTTGGTTCACTGGAATCTCTGCCTCCCCAGCTCAAGTGATCCTACCACCGTAGCCTCCAGAGTAGCTGGAACTACTGGTGCGTGACACCACACCTGGCTAATTTTTGTATTTTGTTGTAGAGACTGGGTTTCACCATGTTGCCCAGGCTGGTCTCTAACTCCTGGGCTCAAGTGATCTACCTGACTCGGCCTTTCAAAGTGATGGGATTATGGGCGTGAGGCACTGTGCCTGGCCTCAGTAAGTTTCTTAAATAAATCTTAGCCATTTATTATTTTACAAGAATCTGCATGGTTGGCTAGGCTCAGTTCTGTTGATCTGGATGAGGTTCAAGATCTCAAGTGGGCTCATTCATGCATTTGCAGTTAGCTGTGGCATTGATTGGGGGTTGGAAGATCTAGGATGACTTTGACTTGGATGACTTGGCTCTATTCCACACTCTCTCATTCTCCATTAGGGTACCCTGGCTATTTTCAAGGCAGAGGCAGAGGTTATGACTGCAAGGTCTCTTGAGATGTAAGTTCAGAATTGACATCCTTATTCCCCTCCATTTAGTTGGTCAAAGCAAATTGCAAGACCAGTTTAGATTCAAGTGGTGAGAAAATAAACTTTATTCCTTAATGGGGAAGCTAAAATGTTACTTTACAAAAGAGGTAGACACAGGGAAGGGTGGGGGGAATTTACAGCTGATCTATCATGGTTTTTTTATCCCTAGTGCATGGTGTGCACTCAGTAAGTATTTGTTCAATTAATGAGTGTCATTGAATTTAGGTCAGAAGGGGATCTAGGGTCCTAATTCAACATTTGAAATTATGAGTTCCCATGAGCTGGAAAGAAAAAAAACAAAAAAACAAAAACAGAATTCTTGGAAGTATTGATATACTGTCTCAGATTAGCCTAACTTTTCCAATCATAAATCAGAAGCTCTTTCACTGTCTTGCAAGGAGGATGGGAATACCCCATCATCATCCTCTCTGGCCCAGCTCTGTCCTTCTCCTCCCTGTTTTGGTTAGGATTTTGAGGACTTCCTAGTGTTAAATTCTGAGCTAAAACAAGTTTGGTTGCTATGCTAGTGGTGTGGCTTGCTTAAAAAAATAAATAAATAAACTGGATCTCTAACAAAACAGTCTGATTTATGGTGTTTGCTGATTTCTATGGTGTAAATAGTCCCACGATGGCCAATTTCAAGCTACCAGCTTAAAGTGACTGAACACACAGCTGGGAAAAGATGTACATTTTTGCTTCTTGAGAGTCAACAAGAGCCAACTCCAGCTTACCACTGGTTGGCTCTGTGGGGCCCAGCTCAGCAGCACCTTGGCTGCCTTACCTCCTGCTTTTCCAGGACCATCAGAGTCAACAATCAGCTCTGATTTGTTCTTCTGACATTTGAATTGTTTCTTTCATTCATTTACTCAATGATAATTATTGAGCAACTCTCATATACAATTATGTTAGGCCGTGGAGATAAAATGATGAACAATATGAACATGGTCTTCACTCTTATGGAACTCCCATTCTCCCTAACTGAATCATTACTTCCAGATCCTCCTGAGGGAGTCCTATATCTCTAAAATTGTGTTCATTGATGCTCTAAGAAGGTGTTAGGGTGGTGGGATTTCAAGCCAGAGGAAGAATGCCCCTATTTTAAAACAAGTATTCCATCCATAGGATGAGGATGTGGTCAGTCACAGAATTGGTATTTACCACAGTCCTTTTGGACTGCTTCTTTCTGGATTGGAACCTAATATTCAATTATAGACCAGCTATATGATTCAGTTTGATGGCATTGCTTCATCACAATCTGAAAAATTATTATTTATTTAAGTATCACACAGAAAGCAAAGAAATCAGAAGGCATTTAACAGCTTTACTGCGTTACATAATATTTAATGTAGTGTAATCAATACATAGTACTCTGTAGAAATAAACCATTCAGATTCTCGCACATCTGAAGAAAGAAGAGATCATTCTCAGAAATGCTTTCTTTTCACTGACTGAATGATAATGACACTCTGGGGGAATCAAATATTCATTTAAAGACAAATACTAAGGCATGTATTATCTTTTCTTTTCAGTTGTATATAATGCTTTTTTGGTATACTATTAACCATGAACATATGTTTTCTATTTCACTTTGTTACCAACACACAGTGTGGTTTTTTCCTTTTTCCACAGGGGTGGGAAGGTGGGGTAGCAGTGGGAGTGGGCAGGTGGGGTGAATCAACATATAAAATATAACTATATACACATATATTTCATATTCTGTTATTTTATATGTTGATAATATAAAATATGTCTATATATATA
>NW_016804545.1:2752495-2783505 GCF_001698545.2 Rhinopithecus bieti | reverse complement strand
TATATATATATATATATATATATTTCAGATGACTGACTGAAGTTCCTAACACAAATTATGCTTTAGTGAACAAAAAAAAATTTGTGATTTATTTACTGTGTCCGGGACCCAAACATAAAGCTTAATACAGTCAGTCATCTACGACACTCACAGCTTTAATATTAATTGCGTTTGGAAAAGCAGCATAATAGCAATCTTTGTGTGGGACAAGCAGCTGGAAGGCATATTTTCAGAACACAAAGCAGCTGGTTACCCTTGGTAAGTGTAAGGAGATTGACTTGGGAAATAGTAACTCATTCCAGAAAAAGAATGCACTCTGCTCAGCAGTCAAGGTCATAGAGCCTGGAGTCATCCTAGAAAATAGACTTACTGCTGGGGCAATTTGGTCTAACAAAGTGTTATTTCCCCATGCAAAATGCATTGCCCACCTGCCAAGTCTCATGAGCATGTAAAGAAAAATAACCACTTGTACCAACTGCTTTGGGAACCAGTGTTATTGTGGGCTGTGAGTGATAGGTTGCAGTGAAGTTCTGTGGAGGGCCCCTCAGGGACACAGAATACAAAGATCTGTGTTCTGCTAAATTTCACGAGGACTTGTGTGAGTCTTAAAACCAACTCAGTGGCCAGCCTTACCATTGGAAGGAGACTTACTGAGCAGTGATCACATGTTTCTATTTGATTCAGAACTGCATGTTGGGAGACTTGGCTGGGGAGAGCTTATGTGGGACTCCTCTTAATATCAAAATTAATTTCTCTTTGCTCCATGTTCCTACAGCACATTATTTCACCTCTAGTGGAGCATACTCTCCATTCAACCTGAACTGAGGATCTCTAGAGAGTGGAAACTATCCTGGTTTATCTTAATATTCTCTCTGTTCTTGATAGGTATAGAGTGAACATTTGTTCAGCTGAAGTGAGAGGAAATTTAATTATTTCACAGGCTTTGCAGTTCCCAGCTGATCACACATTTTCTGTTTAATTAATGGGGCCTTTAGTGGATCTGCTGCCTTGGCTACCTCTGGTACACTTGTGCCTCTTGGGCCTTGCCTCTCTCTCTTTCTATGGGAATAATCCTATCTGTCTTATCCATTTGACAGGATTTTTGTTAAAATCAAATAACAGCATATATAGAATTCTGAAAATTTTGGAAAGGACTTTGAATACTTGTAGTCTTAAATTCCTTCAAGCAGGGAGCTCCAGTATCATCTCTCCCTAGTAGTCATTTGACTTCTGCTTGAGAGCTGCCAGTGATTCTAGTGGGCAAGATGGTTCAAAGATATAAAGTGAGATCTGCTAACAACATCCCTTTCTTTGTTTCTCAGTAATTAGACAAGAGTGTCTCTCCTATGTCCTCATTCTACCTAGTGACAGAAAAATGAGCCCAGGTTTCTTAGTCATTTTAAGCTCAGCCATTTCAGCCAAACTCATCTCTCTGGTGGCAGACTTTAGTGCCTTGCATGCTTATAAAGTATTGGGCTTCTGGGAGGTGTCTGGTCCTGAAGAAATGCACTACATTGGCACCACTGTGAGACACAGTCCTGCTTGATTCCTGGGCACAGCACCTTTTCACATTAGTACCCACTAGAATGCTCAAGTTCCATTTATCTCAGATCATCAGCCTAGACCAGCAATTCTTAAACTTTTTGGTCTCAAGACGTGTTTACACTCTTAAAAATTATTGAAACCCCAATAATTTGTTTTTATGTGTTATATCTATCAATATTTATCACGTTGGAAGTTAAAACAGATAATTTTGAAATATTTATTGCTTTAAATACAAAACTATTATGTGCTAACATAAATCACATATTGTTCATGAAAATATATTTTGCAGAATAAAAATTAATGTTGAGTAGATTTAAACATTTCTCCCAATGTCTTTCTATTAAGCTAATATTTGGCTTAATAGAAAATAGATTATCATATCTGTTTCTGCATTCAAACTGTTGTGATATGCTGTTTTGGCTGAAGCATATAAAGATAGTCTGGCCTCATATAGATGTGCAGTTGGAAAATAGAAAAATACTTAATAGTATTTTCAGACCCTGCCCATATTCTCCTCAATTCTATCCCCAAACTCAACAAGTGGTAGTTTTTTCTTTTTTTTTAATTATTATGCTTTAAGTTCTGGGGTACATGTGCAGAACGTGCAGGTCTGTTATATAGGTATACACATGCCATGGTGGTTTGCTGCACCCATCAACCCATCATCTACGTTAGGTATTTCTCCTAATGCTATCCTTCCCCTAGACCCCACCCCACAAGAGGCCCTGGTATAGGATATTCCCTTCCCTGTGTGCATGTGTTCTCATTGTTCAACTCCCACTTACAACTGAGAACATGAGGTGTTTGGTTTTCTGTTCTAGTGTTAGGTTGCTGAGAATGATGGTTTCCAGCATCATCCATGTCCCTGCAAAGGACATGAACTCATCCTTTTTATGGCTGCATAGTGTTCCATATTATATATGTGCCACATTTTCTTTATCTAGTCTATCATTGATAGTATTTGGGTTGGTTCCAAGTCTTTGCTATTGTGAACAGTGCTGCAATAAACAATAAACACTGTCTTCACAATGGTAGAACTAATTTACACTCCCACCAACAGAGTAAAAGTCTTTCTATTTCTCCACATCCTCTCCATCATCTGTTGTTTCCTGACTTTTCAATGATCACCATTCTAACTGGCATAAGATGGTATCTCATAGTGGTTTTGATTTGCATTTCTCTAATAACCAGCGATGATGAACTTTTTTTCATGCTTGTTGGCTGCATAAATGTCTTNCCATGCCTATGTCCTGAATGGTATTGCCTAGGTTTTCTTTTATGGTTTTTATGGTTTTAGGTGTTATGTTTAAGTCTTTAATTCATCTTGAGTTAATTTGTGTATAAGGTGTAAGGAAGGGATCCAGTTTCAGCTTTCTGCATATGGCTAGTGAGTTTTCCCAGCACCATTTATTAAATAGGGAGTCCTTTCCCTGTTCCTTGTTTTTGTCAGGTTTGTCAAAGATCAGATGGTTGTAGATGTGTGGCATTATTTCTGAGGCCTCTGTTCTGTTCCATTGGTCTATATATCTGTTTTGCTACCAGTACCATGCTGTTTTAGTTACTGTAGCTTTGTAGTATAGTTTGAAGTCAGGTAGCATGATGCCTCCAGCTTTGTTCCTTCTGCTTAGGAATGTCTTGGCTATGCAAGCTCTATTTTGGTTCCATATGAAATTTAAAATAGTTTTTTCCAATTCTGTGAAGAAAGTCAATGGTAGGTTGATGGGGATAGCATTGAACCTATAAATTACTTTGGGCAGTATCACCATTTTCACAATATTGATTCTTCATATCTGTGAGCATGGAATGTTTTTGCATTTGTTTATGTCCTCTCTTATTTCCTTGAGCAGTGGTTTTTAGTTCTCCTTGAAGAGGTCCTTCACATCCCTTATAAGTTGGATTCCTAGGTATTTTATTCTCTTTGTAGCAGTTGTGAATGGGAGTTCACTTATGATTTGGCTCTCTGTCTGTTATTGGTGTATAGGGATGCTTGTGATTTCTGCACATTTATTTTGTATCCTGAGACTTTGCTGAAGTTGCTTATCAGCTTAAGGAGATTTTGGGCTGAGACAATGGGGTTTTCTCAATATAGCATCATGTCATCTGCAAACAGAGACAATTTGACTTCCTCTTTTCCTAACTGAATACCCTTTATTTCTCTTGCCTGATTGCCCTGGCCAGAACTTCCAATACTATGTTGAATAGGAGTGGTGAGAGAAGGCATCCTTGTCTTGTGCGAGTTTTCAAAGGGAATGCTTCCAGCTTTTGCCCATTCGGTATGATATTGGCTGTGGGTCTATCATAAATAGCTCTTATTATTTCGAGATACATACCATCAACACCTAGTTTATTGAGAGTTTTTAGCATGAAGGGCTGTTGAATTTTGTCGAATGCCTTTTTCTGCATCTGTTGAGATAATCACGTGGTTTTTGTTGTTGGTTCTGTTTATGTGATGGATTATGTTTATTGATTTGTGTATGTTGAACCAGCCTTGCATCCCAGGGATGAAACCAACTTGATTGTGGTGGATAAGTTTTTTGATGTGCTGCTGGATTTGGTTTGCCAGTATTTTATTGAGGATTTTTGCATCGATGTTCATCAGGGATATTGACCTGAAATTTGTTTTTGTTGTGTCTCTGCCAGGCTTTGGTATCACGATGATGCTGGCCTAAAAAAATGAGTTAGGGAGGATTCTGTCTCTTTCTATTGTTTGGAATAGTTTCAGAAGGAATGGTATCAGCTCCTCTTTGTACCTCTGGTAGAATTCAGCTGTGAATCCATCTGGTCCAGTACTTTTTTTGGTTGGTAGGCTGTTAATTGCTTCCTCAATTTCAGAACTTGTTATTGGTCTATTCAGGGATTCAACTTCTTCCTGGTTTAGTCTTGGGAGGGTGTATGTATTCAGGAATTTATCCATTTCTTCTAGATTTTCTAGTTTATTTGTGTAGAGGTGTTTATAGTATTCTCTGATGATAATTTGTATTTCTGCGGGATTGGTGGTGATGTCCCCTTTATCTTTTTTTATTGCATCTATTTGATTCTTCTCTCTTTTCTTCTTTATTAGTCTTGCTAGTGGTCTATCAATTTTGTTGATCTTTTCAAAAAACCAGCTTCTGGATTCATTGATTTTTTTGAAGGGTTTTTTTGTGTCTCTATCTCCTTCAGTTCTGCTCTGATCTTAATTATTTCTTGTCTTCTGCTAGCTTTTGAATTTGTTTGCTCTTGCTTCCCTGTTTCTTTTAATTGTGATGTTAGGGTGTCAGTTTTAGATCTTTCTTGCTTTCTCTTGTGGGCATTTAGTGCTATAAATTTCTCTCTACACACTGCTTTAAATGTGTCCCAGAGATTCTGGTATGTTGTGTCTTTGTTCTCACTGGTTTCAAAGAGCATCTTTATTTCTGCCCTCATTTCGTTATGTACGCAGTAGTTATTCAGGAACAGGTTGTTCAGTTTCCATGTAGTTGTGTGGTTTTGAGGGAGTTTCTTAATCCTGAGTTCTAATTTGATTGCACTGTGGTCTGAGAGACTGTTATGATTTCCATTCTTTTGCATTTGCTGAGGAAGTGTTTTACTTCCAATTATGTGGTCAATTTTAGAATAAGTGTGATGTGGTGCTGAGAAAAATGTATATTCTGTTGGTTTGGGGTGGAGAGTTCTTTAGATGTCTATTAGGTCCGCTTGGTCCAGAGTTGAGTTCAAGTCCTGGATATCCTTGTTAACCTTCTGTCTCGTTGATCTAATATTGACAATGGGGTGTTCAAGTCTCCCAGTATTATTGTGTGGGAGTCTCAGTTTCTTTGTAGGTCTCTTAAGAACTTGCTTTATGAATCTGGGTGCTCCCATATTGGGTGCATATGTATTTAGGATAGTTAGCTCATCTTGTTGAATTCATCCCTTTACCATTATGTAATGCCCTTCTTTGTCTCTTTTGATCTTTGTTGGTTTAAAGTCTGTTTTATCAGAGACTAGGATTGCAACCCCTGCTTTTTTTTGCTTTCCATTTGCTTGGTAACTATTCCTCCATCCCTTTATTTTGAGCCTATGTGTGTCTTTGCACATGAGATGGGTCTCCTGAATATAGCACACTAATGGGTCCTGACTGTTCATCCAGTTTGCCAGTCTTTGTCTTTTATTTGGGGTATTTACATTTAAGGTTAATATGTTATATGTGAATTTGATCCTGCCATTATTATGCTAGCTGGTTATTTTGCCTATTAATTGATGCAGTTTCTTCATAGCATTGATGGTCTCTACAATTCGGTATGTTTTTGCAGTGGCTGGTACCAGTTGTTCCTTACCATGTTTAGTGCTTCCTTCAGGAGCTCTTGTAAGGCAGGCCTGGTGGTGACAAAATGGCTTAGCATTTGCTTGTCTGTAAAGGATTTTATTTCTCCTTCATTCACGAAGCTTAGTTTTGCTGGATATGAAATTTTGGTTTGAAAATTCTTTTAAGAATGTTGAATATTGGCCCCTACTCTTTTCTGGCTTGTAGGGTTTCTGCTGAGAGATCTGCTGTTAGTTTGATGGTCTTCCCTTTGTGGATAACCCAACCTTTCTCTCTGGGTGTGCTTAACATTTTTTCCTTCATTTCAACCTTGGTGAATCTGGTGATTGTATGTCTTGGGGTTGTTCTTCTCTAGGAGTAACTTTGTGGCGTTCTCTGTATTTCCTGAATTTGAATGTTGGCCTGCCTTGCTATGTTAGGGAAGTTCTCCTGGATAATATCCTGAAGAGTGTTTTCCATCTTGGTTCCATTCTCCCCATCACTCTCAGGTACACCAATCAAACGTAGATTTGGTCTTTTTACATAGTCCCATATTTCTTGGAGGCTTTGTTCATTTCTTTTCACTCTTTTTTCTCTAATCTTCTCTTCTCACTTTATTTCATTGAGTTGATGTTCAATTTCTGATATCCCTTCTTGTGCTTGATCAATTCAGCTATTGATACTTGTTTATGCTTCATGATGTTCTTGTGCTGTGTTTTTCAGCTCTGTCAGGTCATTTATGTTCTTCTCTAAACTGGTTATTCTAGTTAGCAATTCATCTAACCTTTTTTCCAGGTTCTTAGCTTCCTTGCATTGGGTTAGAACATGCTCCTTTAGCTCAGAGGAGTTTGTTATTACCCATCTTCTGAAGACTACTTCTGTCACTTTGTCAAACTCTTCCTCCGTCCAGTTTTGTTCCCTTGCCGGTGAGGAGTTGTGATCCTTTGGAGGAGAAGAGGCGTTCTGGTGTTTGGAATTTTCAGCCTTTTTGCACTGTTTTCTCCCCATCTTCATGGATTTATCTATCTTTGGTCTTTGAAGTTGGTGACCTTCAGATGGGGTCTCTGAATTAACGTCCTTTTTGTTGATGTTGATACTATTGCTTTCTGTTTGTTAGTTTGTCAGGCCCCTCTGCTGTAGGTCTGCTGGAGTTTGCTGGAATCCACTCCAGACCCTGTTTGCCTGGGTATCACTAGCGGAGGCTGCAGAACAGCAAAGATTGCTGCCTGTTCCTTCCTCTGGAAGCTTCGTCCCAGAGAGGCACCTGCCAGATGCCAGCCAGAGCTCTCCTGTATGAGGTGTCTGTCAACCCCTACTGAGAGGTGTCTCCCCATCAGGAGGCACGGGGGTCAAGGACCCACTTGAGAGGCAGTCTGTCCCTTATCAGAGCTCAAACGCTGTTCTGGGAGATCTACTGTTCTCTTCAGAGCTGCCAGGCAGGGACGTTTTAAGTCTGCTGAAGCTGCGTCCACAACAGCCCCTTCCCCCAGGTGCTCTGTCTCTGGGAGGTGGGGGTTTTATCTATAAGTCCCTGACTGGTGATGCTGCCTTTTGTCAGAGATGCCCTGCCCCAAGAGGAGGGAATCTGGAAAGATAGTCTGGCCGCAGAGGCCTTACAGAGCTATGGTGGGCTCCGCACAGTTGGAACTTCCTGGTGGCTTTGTTTACACTATCAGGGTAAAACTGCCTTCAAGCCTCAGCAATGATGGACGCCCCTCCCCCCACCAAGCAGTGTCCCAGGTTGAGCTCAGACTGCTGTGCTTGCAGCCAGAATTTCAAGCCAATGGATCTTAGCTTGCTAGGCTCTGTTAGGGTGGGACCCGTGAGGGAGACCACTTGGCTCCCTGGCTTCAGCCCCTTTTCCAGGGGAGTGAACAGTTCTGTCTCGGTGGTGTTCCAGGTGCCACTAGTCTATAAAAAAAAACAAAAAGAAAAAAAAAAAAAATAAACTTCTGTGTCTAGCTCGGTGTCTGCCCAAATAGCTGCCCAGTTTGGTGCTGGAAACCCAGGGCCCTGGTGGCGTAGGCACCGGAGGGAATTTCCTGATCTGTGGGTTGCAAATACCATGGGAAAAGCGCAGTATCAGGGCCTGAGTGCATGGTACAGTCCCTAATGTCGTTCCTTGGCTAGGAGAGGGAGTTCCCATACCCCTTGTGCTTCCAGGATGAGGCAATGCCCCACCCTGCTTTGGCTTGCCCTCCTTGGGCTGCACCCACTGTCCAACTAGTCCCAGTGAGATGAACCAGGTACCTCAGTTGGAAATGCAGAAATCACCTGCCTTCTGTGTTGATCTTGCTGGGAGCTGCAGACCGGAGATGTTCCTATTCAGCCATCTTGCCAGCAATCCCCAGTAGTTTCTAAAGGTTAGTTGCAATGTGGAAGCTGAAACCATAGCAATAAATGTTTTCTATTCTGTCACATTAAAATCCATTGGTTTATCTTGTACTTGGGATAGATCTTTTACTCATACATAATTTCATAACATCATGTCCTGGTCTTTTGGAAAACTGGTTTACTCAGTTATGCAAATCTTCTAAGTGCTAACACATTTCATTATATAACATCCAAACTCACAGTCATTAACGTCATCAATTCATTAATGTCATCTGTTTCATGAGAAAGGTCATTAAGTACCAGGATGCTATCAAGCTCACAGGGGTGGATACAAGTTTTCAAAAATTTTTTACTTGAAAGCAAAAACTGAGTTATGGGCAACAAATTCCGTTAATTGTTTTCTTTGACATGCCAGACTCAGTTGATTAATTTTCTAGAAAATACTCAAAATACTCAAGTCTGCCAATACTGAAATCTGAATAGTCATAATCTTTCAGTCTTTTAGGGGAAAATAAAAATGCTCTTCTGTGAAACAAAAAAAAGCACTTAGTTCAGACTGCAACTCAGTTGCACTCCTGCTTTACCTTTTTTTTTTTTTGAGACAGGGTCTTGCTCTGTTACTTGGACTGGAGTGCAGTGGTGTAAACATAGTTCACTGCAGCCTCAAGTTCCTGGGCTCAAGCATTCCTCCTGCCTTACCTTCCCAATTAGCTAGAACTATAGGCATGCACTACCATGCCCGGCTATTTTGTTTGTTTGTTTTTAGAAATAGGATCTTGCTACATTGCCCAGGCTGGTCTCAAACTCCTGGCCTCAAGTGATCTTCTCACCTTGGCCTCCCAAAGTGTTGGGGTTACAGCTGTGAGCCACTGCTCACTGCCCAATCCACTGCATTTCCCCTACACAACCATTGCATTTTGAAATGCAGCAAAAGTGCTTTATACATACTATCTGTTTTAGTCTATTTTCACGCTGCTGATAAAGACATAGAGCCTGGGAAGAAAAAGGGGTTTAATTGGACTTATAGTTCTAAATGGCTAGGGAGGCGTCAGAATCATGGTGGGAGGTGAAAGGCACTTCTTACGTGGCAGCGGCAAGAGAATAATGAGGAAGTGGAAACCCCTGATAAACCCGTCAGATCTCATGGGCCTTAATTCACATTACCAGATTAGCACAGGAAAGACCGGCCCCATGATTCAGTTACCTCCCCTGGGTCCCTCCCACAATATGTGGTAAGTCTGGGAGATACAATTCAAGTTGAGATTTGGGTGGGGAGACAGCCAAACCATATCACTGTCCATTTCCTCCCATGGGATATTAAAAATACTCATACTCAAGACTTTTTTTTTTTTTTTTTTTTTTTTTGTTGAGATGGAGTCTCGCTCTGTTGCCTGAGCTGGAGTGCAGTGGCCGGATCTCAACTCACTGCAAGCTCCGCCTCCCGGGTTCACGCCATTCTCCTGCCTCAGCCTCCCGAGTAACTGGGACTACAGGCGCCCGCCACCTCGCCCGGCTAGTTTTTTGTATTTTTAGTAGAGACGGGGTTTCACCGTGTTAGCCAGGATGGTCTCGATCTCCTGACCTCGTGATCCACCCGTCTCGGCCTCCCGAAGTGCTGGGATTACAGGCTTGAGCCACCGCGCCAGGCCCATACTCAAGACACTTAATAAAATTTTAATTTGTACTGTATTATCAAAGACATTCTTAAGTGAAACTGGCTTTTTTTTTTTGTTTAATTAAATGTGAGTGTGTGGTGATAAAGGATACAATGACAACTAGTACAGTTTGGTGCCACTGCCTTGATTCATGCTAAGATACCAGCAGTTTAACTCACCGTTCCTTTTGCATCATCAGTGCAAATATCAGCACCATGAAAAAGGCAAGCAGCATCTTAGTATTAATGTGAGAATAGTTTCAACCCCATGGATGTCCCAAGAGGATCTCAGTGACCCTTGACAGTCTGTGAACCACACTGATTACTGCTAACTTGGACACACAGAGCCCTCTTCATTCTAACTGGGAGGCTCCCAGTCTTTCCAGCCCTCTTATAGCCATGTTCAAACACTTGGCCTTGGGGAAGGACATTGGTTTGTTCCCCATGTTTTTAAGGGGGCATGAGGAATTTGCAAGGCTCCTCAGGTCCCTTGGGCCCAGCATCATGGTGCAGTCTTGTTATTCCTTCTGTTATGCTGTGGTGCAGGTGTCCTGAGAAGGTCCTCATCATAAGGGAGTCCTGTCAGCTCTCAGGTCCCCAGCTTTGTGTATGAGTGGGTTTGTTTTCATTAATATCAGAGTTTGGTGGGCATTTACCCTCTTAGGCACACTCCTCAACATTCTAATATTGAACCCAAATCTGCCTATTCACGCATTGACATAAATCCTATCTTTTGGACTTAAAAAAGTAATTCAAATCCTTTACAAAAATCATCCTTTTGATTTTTTCAAAAAGGCTATCAAAACCTCCCTGTCACTTCTATTCTCAAAAAATAAATGATATAATGGGAATGAGATGGACATGGGTTTAAGTTTTCCACAGTCCCTTGAAGTGTGACCTTGGGCAAGCCACTTCATGTCTTTCGTTTCTGGTTCATTATCTCTAAAGCAGAGATAATAATTCTTAACTCCTAAGGTGCTATGGTGATTTCAGTGTTTTAAGGAGGGGTCCCCAGCCCCAGGGCTGCAGACTGGTATCAGTTCGTGGTCTGTTAGGAACTGGGCAGCATAGCAGGAGGTGAGCCGCATTACCACCTGAGCTCTGCCTCTAGTCAAATCAGTGGAGGCATTCGATTCTCATAAGAGTGCAAACCCTATTGTGGACTGGCATGCAAGGGATCTAGGTTGCATGCTCCTTGTGAGAATCTAATGCCTGGTGATCTGAGGTGGAACAGTTTCATCCCGAAACCATCTCCCCTGCCTTCCCCCCAAGTCCGTGGAAACATTGTCTTCCACGAAACCAGTCCCTGGTGTTGAAAAGATTGGGGACCACTGTTTTAAGGGATCAAATTTAATGCTGAGTGCATAGCAGACATATAACAAATGTTATTTCTCTTTGCTTTTTGAAAAATGTCCTACTCATAATTTATCTTAAAATACAAATATATTTTGAAAATTTAATAATAAGGTATTATTACTAGTGGTAATGGTACCATAATATCAGTAATTTTATTAAGAATCGTTGCCCTTATCCCATGTTGGTCTTCCAAATCTATAAATTTGATCCTAGGGTCTACCGGTTGAATGTCAGTTTGGTGCTTTTTTTCTTCTTTTTGGATGAAATAATAAGGTGTAGAAATAAATGTTCAGGAATCTGAGTTGAAAAACTTAAAACTATTCATACATTAGGGGTCTCCATAAGCAAAAGCAAGATGGATGCCTCATATTTCACAGAAGGAATTAAAGAAAAGTATGATAATAAATAAATAAATCTCTTATTGTATCAGCAAAAAGAAGAAAATGGCTCCAGTGGCTTTCATTTTTCTAACAAGCAATGAACCAGTGACATAGAAGCTAAGATTTCAAGAGTATAGAAGAATGATCTAATTATGAAGCTCTCCTAAACTTAAAGTTTGTAAGAATGAAGTTGAGAGATGTGGAAATGTACCACTAAAGGATATCATGGAGTATTTGGAGATGTAAAGATTATTAATCTCTCTAGGGCCAGGCTAGCCAGTAATGGGGTAGTGATTAGGAAGGCCTCTTAGTTTTGTTAATCTGAGACACCTATCTGGAATCATGTTTCACAGGAATAAGCTATTTCATAAAAATAAAAAAATTTCAGATAATTAAATTATATACCTCCTGAAACTAAGACTATTTTTATTTTAAATTAGTGGTTTATAACCCAGGGGTTATGAATCAGTTCTAGGGAGTTTTGAACTGCCTACAATTATATGGAAGGTTTTGTGGGGTTTTCTCACATGCATGTTTCTGAAGAGAGAATCTATTATTTTAGAAGTTTTCAAAATGAACTATAATCTATAAACACTAAGAACTACTGTTTTAATCAATTCTTGAAGTAATTTTTTCCAATTCATTATTAACTTTCCTATCTTATTTGCTACTAGTTGGGAAACTGACACATTCAGGGAAATTGATTTTACATTCTTATGATTTAAAATTCTTGTGTTGTCTTTTTGTGTTTTTTTGTCTCCTCTCTCACAGGTAGTTATTTTTCGCTTGTTATCAGTAAGTTTGCTTCTAGCAATTTCTCCCTGCCTACTATAAGGTGGCTGCAAAATGAAATAACAAAGCTTGTTAGAATGGCAAATAGACTCTTCGCGAAAGTGTCTCCTAGAATAGAGTGTTCAGGTGTTCGTGTGCAGACCATGAGATATCTCTTTTGGCAAGTCAGGGACCAGTCTTGCTTGCTTCTCATTCTTCACTGTGGTCTTCGTGAACAAGCTGACCACATATCTATGATTTCCTGAGAGGTAAATGTGTTGTTTACACAATGTAGAATCCACTAGGATGTAAATTTCACTCTTGTGTTATTAGTTTTTGTATTAGTCACCTATTGCCACAGTAATGCTGCATTCCAAACCACCCCAAAACTAAGTGGTGCAAGCATTTATTCCTCTGCTTGTCAGCTGGAACTTCACTAGTCTAAGCGTGTTTAGTTGGGCTTCACTCAGAACTGGGTTTTGAGTGGGTTGGATGCAGGACTACCATAGCACTTCTTGGGTCAGTAGCTATTTGAGGCAAAGATGGGGTAAAAGAGAGGTGAGCAGAGATATATGACAGTGCTTAAGGCCTAGGCTTGGGACTCGGACACTTGCTTCCATCCACCTTACACCAGCCATAGCAAACCACATGGTTAAAGTCAACAATGGGGAAGGGAAGAATATTCTTCAAAAAGAGCAAGTGAATATTAGCTGAATAATTACTTAATTGACCACAAGCTGCTGCCTTTTATAAGTAAATTTAGATTTTTTTAATGGAAAAATAACTACAGATCACCTTGGCATGATTTTTTAAAGGCAGATTACACATTCTATTAAGATCTCAAAACTTCCAAAAGAAATAAGTTTTTATTGTCATTCATCCTAAGAGTGAAGTAATGGACCAAAAAACAAACAAGGCAAAAACAAAACAAAACAAAACAAAACCAACCAACCTCACTCAGCTTAAAATATGAAGGAAAAAATATTGCTAATATTCCCTTAGCCATAATATTTCAAACCCAATTCTGAATCACAGTTTATGGATATTGTCATTTGAGTGGCTTTCTTGAGCTCCCACGATATAGTAGTCCCACAAGGGGGCAGTTTGTTGTTTCTGATAATATAGGGTCTATCTGAATTCCCTTTCTTTTTCCTTTATTACAACATCTCTGGGTAAGTAAAGAAATTTTCCTTCATAACTTATTCATGGCTGGGAAGAAGAGTACAACCTTAGGGAGAATCACTGAAGAGAGGCATTGCCAGTCCTCAGTGACTCAGGGACAGCTCTCATTCATGTTTCCAATGTATCAATCCAATGTATCAATGAGAATAGCTTTCCTTAATTTAGAACAGGGAGATGCTGACCTTTATATGTACTTTCTGGCTTTTTCTTTCTTGATGTAAGTTTCTCCCTTAAAACAGGGATGACACAGCCTGTGTCTCTAAGACCTAATGAACAACACACCACAGGCAGGACATGGGGCAATCTTGATGGGAAAGAGCCTGGGACTTGGTCTCAGTTGGCCACAGTTTGAATTCTGATGGCTATTAATGAGCTGTCTGCCCTTGGGAAAGTGACCTGACTTCTCTGAGCCAAGTCACCTTATCACTAAAGAGAGTATACTATCATGTCTATCTCACAGCACTGTGTGGTTCACACAAATTAGCCCTCAAAATTAGCTACCTACAAAATGGAAGGTATTCATCAGTGTACATGAGTAGGAGAAACTAAGAGAACTCTGGTTCTGGAGAGTTTTCAGTCCATGGAGTAATGACCAAAATAAAGTGAAGAGCACCTTTTGATTTTAATCTTGGATGGCATCTGTACAAAATTAAATAGAAGAGAAGCAGAGAGGAGTGAGTTTCCAAACACTCACATGTTATAAGAATTGTTCACAGTCATTGATTTTACACCTTGACATCCTACAAGTTTTGAAAAGGCTAATTCAGGCAATACGCTATTCCTTCCACTGATGTTAGATGGATGAGAGTGGTGCAGGATGGAGAAATAAAAAAACAGAGATGGACAAATTTGCCACTGTTTTCAAGTTTTTTTCTTTTTTCTTTTTTTTTTTTTGAGATGGAGTCTTGCCCTATCACCCAGGCTGGAGTGCAGTGGCACGATCTCGGCTCACTGCAACCTCCACCTCCCAGGTTCAAAAGATTCTATGCCTCAGTCACCCAAGTAGCTGGCATTACAGACGCATGCCACCACGCCTGGCTAATTTTTGTGTTTTTAGTAGAGACAGGGTTTCACCATGTTGGCCAGGCTGCTCTCGAACCCCTGGCTTCAAATCATCTGCCTGTCTCAGCCTCCCAAAGTGCTGGAGTTACAAGCATGAGCCACTGCCCCTGGCTGTTTTCAAGTTTCTAAATATTAACTTTTTATGGAGAGACTGTTTAACTCTGTCATAAAAACTATCTCACCTCTGTACAATGTAGAAGTAATCTGTAAACAAAACACTAATTGTATTCTTCTTTAACATTTAAAATAAGTTTTCTCTAAAATGGAAAATCCCATAACAATAGTATCAATGACTATTTCGAAGCCTTCCCATGCAAGGCCCTATGCAAAATGCTTCATATGAATTATCTAATAGACCTAATAGACCTGCATGAGGACAAATATTGAACTTCTATTAAAAATAAAGACATTGAAAACCAAAGGATTTATAATGCTGATAAGGCAAAATGGTTTACTTTGTGCAGTTATCCTAGATAGAAAAAAATACCACAAAATAGCCAAATAAAATAAATACAAATGGAAAGACACACACAGCTCACTACAGAGAGCACTGGTTATCAGCATTTTTCACTTAGTTCCATGGAGATATTTTTATTGACTGTCACGCATGGCTTAATGACAGGGATGGGTTCTAATAGATGTGTTGTTAGGCAATTTCATCATTGTGTGAACATCACAGAATGTACTTACACAAGCATAGATGGTGTAGCCTGTTACACGCCTAGGCTATATGGCACAACCTATTGTTCCTAGGCCACAAACCAGTCCAGCATGTTACTGTACTGAATACTGTAGGCAACTGTTACACAATTTGTGTATTAAGTATTTGTGTATGTAAACATACCTGAACCTAGAAATCATTCAGTAAAAATATGGTATAAAAGATAAAAAGTGGTATACCTGTATAAGGCATGTACCATAAATGAAGCTTGCAGGACTGGAAGTTGCTCTGGGTAAGTGAGTAGTGAGTGAGTGGTGAGTGAATGTGAAGGCCTAGGACATTACTGTCTCCTACTGTAGACCTTATACGTGCTGAATAGTATATGTAGGCTATACTAGATTTATAACAAAATATTTTTCATTTTTCAATAATAAATTAACCTTAGCTTACTATAACTCTTTTATAAACTTGTTAATATTTTAAACTTTTGACATTTTGTAGTAATGCTTAGCTTGAAACACAGGCACATTCTACAGCTATATAAAAATTCCTTTCTCTCTCTCTCTCTTTTTTTCTTAAAACGGAGTCTCACTCTGTCTCCCAGGCTGGAGTGCAGTGGCGCGATCTCGGATCACTGCAAGCTTTGCCTCCCAGGTTCATGCCATTCTGCTGTCTCAGCTTCCTAAGTAAGTGGGACTACAGGTGCCCACCACAATGCCCAGCTAATTTTTTTTTTGTATTTTTAGTAGAGACAGGGTTTTACTATGTTAGCCAGGATGGTCTCAATCTCCTGACCTTGTGATCTGCCTGCCATGGTCTCCCAAAATGCTGGGATTACAGGCAAAAATTCCTTTATTTATATCTTTATAAGATTTTTTACTATTTTAATAATATTTTGTTTTTGTTTTTTACTTTTAAACTTTTGTGTTAAAAACTAAGACATAAACACACATTTGTCTAAGGCTATACAAGGTCAGGATCATCAATATCACTATCTTCCACCTCCATATCTTGGCCCATTGGAAGGTCTTCAGGGGCAATAACAAGCATGGAGCTATCTCCTATGATAAAATGCCTTTTTCTGGAATCCCTCCTGAAAGGACTAGAAGACTATTTTACAGTTAATTTGTTTTATGTGTAGAAGGAGAACACTCTATTATATTGATAAATGCTGACTCACACCTGTAA
Source organism: Rhinopithecus bieti (assembly GCF_001698545.2). NCBI lineage: Eukaryota > Metazoa > Chordata > Mammalia > Primates > Cercopithecidae > Rhinopithecus > Rhinopithecus bieti. The sequence continues at coordinate 2,767,111 of NW_016804545.1, read as the reverse complement.
TCCCAGCACTTTGGGAAACAGAGCAGAGAGGATCACTTGAGCCCAGAAGGTCAAGACAAGCCTGGGCAACATAGCAAGACTTGTCTCTACATAAAAAAAGAAAAGCCAGTCATGGTGGTGTGCCAGTAGTCCTAGCTACTTGGGAGGCTGAGGCAGGTGTATAGCTTGAGCCTAGGATTTCAAGGTTGCAGGGAGCTATGATTATGCCTCTGTACTCCAGCCTGGGTGAAAAGCAAGACCCTGTTTCTAATAAAATAATAAAATTTTAAAAGTTAAAAAATGATAAATGGTATAGCAAATACATAAACCAATGATATAGTTGTATCAAGTATTATGTATGTTTGTATAATTATATGCGCACTTTTATATGACTGGCGGCGAAGTAGGTTTGTTTACACCAGCACCACTACAGATACGCGAATAATGCATTGTGCTATGAAGTTATGATGGCTACAGTGCCACTAGGTGATAGGAATTTTTCAGCTCCATTGTAATTGTATGAGACCATCTTTGTATTAAATATATGTGATCCATCGTTGACTGAAACATCACTATGCAGCATATGATTATATTTTAAAAACAGAGATATCTTGAATTAGTGCAGAAAACTTTAATAACACTGAAATGTATAGAAAATAGGCTGGGGATTAAATTACTATTCTTTTACATCCTCTGCAACGGAGGATGTTTCTCCTTTGTGTCAAGAAACCTCTGCAGTATTTGTAACAGTAAATTTGTAGGTTGACTGTGTAGCTGAAAATTGTCACTAGGGGGCAGCCTATCACTGAAATGTGGATGATACTTCCTGCATCATCTGATTGCAATAAGAAACTGGCCCAGGGAGTCACACGTTCTCGGCACAGCTTCTAAAGGAAAATTGATGCATCTATAAAGTGTTGTATCAGCACAGTCACTCGGTGGTGGGTAACGGAAGGAAAAAATCTTGCATAACATTAAAAGCCCAGCATAAATCAATGGTTAGGCATACAAATGTTGTGTGCTTCGATCACAAAACCTTTATGTGTGTGTGCTGAGCAGCAGAATATGAGCTACTGTCTTTTAAAAGAGAGTCATAGTTTAACTTTTGTTATACACACACTCTCTCTCTCTCTCTCTCTTTTGCTCACTCTCTCTCTCGCTGTCTCTCTCTCTCTGAATTAAAAGCCACTGTGCAGGTAAACATTTTACAATTAGGAAGGAATTGAAACAAGAAGAAATTGATTAATTCCTTTAGCTCTTAAACCCTAGGTTTAAGCTGAGCAGAACGCTGTGGCTGGGCAGTTCCTCCCCTACTTGGTGACTTTTGCTTGACCCTATATTTTCGTCTATTGTTTTTCCTCTTTGCTGCTCTTTCTCTTGCATTTTATATTCCTCAAGTGATCTCACCTAACAAAATCAACAGCCCCAGCTCTGAGGAGAGTCGTCGCTGTGTTTTTTTAACCGGACTCTGAATGGTCTCAGAACATTACACAGAGGCAATATTTGAAATGTGATCCTGCCCAGTTCTCCTTTGAGCAGCAGAGCTGTCAGGTGCTATCGTATCTATGATCATAAAAGGCCTCTGAGAGCCCTAACGTCCCTGAGTGACTGGTGTGACTTTGTGTAGTCTGGGAATTGGAACAGAGCTAAGGGTGGCCTGACTCACTGTCACCCAGGGCACATGTGCATGGGGTGTGCATATAGAAACTTAGGAGCTATGCCCAAAAGCCCTTGATGCAAATGGAGCTTTAAAATGAAGAAAGAAATCTATTAGACTGGAGATAGGAATCCACAGAAACTTAGACCTATAGAATTAGCAATCCAGTAAGGCAGAGGCTGGAACTTGTGGCAGTAGTAGGCATGGCTGGGTGTGGGCTCTCTAACCAGACTAGGGTTTGAATCCTAGCTCTGTCTCCTGCTACCTGGATGACATTGGGTCAGTTACTTAACATCTCTGAGCTTTAGGTTTCTCCTCTACAAAATGAGTGCTTAAAATACTGCCTGGCACATAATGAATTCAATGAAGGTTAGCTATTATTATTAATGATATAGAGATGAGAGAAGGAGACTTAATGAAAATCTTAGTTTCCTCATCTGTGAAATGGGAGTAATAGTAGAATCTACTTTATAGATTATAGAAATATGGGAAGAATTATAGAGGCATCATAAGAATTATAGAGATGTTGGCTGGACACGGTGGCTCATGCCTGTAATCCCAGCACTTTGGGAGGCCAAGGCAGGTGGATCACCTGAGGTCAGGAGTTCGAGACAAGCCTATGGAGAAACCCCATCTCTATTAAAAATACAAAAATTTGCTGGGTGTGGTGGTACGCACCTGTAATCCCAGCTACTCAGGAGGCTGAGGCAGGAGAATCGCTTGGACTGGGGGGTAGATGTTGCAGTGAGCTGAGATCACGCCATTGCACTCCAGCCTGGGTGACAAGAGTGAAACTCCATCTCAAAAAAAAAAAAAAAAAAAAAAAGAAAGGAAAAGAAAAGAATTATAGAGATGTTAATAAGAATTACTTGAGCTGTTATATAGGAAGTACTTAGACTAGTACCTGCCTATGGTAAGTGCTCAGTAAATGTTAACTATTATTGTTATTGTTATTAGAAACCTGAATGGAGATAATGCTACTTTCCACTATAAAGGACTAAAAAGAGTTGTGAGGAATGAATGTTTTCAGTGCCTCATAAACACCCAGGATGCTCCATAAATGTCTATTTGTTTAATTACCTAGCTTGAGAATTCTGTTGCTGAGGTTGCTTAGTATCCATGAAACCTAATTTCAGCAATGGGAGCCTAGTTTAATAGCATTAGTCCCACAAAGCAGTGGGTCAACTGTTCTATGTCCTGGAACCTCTTGGATAATCTGAAGATATCTATGGATTCTTACCTCAGAGAAACATACACCTGTTCACCATTTTGCATACACATGCAGGAGTCTTTAAGCACGTCTTGAAGCCCATCCCGGGATTCTGTAGAAACCCATGTTATATTCCTCAAGTGATCTCACCTAACAAAATCAATAGCCTTTATTTTGGTCTGGAGCTAAGAATTTCTATAATAGAAGAATGTAACTAAAAGGATTTTTTTTTTTTTTTTTTTTTTTTTGAGACAGGGTCTTACTCTGTCATGCAGGCGGGAGTGTGGTGGCATGATCTTGGCTCACTGCAACCTCTGCCTTCTGGGCTCAAGTGATCCTCCCACCTCAGCCTCCAGAGTACCTGGGACTACAGGTGCACACCACCATGTCTGGCTAATTTTTGTACTTTTATTAATAGTACAGACAGGATTTCACCATGTTGGTGAAGCTGGTCTTAAACTCCTGGCGTCAAGTGATCTGCCCACCTTGACCTCCCAAAGTGGTGGGATTACAGGCGTAAGCCACTGCACCCAGCCGAAGGGACGATTCTTTACAGATTTTATTATCAAGAACAGGGTTAGGAGGATGCCCCAAAAGTTAGCACAGCCCCTAAACCAGTGATTCTTAAACTACTGGTGGTAGAAATTCAATAATAACCTGAGATACTCATTAAAATTAAGATCCTTGGGCTGTTTCACCAGATATTTTAGGTTAGTAGGTCTTCAGAGTGGTATAGCCCAGAAAATCAAATTTTAGCATGTGTCCTATTAATTTTTATGTAGGAGGCCCTTGAAGCACACTTTGAAAACTGTTACCTTAGCTTTGGAAAATCTTAAATCAGATCTTGTGGCCATTGGGTTCTTAGTAACGTAGAATTACAAAAGAAAAATAGAAGTCATGTCCCTCTTAAAGCTCAGTATACTATTCATCTAAACAAAGTACTCAATAAGCATGAAGAAGGGGAGTAAAACTGTAGCTCTCTGGAAAGGCCTGGTAGGACTGGGGAATAATTTTCTCAATGATAAGTTTTTCCGGAGAGACATAAGTTATACTACCAAAAAATTAGATGACAGGAGGCATTTTGATCTCAATCTCAACTATATTACAGAGGTAGTTGTCTACTTTCACTCCAAAGGAGTTAACATGTGCTGTGTTATTTTGTATTTGGGGGCATGTACTCATTTATTCCCCCAACCCCTATCAGCTGGTTATGATTGCTTTTCTCAGTCAGATGGCAAACTTGAGGGCAGGAACTGTATTTGGTTATTTATTTCTATTCTTGGTGTAGGGCTTAGTAGATGTTGTTTCATAGACTCAATAACTGTTTAATTAAAATGGAGAAAGGCAATCATATGAACCCTGTGGTTGTAAATCAACATGCTTCTAGCCTTGGCAATGTAGAAGGGCTTTTTAGTAAAGCGAACAACTTGAACTCACTTTGATCACATCCTTTAACAGAGGTTTCCTCTCCCAGACATACAATGTGGAGGATGAAATAAACTTCTTGAAGCTTCATTCTCATGTGACCATTCTACATAGCGTTGGGAAACATTCTTCTTAGATGGACATGGCTTTTGTGGGCTCACTTTCTCTGGAGTTCTCCTTACTTCTTAAATGTTCCCAAGGTCAGTGTGGTGCTGCTTCTTTCCCTCTTGTTACACAAATGACATTGGGAATGGTGAACTCCAGAGAGATCAAGGGCTAAGGAAATAGTGTCTTCTGACCCTCTGAAGCAGGTGTGGGACAATGGCCTCCAGGGTTGCTACAGAAACCCAGACAGTGCCTGCTGACTCAAAACCATCAGCCTCCAGAAAAATGAGGTTTTCAGGGGCCCAGAGTTATGAACAGCTATTTACCTCAATAAACCAGAGTATGTGGCTCTGAAAACAATGGATATTGTAGATATCATTTATATCTAAACTGTTATTTTAATACAAGAAGGCCATTTTGTAAAGAATTGTCAGGCACGTAGTACTGGGCCATGTTTGGAATTCCCATCAGCCTTATTACTTTTGAGCGTCAAATTATTTGCTCCTACCTGAATGCAGTTGCCTAAGGCCTTTTTTTAAAAAAAAAAATTATTTTCTTGGTGGCTATTTTTTAAATGGGCTTTAAAAAGTCTGGAGTCTTAGGAATGTTGCATAGAAATGTAGGCAAACAGAAAGGCAAAGTAACATAAGGCAGTGTTTTAGGCAAATATATGGTAACATAAGGAAAGCTTAAAAATGAACATTGGTGCTACCTGGCAGTGCACATCCTGTGTTTCATTAAACCCCAAACATCTGAAAAACATTTTCTGGAATTCATTGCCTTTAACTCCCAGAAGAGTCTGCCTTTCTCTAAGTGACAGACAACATTATCCCCACGCCTGTGGAATCTGCTATGAGCATTCAGCAACAAGAAGGGGAGGGATGAGATGGTGCCAGTAATGAGGAAACTCAAGCCATTTTTGAAAAATAAGCAGAGATCAGATGAGCTTTTACTGGCAAGAATTGAGGAATCTTTTTGAAAATATGGCTCTGCATCATAATAATCTCAAGGGAATCCAAAGTGTTTTTAAACAAAAGAACACAAGTAAAATCTTGCAAAGATAACACATACAAGTCTCCCTAGATATTCACCAGTATTTTTTTTGACACTAATGAACCATTGAAGATGCTTGAAGCAGGCTAATTGAGTGGAATGGAAGGATGCCACAGTTGCACAGCTCTTTTCTGAGGTCAGTTGTAGGAGTAAGGAGAGGTGAGGCTCCAGCTAGGTGCCCTTGGTGAGGTCTAATTGCCAGTGTTCAAAACTATCACTGGGAGGAACTGCCTATTGTCCCATCAAAGCTGTGATCCTGAAATGAGCAAAAATCAGTGGGCTTATAAATGAAATTTCTAGCTATTGCTCTTTTCAACCCTTACAATCTCCTCTCTGTATTATAGTTTTAGTGGACAGACTGCTCAGTGGAAGACAATAGCGTAAGAAATAAAAGCACCCAGCCGCATTCATTTATTCACATACTTTTCCAGTTGTGGGCCGGTGACCATTCTATCAGTAGGCTTCTTCTAGGAAACAACACAATCAGCTGGGAACAGGATTCCCCAAGTCTGGGGAGAGCTGGAGCCCTGGAAGAGGGCCCCTATGGAATGCTGCTATTGTCTGAACTCCAAGTGGGGAGGGCACAGGGGAAATAGATCAGTTTCTCCCCTTGCTCTCTGATCTTGGCCAATGACTCCTGTGGGACAAACCCACCTGGAAGCCAGAGAGGGCAAGGTAGCCCTGTGATGTACTAAATTCAAATCAGCCTCCTGGGGCAGAGAGCAAAGCGGAGAGTAGAGCAGAAAATGGATGAGGGGTGGCAAGCAAAAACAAACAAATGTAATCAAGCTTCCAGGACAGACCAGACAGTGCAGCATAGTGTCTATGTGCTATTTTTAAAAAAGCAATTTATAACAAATCAGATATGTATTCACTCCCTTCTCTATAAACCATTATAGTACACCCTCACTAAAAATTCTGCTGAAGAATGTTAAATCATGTGGGGCAGTATTTTATTTATTCTAGTTGCTTTACTTCTCTTCTCCCACCCATGAGTAGGGCACAACATATACATATATGAATATATTTTCAGACTTCTCTGTCTACTTTTAGGTCTTCTTTAATATAAATTCACCAGTAGCAAAGACTGCAAGGTTGTACAATTTGGGCTTTTGCTAGGCAATTAGCATGTTCTCTGTAACCAAAGTTAATGATGCTGGTAAGATCTTGCAACTTAAATTACTCACTCATCCCCTATGTTAGTGTCTCAAAAAGGATTACAATGTTGGACTTTGTGTAGGATATAGGAACTGGGATTTCAAGGCTGTTGTGGAGGTAGAAAGCTGGCTGGCTAGAAGAGAAGTGAGAGATTCACTCATCTCTTCAACAAACATTTGTGAACCTCTACTTAATGTTGGGCAGTTTGCTAAGTCCAAGGAACACAAAAATAGAAAAAAACTTGTGAAGCAGACCAATACTCCAAGGAATTGCAACTTAACATGATATGTGCTTTAATAGAGAAGTGAATATAGCTCTGTGATGCCATGAAGCAGAGTGTCTGGGGAATGAAAGGATTCACAGAAGAGATGACAAGTGAATTGGATCATGAATAAAGAGTAGGGATCTGTTAACAGTAAGGCCTGAATAGAAGCATCTTTTGGGGCAGTGTGGGTGTGATTGTTTGAAGTAGGTGCTAGGAAAGAAGGTCAGAGACAAAACAATTAGGACCAGTTGGAAAAGCCTTCATTATATCCCATATTTTGGAGTTTCTTGAACATTTAATTTAAACATAATACATGGTACTTTTTTTCCCCACATGGCACATTTTTTATGTTAACTTTTAATCTCTCCTCATTCAGGAAATAATCACCTTCATCTTCTTTGGTCATTACAATTCATCTTCTTCCCTGCTCCTTGAAAGTTTCCGTAAAAATTTAGTATTAATTTTTTTTTTTTTTTTTTTTTTTTGAGATGGAGTCTTGCTCTGTTGCCAAGGCTGGAGTGCAGTGACGCAATCTCCACCCACTGCAACCTCCACCTCCCAGGTTCAAGCAATTCTCCTGCTTCAGCCTCATGAGTAGCTGGGACTACAGGCACATGCCACCACGCCCAACTAATTTTTGTTTTTGAGATGGAGTCTCACTCTGTCGCCCAGGCTGGAGTGCAGTGGTGTGATCTTGGCTCACTGCAAGCTCCACCTCCTGGGTTCATGCCATTCTCCTGCCTCAGCCTTCTGAATAGCTGGGACTACAGGCATGTGCCACCATGCCCGGCTAATTTTTTGTGTTTTTAGTAGAGATGCGTATTGCAGGAAGTCAGGGACCCCCAACAGAGGGACCAACTGGAGCCGTGGCAGAGAAACATGAATTGTGAAGATTTCATGGACATTTATCAGTTCCCAAATAATACTTTTATAATTTCTTATGCCTGTCTTTAATCTCTTAATCCTGTCATCTTTGTAAGCTGAGGATGTATGTCATCTCAGGACCACTATGATAATTGTGTTAACTGTACAGATTGATTGTAAAACATGTGTGTTTGAACAATATGAAATCAGTGCACCTTGAAAAAGAAGAGAATAACAGCAATTTTCAGGGAAGAAGGGAAGACAACCATAAGGTCTGACTGCCTGCGGGGTCGGGAAAAAAGAGCTATATTTGTCTTCTTACAGAGAGCCTATAAACGGACATGCAAGTAGGAGAGATATCGCTAAATTCTTTTCCTAGCAAGGAATATTAATACCCTGCGAAAGGAATGCATTCCTTGGGGGAGGTCTATCAATGGCCGCTCTGGGAATGTCTGTCCTATGCGGTTGAGATAAGGAGTGAGATATGTCCTGGTCTCTTGCAGTACCTTCAGGCTTACTAGGATTGGGAAACTCCATCCTGGTAAATTTTTGGTCAGACCGGTTCTCTGCTTTTGAACCCTGTTTTCTGTTGTTTAAGATGTTTATCAAGACAATACATGCACTACTGAACATAGACACTTCTCAGGAGTTCTGCCTTTTGCCCTTTGTCCTGTTTCCTCAGAAGCATGTGATCTTTGTTCTGTTTTTTGCCCTTTGAAGCATATGATCTTTGTGACCTACTCCCTGTTCATATCCCCCCCCGCCTTTTGAAATCCTTAAAAAAACCTGCTGGTTTTGAGGCTCTAGTGGGCATCACGGTCCTGCTGATATGTGATGTCACCCCCAGCGGCCCAGCTATAAAATTCCTCTCTTTGTACTCTTTCTCTTTATTTCTCAGCTGGCCAACACTTATGGAAAACAGAGAGAACCTATGTTGAAATACTGGGGGTGGGTTCCCCTGATAGATGGGGTTTCACTGTGTTAGTCAGGATGGTCTTGATTTCCTGACCTTGTGATCTGCCCACCTTGGCCTCCCAAAGTGCTGGGATTACAGGCATGAGCAACCGCGCCCAGCCTACTATTAATTTTACAGAGAGTTACTAACTACTCAATGTTTAGACTTGAGTCTAAACTTAGATTTAGATAAGGCTCATGCATTATTTTTTCATTGCTTAAGCTATTACTGTCACGAATTTACTATTGCACAGATTCAGGCAAACCTGGAATGTAAAGTTTGCTTTCCTTTAGAACATTCTTTGTAAGCTGATATTGGAAAACCAGGCAAGGTTTGCTTTTAGGTCTCTTTGACTTTCTTCTCTCTTTAGGGAAGAGGGAAGTTATAAAAGCAACCATTCATTTTGATGGAAAAGACAACAGCTTTCAGATTGGTACCTGAAAGGAGGAGGCAATATTTCTCCTTCTTTGTAGAAGTAGTTTCCTCTTTACTTTGACAAGCTTTCCTGATGTGCATAGCTGGAACTTTTTCTTAGATTATTTCATTTTCCTACAATAGGTTATGACAAGAATCACTTAATATAAACTGGATTCAATTTTTATTTACAATAAGCAAATACAAAAAGAGCCTAAATGAGCCACCTAATTATTTTCCTTATTTATTCATTTTACAATAGTAATAAGCTAGCCATTGACAGGGGAAAATATTTACCGACCATAGCTGGGAAAGGTATGATTCCCAGCTTGGTTGACTCTAGGTTTTTATGATGAATGGACAGGTTAAAGTGTCCCTTAAGTCATCACTAGTGGGAGTCACAAAATGGAAATTATAAGATATTTCAGTGCAAAAATAAAGTTAAAACTTATTGGAAAAGTGTAAAACAGTATTTATTTAACATAATAAAACCAAGCAACTCTATTTTCTAAAGACTTTCAAGCTAGGGAGACATTTATTGGGGATTTTTTGGTAAAAGATCATCTCATCTAGGCAAGAGTTTAAGCAGCTTTTATCACATGATGAGAGTGGGCATAGCTTAGCTTTTCCACACCACACCATTTCCCAACAATAAAGTCATTGATCAGGTACCAGGATAACAGGATTAACCAGACTCTCCCACTTGCCTCAGTTACTCATATATTAATATATAGGATAGAAACTCCCAAGAATGCTACTATTTCTCAGATGAAGTCTCAATAATGCTGCTTTAAGGAGATGATGAAGATGAATACATAATAATCATTCACATTTACATGTCATGTTAGAATTTTTATTTACTTCTTTGTGTTATATAGAAAATTACCATGACTGAGAAGGTGGTCAATCTGGGTTGCCTATAGGATGAATCAGTTTGAGAAGATTTGAGGCCTATAATATTTAAACACTTAAAAACACAATAGATGTGAATACATTGTTTTATTTCATTGTAATCCTCAAGTGATTCCATGAATAAGAAGAGTAACTATTTTTATTCTCATTTTATAGATGAGGAAAATGAATTCCACAGGGCATAGGTGATTGGGCAAAGGCTGTATAAGTGAATGAGGAAATAGGAAACTGAACTTTCCTTTGTTGATCCCAAGGCCTCAAGTTCTTCTTTTCTATACCTTTGATTGAAGGTGACATTCCTGATCCACCAGGAAATGGGCATGAATGCTGAGCTGTTCCTGCAGAGGTCACGTGTTTGCTAGGGTCTAGTCATACACTCTCCCAGCTCTCCTGGTGACCATTTGCCTATAATGGTGAGGGGACTGAATATGTTACATTGTGGTCTAAGGTAAAGAAACAGAGAAAGGCTGATGCTCAAACAAGGGAGTAAGCGCACGAGCAAAAATCATGCTGGAGAAAGTTGTGATCCAGTTTAACAATTCAACACTTCGCAAGCATGTGCTGTGTGCCAGGACCACTGCCAGGAGCTATTAATAGAGATGAAAGGCACAATTTCTGCTCTGGAGAAACTCACAGTTTGGAGGGGTAGATAATTAGAAGACAGCGTGACAAATGCAGTATGCAAAGGGTGTTGTGGGAGCCCACAGTTAGAAATCTATACTCCAGCTGGAGCTAGGGAATAAGACTGGGGGAGGGAACTAGGAAATGCTTTCCAAAGAGTCAATCTGAGAAGAATCTTAAAGAAGTAGAAGTTAGCCTAGCAAAGGAGGAAAGGGAAAGAATGGACAACTCATGTACAAAGGTGTGGGAGCAAGTGAGAGCGCAGAAGATTCAAGCAGGTACCAGTCGTATTAGTCTGTTTTCACACTGCTGATGAAGACATACCTGAGACTGGGTAATCTGTAAAGAAAAAGAGGTTTAATGGACTCACAGTTCCTTGTGGCTGGGAAGGCTTCACAATCATGGTGGAAGGTGAAAGTCACCTCTTCCCTGGAGGCAGACAAGAGAAAATGAGAACCAAGTGAAAGGGGGTTTCCCCTTATCCAACCATCAGATCTCATGAGACTTATTCACTACCACAAGAACAGTATGGGGGAAACTGTTCCCGTGATTCAGTTTTCTCCCATCAGGTCCCTACCACAACACGTGGGAATAATGGGAGCTACAATTCAAGATGAAATTTGGATGGGCACACAGCCAAACCCTATCACCAATGCATCCCTGGTGGGCTTGGGATATGGAAGGAGACAAGGCTGGAAAGAGACAGACTCAGATTAAAAGTGGTAAAATGCCAGATTAAGTCAGGAGTTTGTACTTTATTCAGCAGACAAGGGAGAGCAACTCCAGTGTTTTTTTTTTAATATGGGTAAAATTCATATACCATAAAATGAATCATTTAAAAGTATACATACAATTCAGTGGCTTTTTGTACATTCCATGTGCAACTACCATTTCTGTCTAGTTCCAAAACATTTAATCAACTAAAAGGAAACCCATTAAAGAGTCACTCCCATTCTCATTTTTCCTCAGCCCCTGGCAACTGCTAATCTACTTTCTGTTTCCAAGGTTTACTATTCTGGATATTTCATATAGATGTAATCATACAATCTGTGAACTTACATATCTGCTTCTTTCACTTAGTATAATGTTTCTGAGGCTCATCCATGTTGTACCATATATCAATACTTCATTCCTTTTATGGCTGAGTAATATGCTATTGTCTGTACCACATTTTGTTTATCCATTCAAGAGGTCATGGACATTTAGGTTGTTTCTACCTTTTCACTACTATGAATAGTGCTGCTATGAACATTTGTATACAAAATCTTGTTTGAATACCTGCTTTCAATTATTTGGGTATATAATCAGGAGTAGAGTTGGGTCATGTGGTAATTCAATGCTTAACTTTTTGAGGAACTGCCAAACTGTTTTCCACGATGGCAAGGATGATTGTAAATTCCCATCAGCAATGTACAAGCATTATCCATAGCCCTGTCAATATGTGTCATTTTTCATTTTAAGAAATTATATGGGTGTGAAGTGCTATCTTATTGTGGTTTTGGTTTTACATATCTCTAATGATTAGTGATGTTGAATAACTTTTTACATACTTCTTGGCCATTTTTATGTCTTCTTTGAAGAAATATCTATTCAAATTAAATTGAATTTTCTATTTGTTATTGAGTTGTAGAAGTTCTTTGTTAGCCTCTCATCATATGTGTGATTTGTAAATATTTCCTCCCATTCTGTGGGTCTTTTCACTCTTTTGATAGTGTTCTTTGATGCACACATGTTGTTAGTGTTCATAAAGTCCAGTTTATCTACTTTTGTTGTTGCTTGTGCTTTTGGTGTCGTATCTAGGATCCATTGCCAAATCCAAGTTTCTTTAGGTTTACCCCTATATTTTCTTCTAAAAATTTTATAGTTTTACCTCATACCTTTAGGTCTTTAACCCATTTTCAGTTAATTTTTATATATGGTGTGAGGCAAGAGTCCAACTTCATTGTTTTGCATGTGAATATCTAGTTCTCTAGTCTCATATATTTAAGAGATTATTATTTCTCCATTGAATGTCTTATCATCAAAATCAATTGACCATACATGTGTGAGTTTATTCTTCATTCTCAATTCTATTCCATTGATGGATATGCTGTTTTGATTACTGAAGTTTTGTAGTAGTTTTGAAATTGGGAAGTGTGAGTCCTCCAACTTTGTTTTTCTTTTTGAAGATTGTTTTGGCTATTGCAATTTCATTGGAATTTTAGGACCTTTTCCATATCTGCAAAAAAAAAAAAAAAAAAAAAAGGACTGCTAGGACTTTGATAGGGATTGCATTGAATCTATAGATTACTTTGGGAAGACATTGTTTTCCTGGTTTTCTTTAGTTCTTCGTTATCTTTTTGGTGTTGTCTTTTATAAACATATTTAAGACGGTTTATAGTCTTTGTTTAGTAAGTTAAATTCCTATGTCTTCTTCCTCAAGAACAGTTTCTATTAATGTCTTTTTTCCTGTGAATAAACCATCCTTTTTTGTCTCTTTGTATGTCTAGTAATTTTTTTTTTTGAAAACTCAACATTTTGAATATTACAGTGTGGCAGCTCAGAAAATCAGATTATCCCTATTCCCTGGGTTTTGGTGTTGCTGGCTGTTTGGGGTTGTTGTTGTTTGCTTGTTCAGTGACTTCTAAATTATCTGTACTAGTCTGTTCTTGCACTGCTAAGAAGAAATACCTAGTTTTACCTCATACATTTACAAGCGTAATTTATAAAGAAAAGAGGTTTAATTGGCTCACAGTTGCACAGGCTGTACAGGAAGCATAGTGGCTTCTGCAAGGCCCCAGAAAACTTACAATCATGGCAGAAGGCAAAGGGGAAGCAGGTATGTCTTACATGGCCAGAGAAGGAGCAAGAGAGAAAGAGAGAGAGAGAGAGAGAGAGAGAGAGAGAGAGAGAGAGAGAGAGAGAGAGAGAGAGGAGGTGCACACTACACACTTTCAAACAACCAGATCTCATGATAACTCATTCACTCACTATCACAAAAACAGCACCAAGGGGATGTTGCTAAGCCATTCTTGAAGGACCACCTCCATGATCCAGTCACCTCCCACCAGGCCTCACCTTTAACATTGGGGATTACAGTTCAACATAAGATTTGGTGGGGACACAGAACCAAAGTATATCACTATTTTTATAAATTCTGTATTCTTTGTCATGTTTAGCTACTGAAATCTGTGTTCTATTAACTTAGTGGCCATCTAGTGTTTTGACAGAGTTTCCCTAAATGCCTGGAGTCAACCAAAGAAAAAAAATTACTTTCCCAATCTTTGCAGACAGATTGGCTGTCTGTGTAGCATGATATCAGAGCTAAGCTAGACCACTGTGTGTGTGTGTGTGTGTGTGTGTGTGTGTATAATGTGTGTATATATATACACACATATATATATAATGTGTGTGTATATATACATATACACACACATATATATATATACACATTCAGCTATTTGAAGGGGGAGAAGCCTAACCTCAAAATAGATGAAACCAGTGACAAAAGAATATGGGAATAGTATAATAGTTTCCAAAGAAAATCTTGGAGTATGCATGCCAAAAGAGTAGTCAGGAGATAATCACACTGAGTACTGAACAAACCTGGAAGAACGTTTGGCTTGACTGGAAAGTTTTTAAAAAGATTGAGTTGGAATAGGTTTTAAAAGACGCTCTTGCAAGACTGAGTTGATGATATTTTCACCTTTAAAGCAAATTTGACATCATGTAAATAAAATATACTGGGACACACACATACACACAAACTTAGCAAGAACTAAGAAAGAAGATGCTAGAACTCTAAATATAGGCTACAGGAGAGGGATCAAATAGCACTCTAGGGATCGTAAAGGAGAAAAGCAATTATTCTTTACTCTCTTAAGCTTAATGACTATGGCACTGCAAATTAAACTGGCAAAAGACAGATTAATAGAAAAAAGACATACAAGTTTTTTTTAATGTTTTTTTTTTTTTTTTTTTTTTTTTTTTTTACAAAAAAAAAAAAAAATATAACCCCT
>NW_016804545.1:2746527-2749785 GCF_001698545.2 Rhinopithecus bieti | reverse complement strand
GTTTTATTTTGTGTGTACACAGAAGTCTCACAGAAAAGAAAGTGAAGATCCCAAGAAGCAGTTAAGCCTGACAGCTTATATATCATTTTGAAAAAGAGAAATAAATTTGTGAAGAAGTGGCAAGACAAAGAAAAAGGTTTTGGCATTTCCATGACATTGTTTCCCAATAGCAACTGAAAAAACAAAAGGCACAAAGATCATTATTGCTTTGTTTCCATCTTTAAATCACATGCAAGTACTTTAATTATGGAACTTAGTTTCAATCCAGAACCTGACATGGAAGAGACTAAGGAATGTGATTATTAGCTCTGCAGCCCCTGGAAATAGAAACACACATGAGAAGAAATGGGGATGGATAGTAAGGGTCAATTGACCTTATTCAGGCCTGCTGTAGTTGAGACATGTCTTCTGTTTTCATTTGTTCTTTTGATTAGCAGTTTTATTACACCAACGTCAGAATTACAAAGGCAAAAACCTTACAGATCATTCCATGCCAACCCTTTAATTTTGTAGACGATGAGGAAACTGAGACCTAGAATATTTAAGTGATCTGCTCCAGATCCCACAGATAATTAATGGCAAATCTTAATTCCTTGTCTAGAGCCTTTTCATTTAACTAATTTGTATATGTCTTCCTATGTTCCAAAGAGAATCTAAAGTGGCCTACAGATATAAAAAAAATACAGCAGAATAAAATTAGAAAAAAAGTATAAAATATGAGACACACAGGAGGGAAGGGAGCATCACACCAAGGAGCTAGGACTTCGGCACATAGAAGTGGATAATTTAGACCCCTGAAGAGAAAGCAAAGACTCATTCTGGGATTGAATATAATTTTAAGGTGTTTGGTTAATGAATTTAACCTCAATTTTGTATGCTAAAAGAGTTTCTTTATATTTTAGCACAAAATAATAATTCCTTAGTTTAAAAAAAACTTAAAAGAATAGTGATTTTAAAAGTAGTTTTGTTTTGTTTTTTTAAACACAGAGAAACCAAAAGGCTAACGGGACCCTGCAGAAAGGTTAGGTAGCTGAGGCAGTAGTGATTTTTTCCATTGAGGTGGTAACATTACCTTTAAAGGGTTGGAAGAGGAGATGCCAATATCTGGAATTAACATAGGTCAGCATTTCACAGTCGAGGGCTATCTGTGCGCATGTCAGAACTGCCAGCTGAAGGCTGCGGAGATGATCTGGGAGGAAGTGACATGCCAAGCAGCAGTTTGATTTCATGATTAATTTAAAATTGGCAAATAAAATTGCCTGTCAATAGCCAAATAACAAAAATAGAAGGAACTCCAAGTGTAAATTACTAGCTTTGTGTTTCTCTACAATGTATTTTGGAAAATTAATATATTACAATGAAAATTACAGTGTATTTTGTATTTTGGAAGTTAATAACTTCTTTTCTTCTTACCACCTAGCTCCCTCCACGTTAATTTTTTTTTCCCCTAGAATGCAATTCGATGTTCTCTCCAACCTGTTCTAATTGCAATTAAAACCTGGGGGAGTTATCTTTTCAAATACCAGAAAATAAGTTAGTGCCCAAGGGAATGGCAAAGCTGGAAATGTGATGTGAGTAATCACCAAACCAGCTTTTTCTCCTCCAGAACAAAAGAAGGTCTGGGAAGATGGTATCATTCACAAATCTCACATAGGAAGCCCTGGTGTTCATTTTCCCAAAAAAATAATTGTTCTGCATTCTTTGGATCATCTGAGAAACTGCTTTCTGGTGTATTGGTTTGCTGCCACACTGAAAAACTAATATATCAATAGCCAGCTTTGTTTATAAAGAGGGAAAAGCAGTGCTCACTTGAGGAACCACATAAGACTTTAGAACAGGGATTAAGTCTTGAAATAAAGAAAAATAATAATAATGCATTTGGGAGGACCTTTAATGACCCAAGAAGAAGGCCAAATAATAAGAATTGGAGAGACAGTTACATATAATTAGTCCCAGGCCAGTCTCATTTTGCACAGGTTGGTATTGCAGGCAAGATGCTAAGAATCCTTAGATATACTGGAGTAGTGGTCCAAGAACCAGATAAGATGGTCAGACATGGTCACTTGGGTGAGAATGGTAAGTTCATGAAAGCTAATGGCATAAAGAAAGAAGTAGCTTTGCCATCAGAGAGGCATGATTCTGAATCCCTGCTCTGCTACATACTAACTGAGCTTGGCTGAGCAAGTAACTTCAACTTCCTGAGTGTCAGTTTCCTCATCTATAAATCTGAAATAATTCCCCTCCACATGCTCTTACAAACATAATGCAATGTTTCAAAAGTGAGTGGTACATGATAGTTGATAAATAGTAATGATTATTATTAACAAGGAAACTTTTTGAGGCATGTGACTAGATTAGGAAAGAATAGGAAGCAGGTTGAAATTTTTGTTTTTTTTGGTCAATTGAGCAATTTCTGGATTACAGAGAAACTCTTAACTCAAGACGGATTAAAGACCATAAAAACCCTAGAAGAAAACCTAGGCAATACCATTCAGGACATAGGCATGGGCAAAGACTTCATGACTAAAACACCAAAAGCAATGGCATCAAAAGCAATGGCAATAAAAGCCAAAATTGACAAATGGGATCTAATTAAACTAAAGAGCTTCTGCACAGCAAAAGAAACTATCATCAGAATGAACAGGCAACCTACAGAATGGGAGAAAATTTTGCAATCTATCAATCTGACAAAGGGCTAATATCCAGAATCTACAAAGAACTTAAACAAAATTACAAGACAAAAACAACACCATCAAAAAGTGAGTGAAAGATATGAACAGACACTTCTCAAAAGAAGACATTTACGTGGCCAACAAACATATGAAAAAAAGCTCATCATCACTGGTCATTAGAGAAATGCAAATCAAAACCACAATGAGATACCATCTTATGCCAGTTAGAATGGTGATCATTAAAAAGTCAAAAAACAACAGATACTGGAGAGTATGTGGAAAAATAGGAATGCCTTTACACTACTGGTGGGAGTGTAAATTAGTTCAGCCATTGTGGAAGACTGTGTGGCAATTCCTTAATGATCTAGAACCAGAAATACCATTTGATACAGCAATCCCATTACTGGGTATATACCCAAAGGATTATAAATCATTCTACTATAAAGACACATGCACATGTATGTTTATTGCAGCACTATTCACAATTGCAAAGACTTGGAACGAACCCAAATGTCCATCAATGATAGACTGGATAAAGAAAATGTGGCACATATACACCATGGAATACTATGCAGCCATAAAGAAA
>NW_016804545.1:2678073-2742443 GCF_001698545.2 Rhinopithecus bieti | reverse complement strand
CTAGGTTGGGGAAGTTCTCCTGGATGATGTCCTGCAGAGTGTTTTCCAACTTGGTTCCATTTTCCTCCTCACTTTCAGGCACACCAATCAGACGTAGATTTGGTCTTTTTACATAATCCCATATTTCTTGGAGGCTTTGTTCATTTCTTTTTACTCTTTTTTTCTCTATACTTCTCTTCTTGCTTCGTTTCATTCATGTTATCTTCAATCACTGATATTCTTTCTTCCAGTTGATTAAGTTGGTTACTGAAGCTTGTGCATTTGTCACATAGTTCTCATGTCATAGTTTTCATCTCTGTCAGTTCATTTATGGTCTTCTCTGCATTGATTATTCTAGTTATCCATTCTTCCATTCTTTTTCAAGGTTTTTAGTTTCTTTGCACTGGGTATGTAGTTCCTCCTTTAGCTCTGAGTTTGATCGACTGAATCCTTCTTCTCTCAGCTTGTCAAAGTCATTCTCCATCCAGCTTTGTTCCATTGCTGTCAAGGAGCTGCATTCCTTTGCAGGGGGAGATGTGCTCTCATTTTTTGAATTTCCAGCTTTTCTGCACTGCTTTTTCCCCATCTTTGTGGTTTTATCTGCCTTTGGTCTTTGATGATGGTGACAGACTGATGGGGTTTTGGTGTGGGTGTCCTTTCTGTTTGTTAGTTTTCCTTCTAACAGTCAGGACCCTCAGCTGCAGGTCTGTTGGAGTTTGCTTGAGGTCCACTCCAGACCCTGTTTGCCTGGGTTATCAGCAGCAGAGGCTGCAGAAGAGAGAATATTGCTGAACAGCAAGTGTTGCTGTCTTATTCTTGCTCTGGAAGCTTTGTCTCAGAGGTGTACCCAGCTGTGTGAGGTGTGAGGTGTCAGTCTGCACCTAGTGGGGGATGTCTCTCAGTTAGGTTACTCAGGGGTCAGCGACCCACTTGAGCAGGCAGTCTGTCCGTTCTCAGATCTCAACCTCTGTGCTGGGAGAACCACAGCTCTCTTCAAAGCTCAGTTGGAAATGCAGAAATCACCCGTCTTCTGTGTTGTTCATGCTGGGAGCTGGAGGCTGGAGCTGTTCCTATTCGGCCATCTTGGGTGCCCCCCCTTCAGTATATTCTTTATGTGTATTAATCTATACATATTTCTGAATCAAATTATACCCTCAGAGTATAATATTATGCTCTGTGCAGCATCCAGCATATCAGACAATGATAGTATCTTTATCTATTCTCTGAAAGGGATTTTAGAGCCCCAGCATGCAATATTTCACTATAGAAAATGATGCAAAGCCAAACATCCTTGTTTACTTATTTCTTAGGATACATTTCTAGAAGTTGAATTCCAAGGCCAAAGGGGATGAACATTTTTAAGGCTTTTGCTACACATTGTCAAACTGGCCTCTTGAAAGGTAAGCCAGTTCAGCACCATATGCCATTTCCCCACACTCTTCTCAACACCGTATATATCACCATTCTGTTTGATCTTTATGAAGTTGATGGGTTAAAAAATGCATCTCATCCTAATTTGCAGCCCTTCAATTACTAATGGGGTTGACTATTTTCTTACAGCTATTTGTCTATCTTTTTCTTAGGAATTGTTAATACATATTCTTTCTTGAAATTTCTGGGGGAGTATTATGTTGTGCAAACAATGGGAGAATCCACTGATTTATTTTTATAAGAATGTTAAGCTGCTGGGGGGCAAGGCCTTGCCAGGAATTTGTTGGTCTCCTGGACTCACTGCTGATTTGTGTTAATGATAGGGCCTTAACTTGTAGGGAAAGACTGATTTGACATCTTAAAATATGATCTGAAAAGGAAAGGGTGCCATGGGCTTACTAATACACTGTTGGGAGCAGAATACAGGAAAATGTCCTGAGACTGTGTGAAGAAAGAAAATGGCAGCTAAGACTAAAATGTTACTGGTAAAGCATTACAGTGGTGGTAGAAAACACTTACTTCAAATACTTACTTTCAAAAACATTTCACTTCTACTCAAAGTTTTTAAAAGCCAACTGTTCAATGTTTTCCAGATCACTGTTTTCTAAAAAATTGACATACAGTAAAATAGACTTTTTCATGGTGTTAATTCTATGAATTTTAACAAGTGTAGATTTAATCACCACCACAATTAGGATGTGGAACACTTACATCTCCCCCCAAAACTTCTTTGTGCTACCCTTTTGTACCCACACCTGTCCTCTTGGCAACCACTGGTCTGTTTTCTGTCACTGTAGTTTCGTCTTTTCAAGAGTGTCATATAATTTTATATTCCCATCAGCAATATGTGAGTGATCCAGTTTTCCATATCCTCACCAGCACTTGGTATTGTCAGTATTTTTTATGTTAGCCATTGGGGTAGGTGTATGGTGCTATGTCATCATGGTTTTAATGTGAGTTCCCCTAGTAGCTAGTGATGTTGAGCATCTCCATATCTCTCCTCTGGATAAGTCTCTGTTCACATCTTTTCCTGTTGTTAAATTGGGCTATTTCCTTACTGTTGAGTTTTGAGAATTCTTTATACATTCTGGATATAAGTCCTTTGTAGGATATGCAATTTGCAAATATTTTCTCTCAGTTCTTCTATTATTATTTTTAGACAGAGTCTCGCTCTTGTTTCCCAGGCTGGAATGCAATGGCATGATCTCCGCTCACTGCAACCTCTACCTCCTGGGTTCAAGCGATTCTCCTGCCTCAGCCTCCTGAGTAGCTGGGATTACAGGTGTCCGGCACCACGCCTGGCTAATTTTTGTACTTTTAGTAGAGATGGGGTTTTGCCATGTTGGCCAGGCTGGTCTCGAACTCCTGACCTCAGGAGATCCGCCTGCCTCAGCCTCTCAAAGTGCTGGCATTACAGACATGAGCCACCATGCCCAGCCTTTCTATTTTCTTAACAGTGCCTTTCATATAGTAAAAGTGTCAAATTCTGGTGAAGTCTCAGGATCTGTCTTGAATATGCTGTGTGGATGCTGGTGGATGATTCAAGCTCCCAATCTCAATCTCCCCCTCATCTCATCCCTATATAGTATGTGGTCTCCACACCCAATTCCCAAGACTGCCCCTTCACCTCTCCTGCTCACAAAAGTGAATTCCATTGTTAACCACATAATGCAAATAAATACTTGATTTACTTTTAAAATTCAGCATTAGGCATGTTTATTACATGTTTATGCATGTATATGTTTACCCATTTCTGAGTCATATACCTTTTGGAGGTAGACAGATGGTCTTCTATTCCTGCCTGAGCAACACCTGGAATATCAGAAGATGATAGAGTATCATCACTGGAAGGACTTAGAACCCTGGTCCTAAACATGTAGGCTGTGGATCAGCAGCATCAGCATTGCCTGGGGGCCAGTAGAAAGTCAAACTCTCTGACCCTACCCCAGGCCTATGAGTTAGAATTTGCATTTTAATGAGATCCCCACGTGCACATTAAAGTTTTTGAAGCACAGCTGTACAGCTCATCTGGTTCTCTTACTTTCCAAAGAAAGATACTGAGCTCCGGAGAGAACAAGGCTAGCCTTCCAGGCCAGTGGCAACAAGGGCTACAACCAGGGTGAGAACCCAGCCTCTTTCTCCATGGCCAGTGTGTTCAGCACAGCACCACCTGCCTCCAGCATTTTGGATGACTGTACATCTCAGCCTGTATGGGGAGCATCCGCATTTGTCTTAATGTGGTCTTTCTCCAAAAAGACTCCCATCACTTCTTATTTCCAATATCCCCTAGGGATATCCAACTTTCAAAATGCAGACTTCTAAATTTTCACAGTGAAATGAACTAGACACTCTTTGGGGGAATAAAGTGATTTTTCCCCTTGCATTTGTTTACTTCTCTGTAGGCTCCTGAGATGGCTAACACACTAGTTGTTAATCACACCATCTGTTCAAACAGCACTTCTAAATCATTCGATTCATACTTTTCTTTTTAAGGATTTTTTTTTTCTGAACAATATGTTTGTGCCTGTGTTACTCCCATCATTTGGCAATGCAGTTTGAGCTATTTAAACTTTCCTATTTATTGTAAATGGCTTTTCAATCAGCAAATATTTTTTTAAATGTGCATACACCACAAAAAGCTGTGTCTACTGACTTTTCAAACATTGGAAACAGTAGAAAATCTGTTCCAGTCTGTCTGCTGTCAAATTTTAACCATCTGATTATATTTCAATGAAGTGTTTAGGAAGATGATTTATCTGGCTGACCCTGGGAAATTTTCCTCATTGGCCCTGAAGATGGCAGTGCTGTGCAATTTAGTACAACTCTTCACTTTTTTTTTTTTTACCCCTCCTCTAAAAGGAATTTCTGGAATGGCAGAAAGTGGGGGAGGATTCACTAAATCTGAACCTTCTAACACTTAGCATAAACCTCTTCTGAACCTTGGGACAATTCGGTTTATCTTTTGGTCCTTTTTTTTGTTGTTGTTTAAAGCTGTACCCAATGCGTTTCCTGTTTCCAGCCCGGATCAGAAATGGAAATAGTTTAAACGTTATTCTCATATCATGGGTAACCAGGAAGTGCCTATATAGCTTACTGAGAAGCTGGTTTTCACAAGACTGCTTAGCTTTAAAAACAAACAAACAAAAAAATCTAACAAAGGCTCAATCCAAGATAAGCAGGAGCTAAGAATACTGGCGATTCTGAATTCCTACTGGGACCACATCTTTGGGAGCTGGCCTCTCCTGGTTTCCTCTTCTTAACAACGGAGGCCTGCTGCCTGCTGACATTCTTTATATTTCATAGCGGAGCCTGGAGGGGTTTAGAGGGACACATGCTCAGGCTTCAGGTAGGATAGACCAGAGGGCAATTTCTTGGTCCTGTCATTGTTAGGATATGGACATGGGAACAGAGGTGGGGACAGGAGTGTGTAGATTCACCCAACTTGCTTTTGGGATTGTGAAAGTTTGGTGACAATTCAGCTAGCCAGAAAACATTTATTAAAAACAATTAGGGGAGAGGCCTTATATTAAGTGTTGTTATAAATAATAACCAGCAATGTTATGGGCCATAAGCCAATTTCCTTGATAAATATTTTAGCAACATCTCATTTAATCTTTACCCACAACTGTATGAGGTAGGTAATATACCTTTTTTTTTTAAATATGTAAACTGAGGGACAGAGGGGATAGGAAATGTGGTTAAGGTCCCACAACTTGTATGTAAAGTTGTTGAGTAAAATGTCCTATGGCATTGCCTAGGGCACTCCTCAAAGCGTGGTCCCTAGACCTGCACCATCAACATCACTGGGGAACTGGTTAGAAAGGCAAATTCTCCATGTGCGCCCTGGACCTGCTGAATCTGAAACTCTAGTGGTGGAGCCTGACCGTCTGTGTCTTAACAAGCCCCCCCAGGTGATTCTGATGCACATCGATGTTTGAAAACCACTGGACTGGACTGGGCAGTTATCTATGATAACTTGGCAGAAAAAGATGGCGCTCCAGTGCCAAAGTGCTGAATGCTGTGGAAGGGAAGTCCTCACTAGTTGCCGGTGGGAAGGATGGACAGGTAGCATAGCCCCTAATGTACATCCTTGTTTGGATGAAGGCTGGGCTGGTTTTAAACTTGCTTCTACTCTTGTCCTTGAGGTGAAGGGCATCTTCATCTTCCAGGAGGACCTTTCTCTCACATCACTTGCCACCACCTGTTTTCCCAACCCTCCCCCAGGCCTGGGGAATTCTTTTCTGGCTTTGAGGGGATGAAGGGATTGGAGATGGAGGTATAAATGAGGACAACTACCAAGGAATCATCTCATTTTCTTCTAAATCTTTCATCTCGCCTTCTGAAAGTCCAAAGCCAGGAAAAGATTTCTTTCTTTTATACTTTCTGTGATCTTATCCTCTATCAGACAATGAGCTTAGAATAGGTGGAATGGAAGGTCAAGAGAGATAAAAGTAGGAAGGAGAATCTATTGCTTAGTATTTCAAAATTATTGAAACACAATGGAATCCAAACTACTAGGTTTTTCATATTCCTCCTCAAAATGCCTTGGGCAGAGATCTGAGCACACAGAAATTAGAGGTAGCTCTGAGTTCTTGAAAGTGATTTGAGAAGCTCCACTTATATCCTCTAAGTGGATAAAATCTCTTCTCTGTCAAGGATCTAATGTAACTTGTTTTTTCTTACAAGTTTGCTCTTTTAAGTAAAGCTTAGATCTATTTGGGTATTTATTATTTAGAATGCAAATTTCTTCCTAGAGAATACACCTTACTTTGCCAGATGCTTGCTGGGAATACCCTTCTCTCTCTTTCTATCTGTCCTCTCTAAATCCCTCCTTTAGCATTCATCTTAATTTTAAACTACCCTTTTAAATATCTGCTGATCACTCCAGCCAGTATTGCTCTCTGCATTTTCTTACCATTCATATAACTTACATGTTTGCTTTCAGTTTAGAAACTTCTTTTATACTGCCTTATTTTATTTTCTATTTCAAGTCAGGTTATTTCATGTATAAACATGTTTTGTCTTCTCTAAACATTGTAATCTTACAGGGATGGGAATCCCTTCAGTTAAGGAGGAAACGACTTCCTCTCTATCACTTCATGGTAGTGTGAATGCTGAGGTTATTTTAAGGTCGTGTTGTATTGTGGATCTGTATTTGGGACTAGGTCATACCCACACCAGGGACGCAGCCGCAGCTGAAAAGTAAGGTTAAGTCTAGTGTCTGTCACTAGGGGAAGGAACATATGTATTAGACCAGCACAGATGGTGCAGGAGAGATGAAGGGAGTGCTGTCCTGGGCTTGACTTTGAGGAAGGGTTGAGATATCTATGGTGTGTAAAAGTGAAGGGGAGGTGGGGAGATTGTGGTGTTGAGGTGTGTTAAAGTCAGTATCTGTCACATGGGGTACTTAAGGTTATTTTTAAATGATGTTCAGAGATTCTTTAGGGATTCCAGAAGGTTCCAGAGAGGACTCTCAGGGATCTCCTTAAGGTGAAGGTCAGTAGAAAAGTAGAACCTGATGGAGTTTATCTCTTCACTTACTAGAGCAGCTCCAAGGATTTCTGTGTGGTTTGTTAGGGTTTGTGTAAGATTCTGCTTGAAATAAAGGTTTTTTCCTGCTGAAAAAACGACTAGGGGGACAAATGGTCTTCTTTGTAATCTGAATTGATTTCTTCATTCTCAATATTATTTATTTATTTATTTAAGACTGGGTCTTGCTCTGTTGCCCAGGCTGGAGTGCAGTGGCTCAATTTTGGCTCAGTGCTGCCTTGACCTCTTGGGCTCAGGTGATCCTCCCATCTCCACCGCCTCCCAAGTAGCTGGGACTTCAGGTAAGAGTCACCACTTACGGCTAATTTTGTTTATTTTTTGTAGAGACAAGGTTTCACTATGTTGCTCAGGCTGGTCTCAAACTCCTGTACTCAAGCGATACTCCTGCCTTGGCCTCCCAAAATGCTGGGATTACAGGCGTGAGCTGCCATACCCAGCAACTCTCAATATTTATTTTTCTTTATTAATTCTTGGAATTTTGAGAAGCTTGGTTGAAAGTATCTTAACTAAGCTATGGGACAAGTTTTTGCCTACACTGAGTTTACTCCCAGAGATGACCATGGGGGTGATGAAGGAAACTAGATGGAAAAGCCTCCAGGGTGAAGGCAACATTGGCAAGAGGGGGAAAAATTCATTCAGGTCACGCAGCTCCTTCCCCAGCTCCTCTTCCTGACCTGATTTCTTATTCCAGTGCTAAAGAGAGTTTATTATAAAGATGCTATCTATCTATCTCTCTCTCTCTCTATATATAGATATTTCTTTTCCATATATACACTTCTTGAATTAAATTAAGAATCCTGGTACTGTTAAAGAGATGTTGAAATTAAAGGGAAGAATACAAAAAAGGAAGGATCATTGAAGATGAACTTTTCATTCTTACAGAGGGTTGCAAGGAAATACCAAGGTCAGACATGAAAATCTACACCCAACTCCTCCCCTGCTGCACAACTTCACCGTTCCCCTCCCACTCAAGCTAGAGGGAACATTTGGTCTATCTCATTAAGGGTGATATTTTCAAGAATCATAACACAAAATCTGACAGTGTCTTAACAATGAAGTGCAATCCACCTATAATGCCAAACTGGGTCCCAGAATTCTGATGTTTGGATTCTTTTCAGGGAGTCAGTGGGTATATGTGATTCATTTCAGACTCTCTAATGGTTGCTCAGACTGCTTCAAAAAACAGCCTTTGGGCTGTCATTCTATTTTTTATATTAATGCTTTAGGGAAATGTCTTTTGGCTTTCCTTGGTAAAGAGACTTTAAAAAAAGGAAAGGCATTTTGCAGCAGTGGCAACAGTGATGACGGCGGCTGAGCAGCCACCTCTGTCCCAGCTGCCACTATGCTTCATAAAACTATCCCAAATAGGGTGAGTACATTTAGCAGAATGATCAATTTGCTGCCGCCATATCACTTCTATTTATAATCTTGGCAGAGCTACAAATTTCAAGGGTTTTTGAAGAACAGAAGAACTTGCTACATGAAGTGATTTTAGCTCTGGTCCTTTCAGAGTTTGAATTCAAGGGAGTGGGATTTTCCAGCCTCTAAAGGAGTTGATGTTCCTGTGGAACACAACAAGCTTCCTACTCACAGGTGATGACTTTTAATACAGGCAAGGAAGAGGCTCACAGGGGCCTTTCTTCTAAGGAATCCTTTTATGTTTACAAGGAGTTTATAAGATAGAGATATATTTCATGTATTTTAAAGTATTTATCCACAGATAATGTCCTTAAATCACCTAAGGGTTTATCTCACATATCTTTCTCTGTCTTGCCTCAAATTATTCATTTCCAATACTGGCCTCTCTGTTAATTAAATGGTATGTCTATGGGGGCATTTCCACTTGAATGATAATTAATGTGTTTTTTCCCAATCCAGCTGCCCATGAACTCCAGTAGATAAATTGTTTTGTATATAGCACATATTCAAGGCTGGGCTTGGATAATGATGTCCTGCTCAAATTAATTTAAAAAAAGAAAATAAAAAGAAACACTGTCCAATACACAAGATCTCTTCTTTACCTTTTTACATTCTGGGTGCATTGGGAGAGGAAGAAAAATATTCATAAATAAGAGCACCAAAATACCACAGTAACCATGGTGGATGCTACATTGACCTTTTGGTTGATTTTCATAATCATTTTATATCTTTGCGTCTCCTAGTGGTTTATAAGCATATGGTTTCTGAGACATGTATAAATTAAGATTAGGCTAAACTTGTGACAAATTTACTTCATAATGCACAAAGTCTTCTTTTTGATTTTAGGTGTGCTTCTAATGCTTTTTCAATGAGAGGCAGAATGTGGTATAGTGGTTAAAGGCTTAGGATCCGATATGAGATCCACATTCAAATCTTGACTTCACCCCTTGGCAACTATGAGACCTTAGTGGGGTTCTTAACTTCTTTGTACTTTACTTTTCTCATCTACAAAGTGAGACTAATAATAGAACCTCTCACTTAGGGCTATTGTGAGGATTAATAACATTATTTTTATAAAACAAATAGAACAGTGCCTGGAGGAGATTGCTAACTACATGAACTATTCATCAGGATTTTCAAAAGGAAATATTATAACATTAAAGTGGATTTACTGGAAAAATTACCAAAATGTGTCTTGTTTTATACCACACTCTCGATTGACAAAAGTCTCAGAAAGTGAAATTTTAGCTCCAGAATACTATGATTTCAGTAGATGAATAATGCGGACATCAAATGTATAGTTTTAATGAATGTGAACCTTAAAGAGAGGAACTGTAAATCTAAATGGCAACACAGGGGAGAATTGCCCGTCTCAACAGGTGAGAGGAGTGGCCTTGGGGCAAAATTCCCATCAGAGCACCCTGCTTAAATAAACCCTACTACTTCATTCTCTTAGTTCAGACTTGGCCTTCCCTTACCCAGAGCAAAAATGATATACAAGTTATATAGCTAGGAAAACCAAAATTTCAAAAATATTGGCCTCACAGTGCCTACTCCTGATTCAGAATAAGATTAGGGAAAGTGTCATCAAAACTGGGTTATTCCACCTGCTGATACCAAGTATGTTTAGAGAGCTTTAACCAGTCTTGATTATTGATAACGGGACCTGAGTGGGGGAGCTTCTAAACCAAAATGTTAGTATTGTTGCATAATAAATATCCAGAAAGGAAGCTGAGATCATCACAGTTAGGGAAAGCTTGCTGATGTAAGCTTTAGAGAGAAACAGGTCAACTGGAATTTCTTTTGGAAAGAAATTCCAAAAGCTTCCAAAAGAGTTCCAAAATTCTAAAGCTTCAGAGCTTTAGAAATGCTATTAGATGGTCATTTTTTTCAATGCTCCCAAATTTGCTTAAAGAAATTAGGAACTTGGCCGGGCGCAGTGGCTCAAGCCTGTAATCCAGCACTTTGGGAGGCCCGAAAGACGGGTGGAATCACGGAGGTCAGGAGATTCGAGACCAATCCCTGGCTAAAACACGGTGAAACCCCGTCTCTAACTAAAAAATACAAAAAAAAAAAAAAAAAAAAAAAAACTAAGGCCAGCTTAGGTGGGCCGCCCGCCTGTAGTCCCAGCCTACTTGGGAGGGCTGAGGCGGGAGAATGGCGTAAACCCGGGGGAGGCGGAGGCTTGCAGTGAGCCTGAGATCCGCGGCCAACTGCACTCCAGCCTGGGCGACAGAGCGAGGACTCCGCCTCAAAAAAAAAAAAAAAAAAAAAAAAAGAGAAATTAGGAACTCACAGATTGACCTAGCTAATGTTTATGAAACACTTGTGAGTGCTGAGCCCTGTGTTCTGCAACTTATATGTTATTTTGTGCAATCCTTTTGTAATCTTAATTAATACTTTCCACTTTAAAGCTGAGGAAGCTGAGTTTCAGACACATGGCTGATAAATAAGTGAAGCTGGGATTCAAACCCAGGTTGTCCAATTGGAGTCCATATGCTGTTAATCTTAAGTACTCTATTCTCTTCATGAGCTCACATAAAGTGTAAAAATGAGAGTTGATAGGTATCTATACAGCTTCATCATCAATTCTAAGACCTAAGAAATAATTATGATGTGAGATTTCCATAGATATTAGTAATAATGCCAACAATTGGACTAAAATGTCAAACAGTAAACTTTACAACACTGGGGAATAATAGTTTCCTCTCACAATTACTGAGATCAATTTTCTTCTGTTGAAGAAGTGAGCAAATCGCACAGATTAAGCTAGTCCTGAATAGAAGTGTTCCAGTAATATTAAGGCTCAATAGTAGCACCTGGAGAAATCGCACAGCAAAGCTACTGGGCACTGCACTGACTTGATGTTTAAAACTGTGAGCTCCACAGTCCGCTTAATAATTAAAGCAATTTATCTTCGGGTGAATCTAGGCCATTTTGTTATTTCAACATGAAATTCTTGGGGAATAGAGATGCCTATAGAGAATCTCTGTTGTGTAAACACTAATATGAAAAGTAAGTAGGTAACTCTTTGAAATTCTGTCAACTGTATGGCCACTAGAACTTTGGCCACTATCAGAACTAATGCCACTACAACTGACTGGAAAAGACTTAGACATTGGCAGCAAGGTAGCTTATCGGAGGGCTGCCATCACCTTGCAGAACATACAGTGCAGATGAAAAAATGGTTATGCAAGTCTTTATCCTGTTCCAAAAGTCACATTAAGAAACAAATAAGATACAATGATGACTTCAAAGGCTAAAGAATTCTGAAACTTTATGGGATGCCATCTGAAGACAGGTTTGTTCTGTCCAATTTGATAGACACTAGCCAGTAGTAGCATGTTGGCTGTTGGGCAATTGAAATGCAGCTAGTCCAAACTGAAATGAGCTGCAAGTGTAAAATATATACCAGATTTAAAGACTCAGCATGGAAAAAGAATGTAAAATATCTTGATAATTTAAAAATATTGAGTATGTGTTGAAATATTTTTGATATATTGTTTTAAATAAAATACATTAGTAAATGTGTTTTACCTATTTCTTGTAGTTTTTTATATGTGACTACTACAAAATTTAAATTGTATATGTGGCTCACATTGTATTTCTGTTGGGCAATACCAGTAGGTATTCCATACCAGCAGCAGGTGAGGAATGAAGATAGTTTGTACTGCATCATGGACAGTGAAGGACTCCTTTTAAGGAGTCAAATGGAATATTTTGGTGGCCTCATCATCTCTATTGGAGTTTTAAAAATTGTATTAATTTCGGTCCGGGTCACAGTGCTCAAGCCTGTTAATCCCAGCACTTTGGGAAGCCGAGATGCAGTAATTCACGAGTTCAGGAGATCTAGACCATCCTGGCTAACACGTGAAA
Source organism: Rhinopithecus bieti (assembly GCF_001698545.2). Lineage (NCBI taxonomy): Eukaryota > Metazoa > Chordata > Mammalia > Primates > Cercopithecidae > Rhinopithecus > Rhinopithecus bieti. The sequence goes on along the minus strand of NW_016804545.1, from coordinate 2,730,188 downwards.
CCCCGTCTCTACTAAAAAAATACAAAAAAACTAGCGGCGAGGTGGCGGGCGCCTGTAGTCCCAAGCTACTGGTAGGCTGTAGCAATGGAGGAATTGGCGTAAAACCTGGATGGCGGAGCTGCAGTGAGCTGAGATCCGGCGCCACTACACTCCAGCCTGGGCCGAACCAGAAGCGACCACTCCGTCTCAAAAAAAAAAAAAAAAAAAAAAAAAAGAGGTATTAATTTCTGCTATTATCTTTATTACATCCTTTCTTCTACTTTGCATTTATTCTTTTCGTCTCCCAGTCTTCAGTGGAATTTTTAGCTCATTTATTTTTTTATCTTTCTTGTTAAGTAAATTCACTTAAGGCTAAAGTATTGCTTAGAAATATGCCCATATTTTTCACATATAGAGCACTATTATTGTATAGTTTCAGGGTTTTGTTTTTTGTTTTGTTTTTGAGAGGGGCTTTTGCTATGTTGCCCAGGCTGGGCTCAAGTGATCCTCCCACTTCAGCCTCCTGAGTAGCTGGGACTACAAGAACTTGCCACCACATCTGGCTAAGTTTGTTTTTTTAAAACAACTTCCTCATTACGATTTCCTCTTTGATTAGCATGTTACTTTTATGATACAGATATGTAATATAAATAGATTTGTGGCCTCATATGTAGTCATTTTTCCAGACAGTTCCACTTAGGCTTGAAAAAAGAGTATATTTTCTATTCATCGTATGCAGGCTTATATGTATAGTATATCTTTTAGATTAGCTCTTTAATTGTGTTGCTGAAATATTTTATAAATCCTTAGTATGTTTCTTTTCTCTGCTGGTTAGATTCTGAGAAAGGTGTATGAAAATCTCCCACTATGATTGTAGATTTGTCAATTCCTTTTTGTAATTTTGTCATTTTTACTTTATATATTTTGAGACTATATTGTTAAGTACATAAAAGTTCATGACTATTAAATTTTCTTATTGAATTGTTCTTTTTATCTTATGTATCTATGTTTCTATTAATGCCTCTTGGCTTAAAACTCTATGTTTGATTTAAATATTGCAATACCAGCTGTCTTGATCAGTATTTACCTGGTCGATATTTGTCCATCCCTTCTTGATCATTATGTTTTGGATGTTTCTCTCTGTTTTTGTTTTGTTTTGTTTTGTTTAGAGACAGGGTCTCACTCGGTCACCCAAGCTAGACTACAGTGGTACAATCATCATAGCTCACTGCAGCCTTGAATGGAAACTTCTGGGCTCAAGTGATTCTCCTGCCTCAGCCTCCTGAGTAGCTGCGAATACAGCTGTAAGCCACCATACTAATTAAAAAAAAATTTTTTTTATAAAGCATGGGTCTCATATGTTGTCCAGGCTGGCCTTGAACTCCTGGCCTCAAACAATTCTCCTGCTTCATCATCCCAAAGTGCTGGGAGTATAGGCATGAGCCATTATACCCAGCCTTTTATATCTCTTAAAATAAAAAAATAGCTGGATGCTATTCTCTTTTTAAAAAATCCAATTTGAGGCAAATTCAGCCTTTTGTATTTATGATGACTAACATATTAATGCTTATTTGTCCTATCCATTTCATGTTTCTTTCTCTTTCCTTGTTTTTTATTGAATTGACCCAATTTTATTTTCTCTACTTCCTCTCAAATAATTTATAATTATACATTTGGTTTTTGCGCCTTATAGTGGTTAGCTTTTAAGTTTCTTTTTTAATTTTTTGAGACAGGGCCTCACTCTGTCACCCAGGCTGGAGTGCAGTGGCATGATCATGGCTCACTGTAACCTCAAACTCCTGGCCTCAAGTGGTCCTCCCTTCCTGGCCTCCCAAAGTGCTGGGATTACAGGCCTGAGTCACTGCGCCTGCTCTAGCCGTTAAGTTTCTAACATGCATATCTGACTTAACAAAATGTAAAGCTAACCAAATTCTCTATGTTCTTCCTGGCAAATATCAGGACTTAGAATGATTATTCCATCCAAATTTTATTTAGATTTACCAACATGCTTACTAGCTTCTTTTTCTCATTATCATTTCTTGTGTCTACTATTTTCTTCTATGATTACCTCTATTCTTGCTGAATAATGTTATTTAGGGATTTTTTTTTAATTTAAGCTTCTATGACTAGTAGTAAATTCATTCTTTATATCTTTTTACTTTCACTTGACATAGTTTAACTGGTGGGTAGTTACTTCCTTTTACCACTTTGAAAATACCACTCCGTTGCATTCTAGCATCTGTTGCTGCCAATAGGGCATCTTCTGTCAGTCTGTGCTGTCCTTCTATACACGTGGAAGGACATTTTGAACTCCTTCACTTGTGAAGGCTCCAAAGCCGCTGCCCCGCTAGGTTTCATATCCATTAAGGGTACAAACCACAAGCTGCTTTGGCTGAAGATACTATTCACTTCTCTGATTTTTGTTGTCTTTTTACACTCAAGCATTTCACACTCTGGATTGGCCATGTAGCCAAATGTTATTGTTAGGGGCTTAATTTTTCCATGAAGGAGAGTGATTTGCTGTCAGTTTAGTCCGCCTTATTGACTTGGCATTCTTTTTTTTTTTTTAGACATAGTTTCACATTTTCGTTGCCTAGGCTGGAGTGCAATGGTGCGATCTCGGCTCCCCATAACCTTCGCCTCCTGGGTTCAATCGATTCTCCTGCCTCAGCCTCCCAAATAGCTAGGATTACAGGCGTGCGCCACCACACCCAGCTAATTTTGTATTTTTACTAGAGACAGGGCTTCTCCATATTGGTCAGACTGGTCTTAAACTCCCAACCTCAGGTGATCCGCCTGCTTTGGCCTCCCAAAGTGCTGGGATTATAGGCATGAGCCACCATGCCCTGCGGGACTTGGCATTCTTAGTTATCTCATTACTGCTACATTCCATAGCCTCTGGAGACGAGGCACTCCAGAGTGTAAAGACCAACAGCTATGCCCACCTGACACAATGGACTTTGATCTAATGCCTGGAAGTTAGAGTTATGGATATTATTGATAAGGGTCTGAGACTCAGGGCACATATACTTGCTGAGAGCACTCGTGATGGCCCCTGATGTTCTAGTCTCAATCCCTTATTCCTGTGGTCCTTTCACCTTGGCAGGCTGCTGTCTTAGACAGATTCCTATTTCGAATGCTCCCTGCTTGGCATTTCTACCACGACCTCTACCTCTGGTCCCCAAGACATCCCTTTTTGACCCGACGTGGGAATGAATTGTATTTACATCCCAGCTGCAGCCCTCTCTGTGCTCCCATGGACTGCTTGCAATTTATCAGTGGAGTCTAGTTCCTGATGACCAAACCTTCCAAATTCAGCGGACATATACTTCTGAGAGAAGTGGCAGCAACTCCTTCTACTGGAGATGGGGAGGATAATAGGAATTTTCAGCTTGCTCCAGAAAATCTTTTCACAGAATTCCCTCTGTCTGCCCTTTGACCTTTCATAATCTTCCTATAGGTTGATAATTTAAACTTTCTTCAGTACCTGCTTTGACCTGTTCATGTGATTTCATTACCCCATTCTCTTATTCTCATCTCTCTTTACTCATACTGAATAATACCCTGGCATTTTATTTTAGGGCTCTGATATTTATCACATTTTAGTGCCTATTCTAGTAACAGTAACTAGTGAGTTATTAAAATGTCTAAAATTTCTGTCATTCTTCATGAGATTCTCCTTTAGTATTTGTTATTATGGAATATTTTTTCTTTTCTTAAAAGTGGGAGTGCCTATGATCTATGGCCACCTATGAGGGACATGATTTTTTAAAAGTTTGAATGGAGGTTCTTATGGGAACAAAAATCACTTTTGTGGTGGCCATAAGTGTTAATCCTAACTTTGAGAGATTAGTCTTCACATGGTAGGCATTATATATAAATATTGCTGAATAAGGGATTGGGAAAGAAGCAGTCCGAAATCTGTAATGCTTGCCCTTGAATTGCAGAAGTATTGGAAAGCATTGGAGGAACTATTACCTCTCAAATTTCAGAGAGGAGCAAAACCTTTTTAGTGTGCCTTTTCTGAGTTTCAAGCACATTCTCTTTGTTGTACCTAAAACATTTTATTTATAGATGGTGGTGGTTTGTCTGCTCTTATGCTTCCTGAGTTTGTGATATTGTCTTATTTTAAAATGCTTTTCAAGGATGCTTGCATCAGTGTGGTGGGGATTGGATGAAATTTAAGGTCTCTTCTAACCTAGAGATTCTGTACTTTTTTCAGAATTCTGGCATCATCCATTCACTTCACACTAGTGGTCCAGCAGAAGCGAGTTATATAGGACAGAGCTTGGGTCGCCTGTGGTGCGATTACTTTCCCAAACGTCTTCACTGGCAATGGTACACTGCCATATGGCTAAGTATAGCATGCAGGTATCACAGATAAAATCTTCCCGAAACTTTCATGGCCTCAAACGCCAACAACCTGCTTTGAGAACAATATGTACTTCATAAGAAAAGTTAGATCTTGGTCCATGTGTGTCTCAAGAGCTATGAATTATTTAGAATGAAGATATATAGAGGAACATCTTATTCATTCTTAGCATCAAGCACAGTGTTGAACAGGTATTAGCTGTAGGCTTTTACATTAAAAATTATTCTCCCAAGAGTTTACATTTTTTCAGTCAAGTTTGCTACAGTTTTCTATCTGTTTGCATATGGAAAATAAACATATGACAGTAATGGGACTTTTGAGTTATACTTATTATCTTATCAATGACCAGGGAACAACTTGCTTGAGTTCTAGGACTCATTGTCTCTATAAAGAAGCATACTTTCTGTTCCACAAAGCTCTGAGTGTTATTTGGTAATAAAATGGGTTTGAGAGAGATGTGTAGGAACACCAAGAGGTATTATCCTCTGTTTTAGCCTCTGTGCATGTTTACATTTCTATGTTTGAATTTAGTAAATAGGAAACAGGAACATGCACATCCACATTCTAAATGTTTGAGAAAGAAAGGGATAAACAAGCCACATTTTGCAAAGCATTTTAATTTGGTGAAGAAGCTGAATACAGAAAAGGAAAAGAATATCAATAATGCTGAACTACAGTCAACTATATATATTAGCATCCATGTTGTTCTCCTAGTTAATATAAGGATAACATCTTGTATTCTATAGCATGACTGTCACTTATGTTTCCATTTATGAAAAAGTCTAAAATCAGAATTCTGAATTCCTCAAAGCAATTCTGAGTTCCTGGCATCAATGATACCGGATAATTGAGTGCATGAACCTTACCAGGTCTATATGTATGTATATATTTACATGCATAAATGTATATGGTGGCGGCACCTCTAAGACATTCTGGCTGCTGGGAATCAACAGGGAGTTGTATATATGTGTACATTTCAGCATAACTTACAGAGATAAGATGGGTCAAAGTGAAAACTATTAAAAAGGAAGTCTCCTGGAATGAATTGTCCAGTGGAGGCAATTGAATAGATAGATGGATTGTGGCTTCTGAGAACACGACAACAGAAAAATTACAAGGAAATATTACCAGGAGCATTCTAGTTACCTATCGCAGGCAAGAGCTCACCAAGTAGCCTTTTCTAGTTATAATTCACATTTTTAGAAGAAAGAGTCAGTTAGCTAGTCAAAAAGGGTAGCAATAATTGCATTCTCTGTCAGTGGGAAAATAGGAAAACGAAAAACAGGATAACTTAAGTCAGAAAGGCAGAACTCACTTAGCATATTCTGAAATCTCTCAGTTTGAAGTGAAAAGTAAACATCTCGTTTCCTTTGGAAACAAAAAACAAGATTTTTTCTTCATAATGGAGCATTATCACCTATAAAGAAAAATGAAGCAATGCTGTTTATATGTTTAATGTTTTAACAGTCACCAGAATGATGGGACAATGGATAAAGAACAGACCCAAAGACTTCCTTCCCTCCTCTGGACTCCACCCTGCAAGTTTCCCCAGAGAGGAGAATGCAGATGTGAATCAGAGCTGGCAGGGTGGAGCTCTGGAAAGTCATCTCCTGGCTCTCTCAGAGCTTGGATCCCAAGAGGATGACTGGCAGTACCACTCTGGCCCTCTGGCTATATTTCTGGAAAGATTCCAGAAAGTGCCAGGGCCAACAAACCTCTTTAAGTCATATGATTTGGCTGCAAAAGATCCTGACAAGAAATCTTGCCTTGACTTGGGAGCCAGGGGGTGGAGCAGGGGCAGGGTGAATGGAGCCAGGAATGAATTATCTGAAGGAGCACGAACATTTCTGCTTGCCTCTCTGTCCCTTTCCTGAAAGAGGCTGTGCTTGGAATCCCAGTCACATTTCTGGGCCAAACCCCAGTGATTCAGCTGCACCACCTCTGTGGAAGAACACAACAGAGTCTCCTCGCAGCTCTGCCTGTTCCTTCCAAAAGGAGCCACGATGCTGCACCTGGTGCAACCAACCTTCCCCTACAAATCTACAAATCTGTTCTGCTTTGGATAAGGCATTCTGGGCAGACAATGGACAAGAAAAACCACTGAGGTGCTTGCTTTTCCACGTGAGGTTAAGATCTTCAACTGACAACAGGAGAAGCACAGTTCCCTGCCCCAGGCCTTGCTTAGGGTGATCATCAAATGCCTTATTGAAAAATAATATCATCTTAAATGATTTAAAACTGTAATCAAGTTTGTTATTTAAATTTTAATGAGGCTATTTCATCTTTATCTAAATACAGTGATTGTAATTGGGATATTATTAGCTGTCCTCATAAATATAGGGTTTAAGTATCTGTCTTGGATGAGGAAGGAAACGGGGGTTTTATTTCCCAGAGGGAAGATGGAGATGTAGCGTGGGACGGGAGAAACAGCTCCAGCCTCACTGGCTTGGGTTTGAGGACTGACCCGGCCATACCCACGCTTTGGCCTAGTCTCCCTTTTGAGGAAACTTCTTGAATCTTCCAGCTCTTCCTCTGTAAAATGAGACTCATCATACCTATGTCATGAGATTATTCTGAAGTTTAAATACATAAATCACCCAGAACAAGACCTGGTGCATAGTAACTGGTTAAGAAATGGTGACTACATTTATATTATTAAAACAGAAGAGATAAAGGTATTAAAAATATAAAGATGTAAGTATCAACAGGAGTTATCAGGGCTCTGAGATTATGGGATCACTTTTTATTTTCTCCTTCATTCTTCTCTTCATTAAAAGCAAACAAGATCATGAAGTTTATGATATTGATTTTCTACCTATAGCTATGCCTCTCTATCTCACCTCCTATGCAGGCACACATAGAATTGAGTAACTGAATGCTTTAATGAAGGTTGAAATGAGTTCTTTCTCTGGAGAGCTACCTAGGACACCAACAGTGACACTCCAGTGTGGGAGAAAACCCTTATACAGGGCTTCAGTGATCTTGAGGTTGGGGTGTCCCCTCCAAATTCGCTGGGGAGCTTTTGGCTTAGTTCAGTTTTCTCTTTCATAAAATGCTCTAATCAGAAGCACGATTCTGTAAGTCTCTTGGTGCTCTAAAGTCATGTGATGCTATGATTATCACAAAGAGAGCAAACAACTACTTCCACAATTCCAAATCATACTCAGGAGTCCTAGGGTGGAAGGGAGAATGTATACTCTAAACTGGTTTTCACATAGAGAAAATTATTCCCTGCAAATTTCCTGTCCCTAAGCTTACAGGAAGGGAAGAGGAAGACCTGGTAGCGTTCTTCTGAGGTTTTCGATTCTCAGGGCCATTCATAATCACACAGCTATAACTGCAGGCATTTGGTCAATGAGCCTCCACGTCAGTCTACCTGGTGAAGGGTGGTTCTGCCCGCTTTGTCAAGTGAGTGCCTGCTCTTCCGTTTCACTGAACTAATAAATCATGAATACTTTCCTTAGCCATTTAAAAGTCATTTCCTCTCATTTTCCCTGGGCACCAGAGGCAATCTTATACTTGAAGGCTGATGTGTGTGTGTGTGTGTGTGTGTGTGTGTGTCTGTGTGTGTGTGTTTTGATTGCTGCCTGCAAGAATAGAATGTGATAGCAAACAACTGCTAAGATTTTCCATCCAAAATTTATCAACGACCTAAATTCTAGCACTGCATTCATCAAAAAGCAAAGATGTATGCCTTGTATTACTTAACCTTTCCAAGCCACCTGCTTCTTATTATACTTTTTATTTCATATTCAACTTCCTATTTGAAATTCAAACATCTTATTACAATCATGTGTATGCTTTCTAAAGTGGAATATTCTAAAATCTGGTGTTTCATGTATAAAAATCGCCTTTGTGATCATTCATTTATTCAACAAATACTATTTTGTGCCGAGTGTAACCCAGTTTTCTAGACATGGAAAAGGAGTAAAGAAGGGGATAACGCCTGTCTTCATGGAGCTTAGAATTTCAGTGTGTCTGCGGTCAGGGAGTGAAAGAGACAACAGGCAACTAATATTGTATATCGGACTCTTAAGAGTTCTGTAGAGCAAGCAGGGCAGGAAGATGGCAAGGTCCAGGAGTGTTTGTGTGTTGTGGGGAAGGGGTGGGGCTCACATTTAAATAGGCTTCTCAAGGAAGAAGCCACTGACAGGGTGACTTGAGGAAAGGTCTGAAGGAGATAAGGGAAAGAGGCACAGGGGAACTTGTGGAAGAGCTTCCTACTGAGAAGGAATAGCAAGTGGAAAGCCCCTGAGACTGGAGCTGCCTGGCACGCTTGGCTGGAATGGAGTGAGTGATGGAGAGAGTAATAGGAGATAAGGTAGGAAAGGAAAGGTGACCAGATCAGAAATAATAGAAGTATTTCCAAGAGGAAGAAATGATCAGTTAGTACAATTATTAGGTACTTGCACAACATCAATAAATAAAACAGATAAAAAAAAGTATGCCTCCTGGAGTTGACATTCTAATGAGGGGCAGCAGAAGTTAATATAAAAACAAAAAACCAACTTGTATAGTATGCTAGAAGTGACAAATGCAGCAGTAAAGAAGTGGACGGAGAATGGTGGGGTGGGGTGGGGTGGGGTGTGTGGGTACTTAGGAGTTCACTGTAAGCTAGAACAATCTCGGAATGTAAACTTCTCAAGACTAGAGCCTAAGCTATTTGTTCTTTTTCATATTACCCAATTCTTAGCACATCGTGGGTAACTAATACAAACTCATTGATAATGGCCCTGCTAAATAATAGTCATTCTACAGATGTTTTGGTTTTGTACGAGGGATAGTAATAGGTGAGCAAAAAGAGACACAGTCTGGCTTCCTGGAGTTTATAGTTTGCTGGTAGAGATAACATTGCTCAAATAATCACATAAGTAAATTAATGTAAAATTACAATAGTGATAGTGCTGTAAATGAGAGGTATTTGATAATAAGAAAGCATATTATGCAAAAAAGGAATGACAGTGTGTTACTCTGCCTTCAGTGTTTCAGTAGTAATATTGGCTTTCCCAGGCAAATGGCATTTTGTAGTGATGGTGAAATATGAACTAGAAATAATGCAAATATTTCTCATTCTGTTTAAAACACATACTAAACCACCCTTTGGAGAGGCAGTCGTAGCATCTCCTATATTAAGACTTTGCTTATTTGAAATTTATCTAAACAGTAACAGCCTCTTGCCAGTATAGTTGAAACCATAATCAAAAGCTGGAGAAACTTGACTCATGATCTGGAAAAGGCCTTGGGTATGCTTAGGGCAAAGACTTTAATAGGTTCTGAGATACAAGTAAGATACTAGTGTTCTATTCCTTATATGAGGCCAGCAAGTCTGACTCCAACTCAATAACTCACTGTAGGTAAACCTATTTTCAGCTTTACTTGGAGGACATAACTCTTGGTCATTCTCTACTGTCCATTACTTTAGTTGACTGGTGATATGGTCCAACAATTGAACCAGAAATATATTCATTCACCACAGCAATGACGTATTTTTCTGCATTATGCTCGTCCTTGGCAGAGGATGCTTCAGCTGCTCCCTTTGCTGCCTTGCTGTCAGTTTGATAAACGGACAGGCTTCCTTCCCAGCAGGGCTGGTGTGGTTCCAGGTTGCAGCACTGCCCACTTCAGCAGTCTGCAGGCCATTGTTCCTGCCTCCTGTGAGCTCACAGAGCCCATTTGGAGTACACCGGGGCATTCCAAAAGACTCTCGGGCTGACAGCATCAGACCAATACAAGGAGAAAATAAAGTTTCATTGTGTTCTGTTAAATGTCTCTGCCAGACTCTACAGAGACATACTGCCAGAAGAATAAAGGGAAAGTTAATTCTGTCTGTTGCACAGAGTTATTTTGAAAATTTACCGCCAGGACCTTGCAACGGGTACATTTGTATATTTCAGCTTTTCCTTTAAGCAGTTTCTCTAACTTGGTGATTCATTCATGTGTTGAATTTTTAAAAGGCAGGAAAGAGTCAAATAGTGTATCAATGTGCACAGTTTTTAATGATAAAGACAGTGAAATAGGACATGGCAGATCGTGGAGACTAAAGATAGGTTGGCCACAGAAAAACCAGTCCTGTCCGGGTTTTTCAGCAGAATTGACAACATTAGCTTATGTAAACAGACTAACTGTGGATTGATGATGTACCAGACACTTCTTTTAGGTAGATGCTCTTTTATAGTCTACTTTAAGCAAAACCATAATAACAGTAGTAGTTACATCTTTCACAGTATATTCTCTTCCCACTCCCATCCCCAGGATGTTCCTGTGGGAAGGGTGAGGATTTTAGTCACCAAAACTGAGACTCAAGGACATCTAGGCCTTGGGTCAATTTCACCAAGCTAGTGGTGGTAGCACGGATTTGTTCCAATGCCTTCCTACTTAAAGAAGGAAGTAAGGCAGGCGAGGTGGCTAACATGTAAACCCAGCACTTTGGAAGGCCAAGGAGGGAGGATCGCTTGAGGCCAGGAGTTTGAGATCAGCTTGGGCAAGATAGGGAGACCGCACCACCCCCCCCCCCACCCCCCCGCTCTCTACAGGTAAAAAATAAAAAATAATTAGCCAGGCATGGTGGTGCATGCCTACAGTCCTGGCAGCTTGGGAAGCTGAGGCAGGAGGATTTCTTGAGCCCAGGAGTTCAAGGTTATAATGAGCTATGATTGTATCCCTTTACTGCAGCCTGGGTGACAGAGTGAGACCGTGTCTCAAAACAATAACAACAAAAACAATAAAAAAACTGAAAGCAAATAGAAGGAAAGAAGTTGAAAACTCTTTTCTTTGTGAAAACAGAAGGTTTCTCTACAAAAAAACATATTGAAAATGTGAAAAGTGGGCAGATATATCTTTTTTAAGCTAGATGAAATACTCACAAATTTATTTTCTTATTTTTTACTTTTAAATTTTATTGTCTTACATATCTTTTCTGGATAAATTTTATTTTTAAATTTCAACTTTTATTTTAGATACAGAAGGTACATGTGCAGATTTGTTACATGGTATCATTATTCGTCAGTATAGCCCATCTGCTCCATCAGTTTGAGAAACCCCAAAATGACAAAATAGTAGTCATAACTTTTTTAATTTGGTGGAACTCTTTCTACTTTTTTGTGTTATCTGGTGGAAGCCTCCCTGCACTGTCCATCCTCACCCCCACATCAGGATTCAGAACTTTTAATCCAGAAGAGCCTAAGGATGTAGGGATGGGAAGCACACTTCCTGCAAGTGTATCATTGGGAGTGGTGTAGAGAAGGGCCAATCCTACCTGTGAATTTCAGGCTTATGTATTCTAGTTACTTCACCATATATTGGCTATCAGTTCTGTGCACCTACAGAATCCCGGAGGGCAGCAGCCTTGTTGGGTGTGGTTCCCCACATGGGCTCCTTAGCTGGCCTTTGAACAAGTAATTCCATCATTTTACTAGGCTGGCTTCTTCAGAGTGATGTGGTATATGATGGGACCTGTGGATTCTCTACGCATGCACTCATTGTGGCACTTCTGCACTGTAAAATATATCCCCTGGTCTAAAGCAATGTTTTGGGAATTCCATGTTGGTAAATCACATACTATTTAAACCCTCAGATGGTGCTCGTGGAGGCACTTTGGGTAGCAAAGGCAAACTCATAATCAAAATAGGCATGAATTTTGGTGAGGATATATTGCTGTCTTTCTAGGATGGAAGGTGTCCAGTGTAATCAACTTGCTACCAAGTAACTGACCAGCTTTCTGGGGAATGTTTCCATATTGAAGCACTATATTGAGTCTCTGCTGCTGGCAGTTTAGAAATTCAGCAGTGGCAGTAGCTAGACAAGTCTTAGTGAGAGAGTCCATGCTGTTGGGCTTGTGCATGGCCTTCATCCCTGCCACCAAGTCCGCTTCGTGCATGAGACTTCTGTGCAAGCACTGGGTGACTGAGGTCAGAAGCTCACTGCCATCCCCTGGACAAGCCATCCTATCTACCTGGTTGTCCAGTGCCTTTTTGAGTGCTCTAGAATGTTTTCCAGTGGACATTAATACAAGACAAAAATACTCATATATGCTTTGGGCCCTCTGCCAGAGATTCATCCACAAACCTCTTTCTCAAATATCCTTGTCTTTAAACTCTTATTCTTGCTACTTTCAGCATCCTGACTAATCAGCAAAGCCATTTGTCAGCCCAAAAGTTTGTACACCTCTGTGCTTTAGGCATTTTCTCTCTGGTGTATGACCAAAGTCGCTTAGAGTTATACATGCTGGGATCATTACAATTTTACACCATCTTTCAGGGCCACCTTTGAGTGGGGCTGTATTGTGGTGGCACTCCATTTTCAGTTACCATAAATAGGCTGAGCTAACCTATTTGTGAACCAGGCTCACATATTTCCTCCTCTGTGAGTTGGCTGTATGGAAACCCTCATGGGAACATGGGTGTAAGTTGAAGGAGAGGCATCGGTGTAACAGAGGAAAGTCACATGGAAACTGGGGCCACCTACTTATGCAACTTACTTTTGTGCAATCCTAAATGTACCATTTATATCGTGCAATGGATTCCTGCTATTCCTGCATGACCTTATGACTTTGCATATCTCATAATCCCAACTCATCGGCTGGGCGCAGTGGCTCACACCTGTAATCCCAACACTTTGGGAGGCCGAGGTGGGTGGATCACCTGAGGCCAGGAGTTCGAGACCAGCCTGACCAATATGGTGGAACCTTGTCTCTACTAAAAATACAAAAATTAGCCGGGCATGGTGGTATGCGACTGTAGTCCCAGCTACTTGGGAGGCTGAGACAGGAGAATTGCTTGAACCCGGGAGACGGAGGTTGCAGTGAGCCGAGGTCACACCACTGGACTCCAGCCTGGATGACAGAGTGAGACTCCGTCTCAAAAACAAACAAACAAACAAAAAAAAAAAAAGGAAAAAAAAATCCTAATTCATCATTGGCAGCTCCAGTTGTATAATCACACTTAATGTTCTCTACTAGGGATCAAAAGCACACCAGGGTTGCTTTTGAAGTGGTGAGTAGTTCCCTGTCTTTGAAGGTTTAACCTTGCTCCAGAATGCAGGGGTCTGTGCTGCAACTCTTACATTGGAGTTTAACAGAGATTCTGTACAGAATCTTAATCCACTAAGGCTTCCTCTAGCCCCATCCATCTTCTAAGTCAACTGCCTGAGCATCAGGGCAGCTTGTACTGCAGTCTGGACTTGTTACAGGATCCTCTCTTTTCTGGGCAACACATACCACACTTGAAAATGTCAACTTCCCAGGTCATTCAATAAATGATCCAGTATCCAAATAAGACTACCAAGTACAGTGCCTCTTTCTTAGTGGTAGGAGGTGTGGGTGCAATAAGTTTGTCATTTATATTAAAGGGGAATTAATTTTCCCACATGTTCCAGTTCATTGGATTTTTTTTTTTTTTTTTTTTTTTTTGAGATGGAATCTCTCTCTGTTGCCCAGGCTGATTTCGGCCCACTGCAACCTCTGCCTCACAAGTTCAAGCGATTCTCCTGCCTCAGCCTCTCAAGTAGCTGGGACTACAGGTACCTGCAACCACACCCAGCTAATTTTTGTATTTTTAGTAGAGGTGGGGTTTCACCATGTTGCCCAGAGTGGTCTCAGACTCCTGAGCTCAGGCAATTTGCCCGCCATGACCTCCCAAAGTGCTAGAATTACAGGTATGAGCCACCGTGCCTGGCCAAGTTCATAGGATATTTAAAGACATCATACATATGGTAGATATTTGAAACTCTGAGGGTTTTATTATCCTCCTCCTAGCATGTATGTATCTTACCAGGACACCCTGAGTACTTGCGTCTGTCCTCACCTGGTCCAAGGACCATGATGTCCTCATTGCTGTTCAGCAACATCATGCTGGTTCTGTGTAATACCAAGAAAATGAAGGTCTCTGTGGACTAGATTGTGACAGAGAGCAGAAGAGTTAACCTGGTCCTGGGCAAAACAGTAAATGTGTACTACTGTATTTTCTACATTACAGCAAACTGCTTTTGATCCTGGTTTTATTGTATTGACAATCTCAGCTGGCATGGCCATGAAGAAGCAAGACAAAAAACACACAGGAGGAAAATCTGGGGATTCTTTTCTAGAGATGGAATACATACTTACAAATAAAATGCCTCAATGGAAAAAAACATTACCATATCTGACATGGCATATGTGATTGTGGATGCCATTTGGTTAACTTTGGTCCACTATCATTCATGATGATCCTTCTAGTTTTTCCAAGGGCCAGTTGGTGAATTGAATGAGGCTATCCCTTCATCCTTCAAGTCTTTGGTGGTGGTGCTAATTTCTGCAATTTTTCTTGAGATGTAGGATTGCAGTTTGGGGAACTTCCCATGTCCCTTCCAAACACACAGTGGCTCTTATTTCAGTGGCCAAGGAACCAATCTTGATTGTACTAAGGGACTGGGCAAATAACCACAGAGATGGCCTGTGGACCTATTGGACCACTATGAGATGGACATGGGCCAGGATTCTATTCATCACCTAGCTTTTACACACCTCTCTCTAATGAAGGGTCACAATAGCATTTTGAATTCCTTGTTTTCAGAGCCAACTCAGACTCTGAGTCTAAAGATCCTTGCATGATCTGGGTATTTTCGTTTCCCTAGTGTCTATCTGATATTCTGGTAAATAGCTTCAAGTCCCTTTGGGGAAGGATCAGGAGATATTTATTTTAAATTTTTGCAGTGGTGTTGCAGGATATTGCCAAATAGGGCCTAGTCTCTTTGATAGTCAGTGAGCTCTGGATCAGAGACTGAGCTCTGTGTCTGGGAACTGACTTAGATCTAGTAAATGGGTGAGTGAGTGTTTTTTCCCACTGGGGCAACTGACACCAGTTTTTTGCTTTCCAGATCTCTCTTGCTGGCTCTGCAGATGAAGTGAAACTCTAGTTGGCTGCCCATTCATCTTGCTCCCATGATTTATTAACAATTGCTACTGATTCCTATGGGTCAAAGCACCCAGGTTGTCACTCTGGCTTCACTGTTTATTTCAGAAATTATGACCACCCTATTTCTGTAAGACAAATTAGCCTATCCTATTTCAGAATCCTGTCAATTCCGTTGATACCAGGGAGACTGGTTCCAACGTAGCACCTCCCACTGTCAACAACACAACCAAGCTTCTCCACAATGGTGGTGCTCTCCTCACTCTGCATTCTTCATTGACTGATTTTAAGAGTGTTCTTTGGACCCCTCAGGCAACATAGTCAGGTAGTGGGTTCTTTGATATAACATAGTAAATCCATTCCAACATTTCTACCTCCCTGAGCCCTTCAACCCCTTCCCCAAAACCCTGCCAAGGCCTCACTTACCTAATTACTCTGATAAGGACCAAGCTGTGAGGAACAATTTTAGCAGTGTATTAGGACCAGTTCTATGTGTCTTTGCTAAGACATTGAACCCCATGTCACAGGAGAGGGTTCTAACATCAATACATTCTCCCTTCTCCAGCCTTATGCGCTAACCTTGTGTATGGGCATTCTAAGATCTACTCCTACACTTGTTCTCCTGGCTTCTCCTGGGCACATTAACCAGGTCTTAAAATTCTCTGGTTGTACTACTTTCTTCCAAAGCTGGGATCATATACACTTCACAATGGTGCTATGGCCTAAACATTCCTATCATTATAGCTCTTACTCCACAGGATAGGAACCAATGGAGGGAGTCTGCTAATTGTTTAGTATGTAAACTTACAGATTAGAGAAATAACTGTCTGTTGGGTCCAGTCTGGAGACAGCAAGGGGAGATGGGAGCAGAATATGATGGAGAGGAGAGTATCTTATGAAGCATCTGCCTCTGATGAGGTTTTTGCAGTTTCTAGGTCAAGATTTCTCAACAATGGGACCATTGACATTTGGACTAGATAATTCTTTGTTGTGAGGGGCTATGCTGTATATTATAGGATGTTAACAGCATCCTACAATGACCTCTACCTATTAGGTTCCAGTAGCACCTCCCTCTCTCAGTGGTGATAACTGTATCTCCCCAGTGTGGACCACTGATTAAACGTTAGAAGAGGGCTCTCTTCCTGCAGCCAGGCTCCTGAAGATGTCTCCTGGGTGACGGCAGAATTCTCAGGGTGCAGCCGAGGTGAACTATCATCAGGCTATTCCTGTGCACATCTGGTAGTTATAGCAATTGCTAGAGATAAAAGGTGGGCTAAGAAGATGTGAGCCAGGGCAAAAAATGTCTGTGACACCCACTTCAATTCACAGATGGGAACACTAAGTCTCAGGAAGGTTAAACAACTTAAGTCGAAGCACTGGGCATAAATATATGTAAGACATAATACCTCCCTTTGAGAAATTTTCAGTCCAGCAAATTATGAAATATTATATAATAAATAATTGCATGTAAGTGTTTATAAGGTCATATGACCATCAAGTGACAAAGTTAAAAATAGAATGAGGTCTATTTGACTTCCAAATCTGTATTCATTTTAGTATACAGATATGCCTCAGGATTTCTTTTGTATACTGCATACTAGAATTTTTGTTAAATTATTTGCATGCCTGATATCATTGAACATTTGTAGAGATCTAAATAGTGGTATTCTCACCCCCCATTTTTTCAGATAAGAAAGTGGCCCTTTCTTGTACACCTTCATAGGCCATAGATGCATTACACTTAAAGAAGACATTGCTTTGTAGAGAAATCCACTGATAAAATCAATGTGGACAAGTATGGAAATGCAGGCACAGCATAATGCAATATATTGCTAGAAAAAGGAGAACCCAGTGACCGATTCCATTAACTCCATCTTCATCCTCCCACAGTGTGTCTAATTAAGATATGGTCTGGTACTGAACAGCTCAACTCCTTTTAAGAGTAGCTTGCAAAACCGTGGAAACTATCTAAAAATATATAACTAATGTGAGACAAATAATGTTGTTACAAGGGAATTGATAACCAAGGATAATGGGAAAAGCAAGAAGTAGCAAGTTGGAGCTAATTACCAGGGAATGCTCCCTGACACTGAGAGTGGTGAGCCAGGATAATGGTCTCCTGAGGGGAGTGGCAGAATCACCATCAGTTAGTACATTTAAAAATAGGCAACAGAGCGCTAGAAACAGAGCTACTGGGAATAATCTTGCATTAGGCAGGAAAGGAGGTAATTGACTAAGTGACCTAATATTAAGAGCTTTCTTTCTCATGAATTTCTAGAATTCTAAAAAAAATAAATAAATAAAACCTTATAGGCTGCATACAGAAATGTAGGTACCTAATGACTGGAGATGCCTAAATATAGCCTCAAATTATTCATAAATGCAAAATGAGAGCAGCCGTGCCCCAGATGGAGCATAATACGAGGGTCAGAGGAAATGTAGGAGACGGACAGGGAAAGCTGAAGCACTGTTAGGAATCAGATTTCTCTGATGCTCTCAGTTGGGGCCGTGCCCAAGTGCATGTGAGCTGTAAGAAGGCTGTTTTAGTTAATCACTTAGCTCTTTCTTCCTTTCCTCATTTGGTCCTACTCTACCGCAGTGTCAGACTTTACAAAGACCACTATTTACAAAGACCACCTGTACCATCCTGATCTTCCAAGTCAGTGTTCTCTTTTCCTTGAAACCGGTGCATGGCATGGTCTTAAAGCACTCTTTCCCAAGGAGTAGGCAGTCCAAAGGCTTGACTCTAAGCCATAGGAAGCCTTGCTAAAAATGCAGATTTCAGGATCTCACTGCAGCAGAGTGTCTGGGGCAGGGCCTATGAATCTGCATTTTTAAGACATTCCCTAAGACTTAAAAATAATTGGCATTGTTAAATTGAGGAAACTCCCCCGAGGGATGGGCACACTGGCTAAACCAAAAGAAACCACAGGGGAGGGAAGTGTAGCCCAGCTTTCTCCCTACTTTCCCTGATTTCTCTCTACTCCCAACCAAATAAAATCTCCTTTAAGTTTCATACAACTCTTATAAGTATGCACATACACTCACTTATAATTGACATTATGTCTACTTACAAAATGCCTTAATAGAATTTTCTTGTTTGTCTAATATGCTAATTATTTCTCTGCTTTGTATTTGTGGTGCTGGTTTAACCCTTTGGAGAACAGGGACTATGTTTAACTCATCTTTTTTTTTTTTTTTTTTTAAATAATCTTTCCTTCACAATTTTGTGGTAAAGAGTGGATATTCTTATTGAATGCAACTAAGCCAGAAATGTAAAATAAAAAGTAATAAAAACAGAGCATGCAATAGAAAGCCAGGGCATGTTAGCTTTGCCAGTGTGAGAAGGTGTAGTCTGAAGGCTGAACACTTAGCTTGGGGTCAAGACTTGGCTTTTGCTTCTAGCTCTACCAATCATCCCGTATGAAAATTTGAGCCAATCATATGGCTTCTCAGTTTCCCTCCCTGTAAGCCAGGATAACAATCACTTTCTTACTTTTCTTACAAAGTAGCTGAGAGAGTAAGCATGATAATATCACTATTTAACATCACGTTTCACTTACGACAGCTAAAAATGACATCAACATTATCAACATCATCATTTTACAATCTGCAAACCACTGAACAGAAGTTCAATCTGGGTTCCCCAGAAATAATTATTTTACCTTATACCAGGACATACAAGAAAGGATATAGCAGGAAAAAACAAAGATTCCAAGAATTACATCTAGTTAAAATGTATATCAGTAATCAGTCTTCTAATACAATTCCCCAGATAATGCTAGCTATAGGGACAAGAAAAATAATTGGCATTGTTTAATGTTTGACATGCTGCCTAATGAACAGCTAAACCATTTTCGTAGAAGGCAAAATTACAGTGCTGCTGCTGGTGTGGCTACTGTATCTAAAGTTAATTGGATTTTCTATTATGATGAGGCTTGTTTTTCAGAATTTAATCTCGATTGCTCTGAGTTGATAGTGAGACAAGAGATACATAGGGCATGTGGAGTGAATCACGGGTTGGGGAGGAACCTCATTAGGTCATAGAATCCTCAGGTATATTGGGGTGTCACAATGTGCAAGCAGAAACTAGGATTTGTGTAGAGTATATGTCTTCTAAACATGAAGATTTTCAGGAGGGAAAACTGACTGCTTGTTATTGTAGCCTCTCTCTTTCTCTTTCCTCCTTCCCCTTCTTCCTCCCTCTCTCTCTCCTTCTTTTTCTCTCTCTTCGTTCATCCCCTTTCTCTCTCATTCTCTCTCCCCTAGGCAGAGTGATGTATTTTCGTTCCATTAGGATGTTGAGTGTTATCTGTGCAGACTGCAACAAAACAGCCATATCAACTTCTTTTCAAGTTCAAGGGATTGCTCTACAAATTACTTAATTTAGCATGAGTTTCTCTGCTCTGGTGTTTTGAAATATGAAGAGAGTTTTCAAAGTAAGAGAACCAATTTGAAAAAGGCTCTAGCAGTTGGTAATGGGCCAGGACACAACGGGGCCTTCCCCGTTGTCAAATGAAAACAACAGTGAACAAGGGTGTGGTCACATGTAATGAGGGCCGTACACCTGGGCCTCAATGGGCAGAAAGCGAGTCCCGGGGCAGGGTTTGAATGAGAAGATAGTCCCAGGGCACTCAGAGATCTGGAGGGGTTCAGAAAGGCCACTTGGCCTAGCCGTCCCATAAGGGAAGCAGCTTCAGTTTAGAATTTTGATATTTTCTATGATAAAAAAGCTATTCATTAAGTCACTGTATCTATTCACATGTATTAAGGGCATTAATTCATTAAGAGCAAACATTTAAAATACATCATATTTTGTTAGCCTTATTGTGGTATTTCTTTATTTTTTTAAGTTAAGAAGAGTCTTAAAAAAAAAAGTGACCATGGGCCTCTTTAGACTTCTAGAGGCCCTGACTACACATGGAGCTTGCTGGAGGGACTGACTCAGTGAGGAGTGCCTGTATACATGCTCCTTGCAGATGTGGGAGGAAGCTGAGGGAGAGAAACTAGTAGGGCAGCTGGTGAGAGCCACAGACTTAGGCAGGTTCCAAACTCTTTCAAAAGCGCTTCCCCAAATATCTGCCCTTTAATGACCCTGAACCAAAAATATAGCCTCTGTTTATATCAATTTTTATGTTAAACCTACCCAAATATTTGTTCTAATAAAAGAATACAAAAACATTGCCCTGCACTTAAATTACTTAAAACAATTGAATAACAATGGATAAAACTGCAAACTTAAATGAAAGTGGGCTCCAGAAACTGCAAATTGCAGTTCAATCACAATTCCCCATTACAAAGTATATCTTAACCATGCAATAGCAACAAACTTACATGTAGATAGCACTTACAGTTTACAAAGCAGGCACATGTATTTTATCTCAAGTTCCCTCAATAGAACAATACATATCATCTACAGTGACACATTTGGGCTTTGCTTTAAGGGGAAAACTGGTCTTAGTAATATGTTTGGAGAGTCATAATTTCATACTACAGATGAAAATATGAAGGTAGAGACAAGACTCTAAATCCTGTGGAATCTAGAAAAAAATTGACTTTACAGATGTCAAGGTGTATTTTGGCACTATGTAGGCACATGTCTAATTTACCCAACAATTCGCCAAGGGTTACCTGCATTGCCATTGCATGCTATAAGTCAAACTGAAAGAAGGGAAGGCAGGTGAAGCTCTGCTTTCCCCACTCATCTCCTGGAAGGGTAGAGTAATGATGTGCCACACCTCATTTCCTGTTATCCCAACTTGAGGGACCCTGGCCTATCACAACTGCAAACCCCAAACTTCTCTCTATTGATAATACACTACTAGAAAAATGTCTACTGTCCCTTTACAATCTAGTAAATTAAAATATATTCCCTGTCCCTTTAGCATTGCATTTTTGGAAGGCTTCTCACTTCAAATTTGGAAAATAACAAGGAAATGTCAATAGTCTTTAAAAAGTCTCCAAAAGTACTTCCTGTAGCATCAGCCTCTCTTAGGAATCTTCTACTTGTTCTCTGCACTTTTAGAGGCATGCCCAGCAATAAGAATGTAATGATTGCATTTTAACACTTCATTCATTTTGCTTTCTAAAAGAAGATGAAATGAAGGACATTAAGCCCCTCCACATGCTAAGAATTCTGAGGAGTAACTTCAGGATGGAAGCATATATGATCCTCCTCTTTTTCCCTAGGTATCCAGATGTTGAACTTGGACTAAGTCTCTTCCAGATGTAGTTTGGATATCTGTCCCCACTAAATCTCATGTTGAAATGTAGTCCCCAGTGTTGGAGGCACAGCCTAATGGGAGGTGTTTGGATTGTGGGGGGCAGATCCCTCATGAATGGCTTGGGCCATCCCCTTGGTGATGAGTGAGGTGTTGCTCTGAGTTCACATGAGATCTGGTCATTTACAAATGTGTGGCATCTTCACCACCCACCCCCTCCCCCTACTCTTTCTCTTTTGCTCCTGTTTTTGCCATGTGAGATGCCTGCTTTGCCTTTGCCTTCCACCGTGAGTCAAAGCTCCCTGAGGCCTCCCCAGAAGTCAAGCAGATGCCCATGCCATGCTTTCTGTAAAGCCTGCAGGACTGTGAGCCAATCAAACTTCTTTTCTTTATAAATTACCTGGTCTCAGATATTTCTTTTCTGGTTTTTGTTGTTGTTGTTGAGACTGAGTCTTGCTCTGCCTCCCAGACTGGAGTGCAGTGATCTAGGCTCACTGCAACCTCTGCCTCTGAGGTTCAAGAGATTCTCCTGCCTCAGCCTCCTGAGTAGTGGGGGATTACAGGTGCACACCACCACACCCGGCTAATTTTTGTGTTTTTAGTAGAGATGGGGTTTTGCCATGTTGGCCAGGCTGGTCCCAAACTCCTGACCTCAAGTGATCTGCCTACCTCGGCCTCCAAATTGCTGGGATTCCAGGCATGAGCCATCATGCCCAGCTTTAGATATTTCTTTATAGCAATGCAAAACAGCCTCACACACTCCCATACACAGATGCTTCTTGAGTCTTTCTCACTCCTCTCTTCATCTGTGATCCCACTGTTGTCTGAACCACTCACATACCTGCTCTGGTCCTAGATTGCCTTTCTCAGTCTCAGTTCTGCTCCTAGGTCATCAGGCTCTTTCTCAAATCTTGTCCAAATGGCACTTAATAACCACTTCCAGAAAACATTTTAACTAATAAAGGAGGAGAAGGTTATTTTGTTCAAACCACATCCTTTAAAAAATACAGATCTATCACTGTTCTACTTTGTTTTGGTGTAATGGAAATATTTTTGCAGGGACCTAATTTTCATTTTTTCACTAATAAATGTTTCTTTCAATTCCACTGCTTGGTCTTTCTGAAACCAACATCTTTTCCCAGTTTTCCCAATGGAATCTTAATCTTCTCGGTTAAATTCAACTTCGTATTCAAACGTCTAAATGATCACCATATCATTATAGGCAACATATTCATTCATTATCAGTATGTATCAAATATAATTCTTAATGTGTAATTATGAGTACCTCATACCTTGGATATGCTTCATCTAGTAGTCTTATCCATTCCTGAACCCATCTTATTTAAAAGAAAGACATGGACAAGCAAGGTCCAAAACCAAAGTCTTCTTAAGAGTTTCCCACTCAACACAACCCCACTGGGATGAACAAGCTTGGAAGGGAATTCTAAGTGGTTCCAGAGCAAGAGCTCAAGCGAACAATCAGAAAATAGTTTGGTAGAGAGATACATTTTTTAAAAATACTTGGGGTACAAACTTAATTGATGTGGCAGGAATTACCTTAACCAGCCAACATTAAGTGAGTATCTAGGGATGAAGATTAAAATGGTGTAGTTCCAGCCATGAAAGATATCACATTTTAGCCAAAAAACTGACATTGGAAACAGAGATCTAGAGTCTTCTAAGACATTTCAGAAAACTATTGTTCTTCCTATTTTTCATGGAAAGAAACCACTGTATCTTAGCAAGAGTAAGAGACTGTGCTAGGGTTACAAGACATGGCAGCAAGTTGATCAGGATCCACACACAAAAACTGGAGATGAAGGGGACATGGTTTTCAAAGCACTGGAGACAGAAGAATTAGTCACAGACATCCTCTTAACCACAGGAGTCCTTACAGGTTTTCACTAATATTTTTAATACATAAAGTTGCATTTTAGTCAAACAGCTGGAACATAATAATATCTTCTTGATTAGATAAAAAGGTTTCTTCCCTGAAAATTATGACAAAAGGAGCCTAACACAGTCCCTAATTATCAAGGTAGTGAAAAAATGTAGTAAATACTAGGTGTGGTGTTGGTGGTGTGTGTGTACATGAGCGTGAGATAAGTCAGTATTCATTTATTCTGAGCATATCTCCATCCTTCTTGTTCCTATATCACATGTCATATGAACTCAGACTCTTGGTCAAAACAAGCCCTGACAAGGCAACTAAACATAAAGGAAGCACTCTGTAACAGGTGCAATGAGAAAAGCATCATTTTTTTCCTGAGCACACCTTGCTACTCCCTGGAGCAATTCATAGTCCTTAGTAAGGTTCTTTGCTTTCCTAGGAGATTTTTTCTAAACTGTAGTCTTATGTATCGAAAACCAATATCCTAGTGCATGTTCTAGAATTAGGAGTTTAAGTACATCAGCATTAAGCTTTACACTTAATGTACTAAATTAAATAGCTTATAAATTTAGAATGGTATTTCCTTGCCTTTCTTTTTCAGTTCAACCTCTAGAGCACAGTTAGCATTCACTTAGTATTTATGAGTGATAATCCTTACCAGTATGTGACAAAGATTTGAATGTGATATTATGCAAACAAGAGTCACATTTCATGCATACAGCATATACACTGCCTGCTGAAATCATGTCTTGACAGGGGTTATATTTGAGAAAATCACTGGTACTCATTATCTTCAGCATGCCTCACCATTCATTTATTGACTGACTTATTCATTCAAATATTTATCGAGCTCCTAACCTATTCCAGATACTCTTTTTGCCTACACAACAACTTTCCCCTTCTTCCATGTGGCACAGCCCAAATTTAGCTCTAACATCGACTCTTGCCACACATGGCTCAGCTAAAATCCAATTGATTTAAACAAATCTTGATCTTATTCTCTTTGCAAGGGGTTGATTTCATGAGATGTACAAATCTCAGCACTGGCCAATGAAAACTGAGAGGAAGTCCAGTGGGGGGCTTCTGGGAAAGGTACTTTGCTCTTAAAAAGATTCGTATAAGGAAGGAACTGTCTGCGATGGTTAGTTTTATGTGTCAAGTTGGCTAGTCTATAGTATCTGGTGGTTCAGTTAAACACGAATCTATGTCTGACTGTGAAGGTATTTTATAGATGTGCTTACCATCTACAAGCACTTAAGTAGAGAAGGTTATCTTTGATAATCTGGGTGGGCTTCATCCAATCAGTCTGAATGGCTTTAAGAGCAAAAATGAGGCCTCCCTGAGGAATGAGAAACTTTGCCTCAAGACTGCAGCATCAGCTCCTGCCTGAGAGTTTCCAGCCTGCCAACTCACACCGGATTTTGGACTTGCCAGCTCCCCAAATCACCTAAGCCAATTACTTGAAATGACACATATGTCCCTCTAGTTCTGTTTCTCAGAGAACCCTAACTGTTACACTGTCTTTTTTCAGTCTCTAGAAATTCAGATGAAAGAGTATAAACATGGGAAGAACGTGGGTGTTTGACAACGTGATTGAGTTGCTGAGTTAATCAACTCTAGACTCCCGTATTTGGGACTTCTTGTGATGAGAGAACAAATCCTTTCATTCTTTAAGCCTTTATAAGTTGGGTCTTCTGTTACTTGAAGCTGAAAGCAACCACACTAACACAGAAACCATCAGAAAACAATGAGTGTCATACATAATAGAATCACAATTAGCCAACTACAGAGCGTTTAAGATAAGGACATGATGGTCTTTGGTTCATTTTCTTTCAGATAATGAAGAACTCACTATCACTGGCTAGAAGGTCAGACTAAGTGGATGCATTTAAGAGCCCAGAAGTTAATTATCATCTCTATATTTATAGGACATAAAAGTAGAAAAAGAAGTGCAGTAAAAAGATATTTTCCTATGGTGATAGACTGTTTCATTCTATGGAAGGAAATCTTGAAAACAGTATTCATATTCAGAAAATAATGAAGCTGTGCTTAATGCATTTGGAAATTATTCCATAATTATCTTGTTCTTTATTTTACAATTTTGAGGCCTTCCCAAGAAAGGATCATCTGCATGATTTCTCATTTTAATGGCTCATAACTGGCTATTTTAGTTCTATTCCACACTCGGGGTTACAGTTAGAGTAAAATTACAAGCAGCTGTGATTCCTGCCCCAAGAAGATGTGTAGGTGTGTGCAAAATGCTTAATGTCTTCTGAACCGAACAGGTGCTGCATGGGCAGTGTATGCTGGAATGAAATAAATTCACTCTCAGGCTGAAACTATGTAATCTAGTTGAAACTATGTAATCTAGTTGCTAAGATTCGGTGTTGTGAGTTACACACATATGAAATGGCGTGTATGACGGAAACACTGAAATACTCTTAAAAAGTGAAGCCTACAGTTCACTGTTGCATCATCTTCACAAGTTAATCATTTCTAGAAAATTTCACTTACTTTGAATAACAACTACACAGAAGTGCAAAACAGTAGGTGGGAGCCTGTGAGGAGTGACAGACGGCAATCTGCGGGGTTCTCTTTCCTGGACCCACTCAGTCCCTTTGAGGAATGTTGCAATTGCATACAATTTTAAAAACTTGTTTGAACTTTTGTTGGGTTTGGTTTTAAGTGGAAAGTAGAATTCCCCACTTTAAAAGAAAGTTTTTTGTTTGTTGTTTCTTAGGAATGCAAACTACATTTTACAACAAACATTTAAACTGCACTCATTTTTCCTTTATGTCCACTAATAAGATGGTGGCCACTGACATTTATGGAGCACTTATCATGTACTCAGTGTGTTGGAGTTGGGGATACAAAGATGGAGAAAAGTGCAGTGATTTCCAGTGTAACAGGATATTGTAAAAAATAAAAAACTCTTCCTTATAAAGTGATGTTCTACATTATTTGGGTAAACAAATGCATAAGGAAAGGTAACATTGTAGCCAACATCTCCTTTCTCTACTGATTTGGTTATTAACATCCAGAAACAAAGGAAGGTCTTAGAGCTCCTATTGAACTATGTCAGATGATGAGTCCTAGCAAAAGTATCAACTCTGTGGCTCCCACAGCCTCCAGGAAACACAAGCCACTTGAGAAGAAGATCAAATGCCTTCTTTCCTCAAGGGTTAGTCTGAACTTACTCTTAACATCCTTCCCATGACAACTTAGTTAAGCTGAGCATAATATATGAAACAAGACTCCTTAAGATAACTTATTAACCTATCTAGAAATTAAATATCTACTTCTGGTTTCTCAAAATGCAGCCCAGTGACCATGTGTAGGAGACTCTTGGGATGCCCAGTGCATTGTTGCTTTCCATTTCTCCAGGTCTACAAAATCAGTTTTCTGGGGAAGGGCCCAGAATGTTCATTTCTCACAAGCTCTCTGGGTTGATTTTGCATTCACTGAAGTTGATGAATAGATAACCACTGCTATTGGGTCAGATAGTATCTTTTCTTCCCAACTCATTGACCCCAGAGGCTGACCTATAAGGAGGCATCCACTAGTATCTCCCGCTCTCTGGCTTCTGGTTGGCTCTGTGGCCAGTGGACTTCTCAGTGGCTAATTGCAGGAAAGGAGGAGGGTAAGCGAGGTATTTGTTTCCTGGGCTTCCTCTTTACTGTTTTGCTTGCAGATGCCTTCTACATCTCATAGGATTTTCTCTTTTCCAATTCCCACAGTGACTCAGGCCTCTTGTCCCTTTGGGCCCAGATGTGATAACATCTCCTCTGATGTTACTCTCCCTGGAGCATTGCCCTATTCTCCTAACCCGTCTGCACTTTGTAAACAGTTCTCTCTGTAAATAAACTCTCCTCCAATCTAATATGAGTCTGCCATTTGCTTTCTATAGAAATCTTGACTGAAAGAGATATGGTTAGTAATATTTTGTAACTATGTAATATTTTATGGCTTGTACATTTCTTCTATATTTATTTTTTGATTTTTTATGACATAAACAGGTTTAAGTAGGTTTTTTTTTAAAAAATTGACATTTTATGAATAAGAAAACTGAGACCAAGAGAAGTTAAATAAAAGGTCACCCAGCTGGCCAGTGGGAGAAGCAGAGAGCAAGCCTGGTTTAATGCCTTCATTTAGAACTCTTTTCACTTCATCAAGCTGTCAATCCCCTTCCTTCCCCACCACAAGTTATATAAACTGATACCATTACGTGATACAAGTACAACTGAAATTCTATTTTTTTAACATAAACACTGAAAGAATCCATGTATTTGTTTCCTCTGAGGAGTGGGAGAGAAAGGCTCTCACAGGCGAGCTTCCTGGCAGTGGTGCACATGATCTTATGCATCTGCCTCTTCCGCAACCTGGTCTCTGAGGATCCTTCCATCCAACAGTGGCTTAACCACTCACTCCTTTGGCTCCCTCTGTTATGAGGCAGCCTTTACCATAGAATCCCTAATACTTTCGTCTGTATCTCTAGCTCTTCCTTCAGATTGGCAGCTCCCTGAATGCAGGGATCTATTTTGTTTTTTCCATTTGCTACTGTATCTCCAATTTGTAGCCTAATTCTGGGTGCAGAGCAGAAGCTCAATAAGTATTTGTTAACTGAATAAAAGAGCATCTATATGTCTAGTGCATCCATATACCAGTACATTATAAAATCGTGGGGCTAGGCACAGTGGTTCATACTTGTAATCCCAGAAGTTTGGGAGACTGAGGCAGGTGGATCACTTGAGCCCAGGAGTTCCAGACCAGCCTGGGCAACACAGGGAGACACTGACTCTACCAAACATTTAAAAAAATTAGCTGCTGGGCACGGTGGCTCATGCCTGTAATCCCAGCACTTTGGGAGGCCGAGGCAGGCAGATCACGAGGTCAGGAGATCGAGACCACAGTGAAACCCTGTCTCTACTAAAAATACAAAAAATTAGCCGGGCGTGGTGGTGGGCGCTTGTAGTCCCAGCTACTCGGGAGGCTGAGACAGGAGAATGGTATGAACCCGGGAGGCAGAGCTTGCAGTGAGCCGAGATCATGCCACTGCACTCCAGCCTGGGTGATAGAGCAAGACTCCATCTCAAAAAAAAAAAGAAAAAGAAAAAGAAAAAAATTAGCCAGGCATAGTAGTGTACACCTGTGGTCCCAGCTACTCAGGAGGCTGAGGTGGGAGGGTCAACTGAGCCATCCCAAGTGAGGTTGAGCCTACAGTAAGTTGTGCTTGTGCTGCTGCACTCCAGCCTGGGCAACAGAGTGAGACCTGTCTCAAAGATAAATAAATAAAATAAAATATTGTGGAGTCACTTTCTGCTTCTCAGTCTTTCTTATCCTCTATTCTAGCCAGTTGCCAATTTCTGTTTATTCTACTTTTGGAATCTCTGTTAGATATGTTTATTCCTTCTCATTCTTACTGTCACTACCCTAATTCAGGGTCTCAATGCTGTTTCCTTGGAGTCAATTGTAAACGTTTTGTAAAGTAACTTCTCCTTTTTGCCTACACCCATGCCAGAGGGGTCTTGCTAGAGTTCAGCTCCAATCATCTTACTCATCACAAGCTTTTAAGGGCTACAAAGCAACAATTAAGACACCTTAGCATATCATTCAATGCCAAGAACCTTGCTATGCATTTATTTCCCCAAACATCCTTTTATATCCTCTTCATTTGAGCCCCCCAAACTCCATCCTGTCTGTCTTCTAGTTTCTTCCCACCGCCATGTCTTTGCTGGTACTGTCATAACATCTGAAATACCTGTCTTTCTCTGGTCTATTTGTGTACAAGGCTATGGTATGAAGCCACTTCTTCCATGAAATATTTCCCAATTGTGCTCTTGCTCATCTTTTTTTAGAAGTAATTTTTTTCTGGGTTTGAATTCTCATGGTACCTTATCTATATCATTTTAGTAGTATTTAATACCAACTGTGTATTAGGATTATTTATGCTACCCCTCTGTGTCTTAACCTCTCAAACAAGACAGTAAGATACTTGAGTTCAAGATGCATATTTAATTATCTTTGTATCTTTCTTATTAATACATACGGTGCTTCATATTTAGGACATATCAATAAATATTTGCTAAATTAATATGTGTAATTGCATAAATAAAGCGTGGACAAGAAATGGGGCATCTGTATCAATGAAAGGCTAGTGAATGAGGTGATCCTGAAGCATGAATATAAATCAGAGGGATACATCACTGTAGCAAAGACATAGAGGTAAAAGAAAGTGCTTATGTCACTCGACCCCCAGAGAGGGTGTATTAGGGTTTTCTAGAGGGACAGCACTAATAAGATATGTGTATGTGTATATATATATATATATATATATATATATGAATGAGAGTTTCTTAAGTAGTATTAACTTACACCATCATAAGGTCCCACAATAGGCTGTCTGCAAGCTGAGGATCAAGGAAGCCAGTCCAAGTCCCAAAGCTGAAGAACTTGGAGTCTGATATTCAAGGGCAAGAAGCATCCAGCACAAGAGAAAGATGCAGACTGAGAGGCTAAGCCAGTCTAGTCTTTTCACGTTTTTCTGCCTGCTTTATATTCCGGCCACACTGGAAACTGATTAGATGGTGCCCACCCAGATTAAGGGTGGGTCTGCCTTTCCCAGCCCACTGATTCAAATGTTAATTAATCTCCTTTGGCAACACCCTCACAGACACACCCAGGATCCATACTTTGCATCCTTCAATCCAATCAAGTTGACACTCAGTATTAACCATCAAAGAGGGCTTGCTTGCCTGAGTAAGAGATGAGAACTAGGAAAACTAGACATCCGGGGAAAAGACCAGGAAGTTCATGGGGAGAAGTGAGTTGGACTGGAGGGTGATGGGCAGATATTAAATGTATTCCTTATGACACACAAAATGGCAGACATCTTTGGAATGGACGGAAGATAAACTGGAAGTAAAGGAATGTTGAAGATAATGATTACACAGTACTGTAATCAAGACTCAAATAACTTGATGTGGCAACAACAACAACAAAATGGCTGGACTTGGGGACCAACAGTGAGTCAATGTGTGTGGGTGTTGATGGGATGTAGAAAGAGGAATCAAACGCAGGCAGAGGTACATCAGGGATAACTATACTGACCATGAAGGAAAGGCTCTGAGACTCCACATGCTCTTGGATTGTTAGTATCAGAAATGTTCAGTAGCAGCATTGACTTTGGGGATGGAGATTGCCTCAGAACTGGAGAGGGGTCAGGGCAGATGCTCAGTTCTGTGAAAGAGGTGACGGCACTCATGGACTTCAGAGGCCTCCTCTAGATGTGACAGGCATTGGATATCCATTTCAGATGGGAAATTCTGATACTCCAAGTAGTTTGTCTATGTTATTCTGACAATTCTGTCTGGGTCACAGAAGAATTCCCTTCCTACTGCAATTAAACAGTGAATATCTGATTCCACACCTAAGAGTAATTCAACATGGAGAATGAGGCATTGAGAACTCCTGGATTTTTTTTTCTAGGCTTTTAAATGCGTTACTGAACAAGTCTAATTGCTCAATTTCCCTGCCAGAATCTTATCACTGGTTAAATGAATTCAGTAGTATTCACTTCAAAGCAATATTGTGAAGCTTAATTAATGAATGTCTTATTTATAAATTCTTACAAAGAATTGTTTTACTTCAAACCTTCAGGATAAAACCAAATTGAACCCGAGTCTTTTGTGTCAATCGCTTTTCAAAGAAACAGTCTCTTTTCTCCCTCTGGAGAAATCAGCATAAACAGGGCTGGAATTTATCTAAATAAAAGAATGGGGCATTTTTATCATTTTACCATAAAATGGAATTTTTCTTGGAAAGGAGGTGCTTTTGTATTCAATGTTCAATTTAGACTTGACTTTACCTTCTCCCACTGCCTGTCACTTATCGAGTCTAGGGAACACTTAGATTTAAGTGGTGAGCAGAGTTTATCCAGGGAGACAGAATCAGGGCAAAGTTGCATATTACATTCATCTTTAAATTTCTGTTCCCTTTGCTGTCTGTGGCCTGTAACTATAGCTACATGGTCAAATATTGTTTTTTCATATCTACCTCTCTTGGGGTATGTGGGTAAATGCCAAAGAACAAAATAGTTGGAATAGTTTTGAGAAATTTCTCCACATTTTAAAAACCCATTCATTGTATGGGAGAGATGACAAATCTATGTAGAAATCCTATTTGGGCCTCACACAAAAATAACCCCACAGTGCTCTGTGGTATTTGGCCATCTCCTGTTTTTTTGTTTCAGGGTGACACAAGGTTAGATAAACCACAAGCACCATTCTACTGGAGTCAAGGTTACAGTAAAGAAAGAAAGGGTTGGTGAATGTCAGGGTCAGTGGTTGTGGAAAACAGTGGTGGTGAGCTATAAAAATGGAGCTTGGTTTTGGTAAAATTGTGAAGCAGGTAAAGATTGCCTGTGATATTCCCTCCCTTTTCCTCTCCCTACATACCTCCACTTCTCCCCTCTACCCAAAGCCTATTCTTCACATGGCTATCTGGGTCTCTGTGCACTTAAGTCTGAATGGAAACTAAAGTTCCATTGCTAAAGTACTGGCTGATGCTTGAGAGATATGTGGAGAGTGCCTGTGGCTTAGGTCTATGCAGCGATGCCTGTGGGCCGCCTTACCTAGATAAATAGGAGGGGAAATAGCTTTGGCCCAGTTAGGGTGGGGTTGGATGTAGGTGGGGTTTCTTGCTGGGAATGGGGAAGGAAGACTTAGAAACTCAAATGCTAAAATTTTGGACCTATGCAAGCTAGTAGTAAAAGAGCTGTCTTTGAACCCTTTAAAGCACAAGATGTAGAATATTGCCTGACAGCACAGAACAATAGATAACTACAACTAGGAGAAAAGAATCACTTGGTTGGGACAATCAATGGCCCTTGTACCCAGCCCTAGGGTACTACATTTAATTTTCAGAATTAAACCAAACATTTTCAGAGATTCGGAATCACCTTGATATTTTTCATGTCTAGTTTCCAGCTGGAATGATATTTCAAAGTGCCAGAATTCTCATAAGACAACTACATTTTACAAATATCCAACCAATTCTGCAGAAGAGAGAGGTTTGGATGACAGTTATTAACTGTCCTGATAAAGTTCATGAAAGCATCCACAATTTTGACTTCTTGTCCTGATGGAATTATAACTCCTTTTGATTTTCCATCTCTGGAATGTTTTGAAAGAATAATAGAGTGAGAAATGCTTTAAACTTATACAATTTACATTCCATAAACTTACTCTGTATAAAACTTATTGGCCCATTTTGGAAAGAAAACTTTTTTTTTTTTTTGGTAGTGGCTATAAATTGCTGTATCATTATAACACTGTGAAGAATCATGGACTGAGAAAAGCTGAAAAGAAAACAAGAAAAAAAAATCCTGTTTTTATCTTATAGGGCAAATAAATATTGGATTTCTCACAAGAGGCTTATAAAGTATTTTATAAGCAATAAATCCTTAATCTCTTAAGGAGGCAGCATGCTATGTTGGAATAGGAATCAGAGAGCAGTTGGTCCTCTAACTCACTCTGTAATATTGGGTAAATGTGGCATGCACTCTTGGTTGTCTACCCAAAAGCAATTCTTCTAGGCTAATAGCTCCCCTCATTAGTCAACTCTCCCACAGCTTGACAAATTCTCACCCCAGGGATGGAATCATGATTGGCCCAAGCTAGTCAAAGGACACCACTCTCCTTTGTCAGTGAATGGGTTAGTGGTGATCATGTGATCCAATCTGGCCAATGAGATGAGAGGGGAAGACAGCTGGGGTCTCTCTTTAAAAAACTTCTTTGCACTGTATAAAGATCCCAGCACTTTAGGAGGCTGAGGCAGGATCACTTAAGCTCAGGAGTTCCAGACTATACTAGGCAACATGGTGAAACCTCGTCTCTACAAAATAATACAAAAATTAGCCAGGCATGGTAGCATGCACCTGTAGTCCCAGCTACTCATGAGGCTGAAGTAGGAGGATTGCTTGAGCCCAGGAGGTGGAGGCTATGGTGAGTTGTGATCACCTCACTGCACTCCAGCCTGGGGTACCAAGTAAAACCCTGTCTAAAAAAAAAAAAAGAAAAGAAAAGAAAAAGAAACACAAAAGACATCAACTATCAACTAAGTGATCCAACATGGCATCACCAAAAAAGGGTCAAAGTGACATCCAGAGTCTCCTGATGTGTTGCCAGGTAAACTACATAAATTGGTGATTATAACAAGCCACCAATTCTTGACAAAATGTGTAACTAGAGTTTGTTCATGAGGAAGCAGTCAAATCCAGGTTGTGTGACACTTTATTAGAAAACTGGCCTGGACTCTCCAAGAATATTAGTCTCTTAAAAGACATATAAAGAAAAGGTAGAGCAACTATTCTGATTATAGGATATCAAAGGTGCTTAATCCTTCATTGAATCTTGGATCAAAGGAAGGAAAAACTGCTTCGAAAGATATTGTTGAGATAAATGAAGAAATTTAAATATGGACTATATTTTAGATAAAGCTTTTAAAAATAAGTTTGCAGCATGTATAACAATATACTGATTATATAGAAAATCTTGGGAGAGTTAAACTGGAGAATCTCGTGGTAAACTATCACAAGGTCTGCAACTTGTTTTCAAATGATTTTGTAGCAGGATGAGCTGCAGACAAAACTCCTCAGACACCGAGTTAAAGAAGGAAGGGGTTTATTTGGCCGGGGGCATCAGCAAGACTCCTGTCTCAAGAGCTGAGCTCCCCAAGTGAACAATTCCTGTACCTTTTAAAGGGTCACAACTCTAAGGGGGTGCGTGTGAGATGGTCGTGATTGATTGAGCAAGCAGCAGGTACGTGACTGGGGGCTGCATGCACCGGTAATTAGATCGGAACAAAACAGGATAGGGATTTTCACAGTGCATGTCTATACAATGTCTGTAATCTATAGATAACAGAACTGATTAGGTCAGGGGTTGATCTTTAATTACCAGGCCCAGGGTGTGGTGCCAGGCTGTCTGCCTGTGGATTTCATTTCTGCCTTTTAGTTTTTACCTCTTCTTTCTCTGGAGGCAAAAATTGGGCATAAGGTGATATGAGGGGTGGTCTCCTCCCTTAATTTAATATTGGGGAGGGGAGAGAAAGCAAATAGCAAAAGGTCAATCTAGTAGTCCACAGACCAGTAGCAACATCACCTAGAAACTTGTTAAAAATGCAGACCCTCAGGTCCCATCACAAAAGTAATGAATCAGACTTTAAATTTTAGCAAAATTTCCAGATGATTCCTGTGCACATTAAATCTTCTGGAGGGCACGTGGTGTGGACAAACAGCTATCTAATCTCAATACACAGACAAATGCATGAACTTTGTGGACAGAAAGAAGAAAATGAAGTAGACAAGCAGAGAGAAACAGAGAGGAGAAATTACAGGGCTCTAGACAAAATTATTCCAGTTGCTATTGCTGCACAGTAGTGTAAAGCAGCATCAATCAGTTATAATTATCTCTCATAGTTCTGGGGTCAGCCAGGTGGTTCTCCTTGGGAATCTCTCATGTAGCTGCTATTGGATGGTAGCATTGGAGTCATCTCAATGGCTTCCTTACCAGGTTCTGGGTACCTTCCTTGTCAGGTTCTGGGGCTGGAACAACTAAGATTCCTTGGGTGTCTCTCTGTCTTCATATGGCCCGTCCAAGTAGTCTCTGCAGCAGGACAGCTTCAGGACAGCTGGACTTCTTTTATGAATGCTCAAGGTTCCAAAAGGTCAAATTTCAAGACAGTGAGCCAGATGGAAGCCATAGCACCTTTTACAATATAGCTTTAGAAGTGTCCTACCACTCTCCACCATGACCCTGTTACCTCTTGAGGCATTTACAAAGGCCCACATAGTTTCAAGAGAAGGGGACATAGATTCTAGCTCTCGGTGTGGGAATGTCAAGGTTCAGGAGTATGTAGGATGTAAAATATTGTTGCAGCCAATTTGGGAAAATACAATCTACCACAGAAAGGAACCTCAATTTTGGATCATCAAAGGACATTGTCCAGTTGTACTTACCTTATATTTCATTAGGTGCCTTATATATTTCTATAAAACCCACTTTTCATTTTGTGTATGTGTGCTAGATAGGGGGGTTTCTATAATTAACAATCAAAACAGCCTTGACTAATGGGTATAAGTAATGACATTAGACATTCTTCTACTTGGCATCTGTCTTCAAAAAGAATCCGTTTCAATCCTTATCTTATTCTAACAGGTCATGATTAGATTACTGGGAAGCACACACAATCTCTGATGGATACCTAGAAATATAGTAAGTCCAGTGTGTCTGCCTGGTTGGTAGGACCCTTGCTATAGCAAGACAGCTAGCAAGTCTGGCTAGGCTCTAAGTCGCATACTCAGTAGCAAGCACCTTTATTGATTCTGTAGCTAACAAACTGCTGTTGCAAATCTCTTGAGCAGTACTTTTCTTGGTGTGGCTTTTCTTGGCTCAGGAATTTCATGCATCTGAATGTCATGGGGGAGATTATTAAGATGCAGATTCCTGAACTCTATTCATACACAATCTTTAGTGTATGAAGCCCAGGAATCTGCATTTTAAAAGCTTCCTTTGTGAAGCTCTTCCTTACATTTGTGTTCTCAAACTTTAATGTAAATCTGGGATGGGGCACGTAGTCCTGCATTTTTAAGGTGCTCCCCAGTGATGTTGCTGGTCAGTGCATCACACTTTAGTAGCAAGACCTTAAACAAGACCTCAAAAACTGTGGTGCCTGGACCAGCAGCATCAGCATCTCCTGGAAACTTGTTAGAAATGCAGATTCTTAGGCTCTACTGCACACCTACTGATATGGTTTTTCTGTGTCCCCACTCAAATCTCATCTTGAATTATAGCTCCCATAATTCCCATGTGCCATGGGAGGGACCTGGTGGGAGGTAATTGAATCATGGGGGTGGTTTTTCCCATGTTGTTCTCGTGATAGTGAATAAGTCTCATGAGATCTGACAGTTTTATAAAGGGGAGTTCCCCTGCACATGCCCTCTTGCATGCTACCATGTAATAAATTTCCTTTGTAAATTACCTGGTTTCAGTATGTCTTTATTAGCAGCATGAGAATGGACTAATACATCTAGTGAATCAGAAACTCTGGGGGTGTGGCTAGCAATCTATGTTTTAACAAACCCTCTAGCTGATTCTGATGCTCACTAAAATATAAGAACCACTGCCCATTGATGGAGAGCAGAGGTTCCCAGGCATAATTTATTATCAGAATCACCTGGAGTGAGAGTGAGCCTTCTATAGGTTTCTATTCATCCTCAGGAGATGCTATTTCTGTAGGTCTGGGCTGGGCCCTGGTGTTTCTGAAATTAGCCAGGCTAGACAACCACTGGTTTAGAGTGATTAGCAGGGCAATAATGCAGAGGCAAGGCTGATGCAGTCTGATAGAGGATGCCAGGAAGGAAGAAGAGGAGGGATCAAAAAGAAATTCACAGTTACTTAAGTGATAACTATGTAACAAGCCCTGAGCTGAGTTGTTATTGTTTTTAAAGACAGGGTTTCACTATGTTGCTTAGGTTGGCCTTGAACTCCTGGGCTCAAGAGATCCTCCTGCCTCAGCCTCCCAAGTAGCTGGGACTACAGTTGCGCGCCACTGTGCCCAGCTCTGGACTGGAGGTTTTATACAATGACATTTAATTCTCCTCCTCTAGGTGTTTTTTTCTTGTCAAGCTGCCCTACATGGCAAGTATTATTACCTTCATTTGATACATCAAACACTAAAGATAAAATATGGCAAATAATTTTTCTAAAGTCATACAGCTAGTAATGGAACCAAAAATTAAAACTGGATTTCTGTTACTTTGAATCTCTTTCCACTTTACTCTGTAATCAAAAAAGAGCTTCATAAGGTGGTTGAAAGGGAGTCTGGAGATTATGTTGAGGGGCTGAGGGAGGCCACCATGGGCAGTGCAGCACTGAATTAATGGTATACACACTAGTTTCCCCACCTAGGCAGTGGTTTTCTGGAAAGAGAGATCTATGTGGTCATTTCTTTATTCACTCAACAAACATTTATTGAAAATCTATAATGCACTAAATGCTCTTCTCAGTGCTGGGGATACAGTAGTGAGAAAAATGTCCAGGTGGATTATGAGGTTATGATCTTATTTATCTTTGTTTGTCAGTACCTACTGAAGCAGATGGCACCCCATGGATGCTATATGATTACTGCCTTATGCATTAACTATGGATGGATAATGTAGAGTTAACTGTAGAATTAGCCACAGCTAAGCTACTGAGCCAGTGTATTAACCAGTATCTAATTCCATAAAGCTTTAATTTTTCTTCCTACTCTGTTTTATGGGGGGGGGGGTGCATATTGATGATAATAGCATAACCAGAAGACTAAGAAATGAAATTTCTTATTTAGCAGCCATCAGTAAAATTTTCTAGGAAGAAAGTTGTAAGTTCAACTGAATTGTAAATGAGTCTTGGAAATCAACTAAAATGTCATTGATTTTTCTTACCGGTTCTAGCTGTGGGACTAATAGAGAGACTGTTGACCATCTTTCATGTGTTTCTTTCAAATATACTTTCCTGAAATGTTTTTTCCAGTAAGCCTTTAATTGCCTCTAAAGTGAAATTAGACACAGTAGTCAAGAACTTTTAAAATAAAGATATAGTGAGAGGAGTCCTGAAGAAAATGAACATTTAATATATTGAATTTTTAAAATAACCTGTGAAAGATTTGCCTTACTAATGTTATGAATGGAGTGCATAAAGAATACTGCTGGAGACAGTATTCTTCTCATTTGGAGACACTTCTCATTTGGAAAAGATACTGTTATACCATTGATATCCCAAGTTTTTGAATCTCACTCCATACCTTCTATCTCTTTCCCTTAGGAAGGTCTTGGAAGAGAAATAGTAGTGCTATTGTTTAGGCTTAAGACGATTAAGAGGTAAACTAGTAGCCATCTAAGAATCCTTGCGGCATTTGCTCACCCTTGATGGTTACTAACCATCCTCCATGTTAAGTGGGCTATTTACAAAAACTTGAACTTGCAAAGTGTACCTCCAGGTGGGACATGGAGGAGAAGGGATCACATTTATGGTTATTTGATATATATTATTCCCTTTTTATAGGGAACAAATCACCATAATAAGTAATGTTTTCAAGGTCACACAGCTAATAAGCATCAGCGTAGGATTGCCTGACTGTAACATGAGGTCATTCCACAATATCTGAAGGAAGAATTCTTGAGAAAGAGAATATGTTATGTTTGAAGGAGAGACATAAGAGGTTATGGTAGTTTCTATTATTCAAAACTAAAATAGATTCTAATATATCTGGAGTAATCCTTATGCTCCAATATTTCATTCCCCTCTCCCACTGAAAATGAGGGAAATGACACAGATCAGACATGGGCATTGTTTTCTTTGATATTTGGGACTGTAGAATGCAGAGTTTGCTTTCCTGACTTTCCTTCTGTGACCCCTCTGTGCTGTTCATATACTTCCTATAAACACGTTCCTCCCCTGAAACTGTGGTTCCTGAGAGCAGGATGGAGCTTTCTTTATCCCTGCATCTCTAGCTGTTGGGAGAAGGAATCAAACAAAAAATAGTTTGTTTTACAGCAGCACATTGATCTTTCTTTCTTTCTTTTGTCTTGTTCTGTCACTCAGGGTGGAGTACAGTGGCACAATCAAAGCTCACTGCAGCCTTGAACTACTGGGCTCAAGGGATCTTCCCACCTTAGCATCCCTAGTAGCCAAGACTACAGGCACATGTAACCACACCTGGCTATACTTTGATTATTAACAATTTCAATCTTCTGGAAGCACACTGGCAATTTATCCAACAAAACTGATTGACTACCTGGTATGTGCCACTGGAGGAAGCATGCTAGGCACAGGAGACAAAATGTCAGTGAGAAACAGTACTGTCCCGGGGCTTTCTTGCTGTGGAGCTCCAGGGGCAGCAATTACACACCCTATTCCGCATGCTTGGAGCTGTGCCAAGCAACCTGTGTGGTCGTGTGGGCCCTGATGTACCCCTTACCTCAAATAGCCACAAATTATATGATTTTATGCACCAAAAATAAATAAATGTGCTGTGTCTATGCATGCGACTTAAAGGATGAGCATATGTTTAACATTACCCTGTCCCATCTTTAGATTCAGGGCCATCTGATTTTACAGATTGCAGTGGAAAATTTAATGAAGCATAGGGGTAGCACAGAAGGATGTGTTCTTTCAAATAATCACATTCAACCTCCTCAACCAGAGCACTGTCCTTTCAGAAACGATAGCTTTGTAGTAATAGTCTGAACTTGTAGCTGTATTTATGCACAGTTTTCCTTCCTTCTCCGTGCTGTTCTAGAATGGAGAGCAGGGACAGACCCCACACCCTCAGTGATGGGAGCCGAATGCCAGAGACCTGTGCGCCTACTCTTTCCTCCCTTTTTTCCTTTTTGTTTGCTGCTTCCCCCAATAATCTTTCACCATTTGTCTAAACAACATCGTAGGAGGTTTCTAGTGGATCCATATACTGCACTTTCAAAACAACATTTTATCTTCCTGACTCACAGGCAGAGAGGGAAAAAAACACACCAAAACAAACCCCTACACATTCAAAATAATCTGCAAGGAAAGCCTGCATTGAAAATCACATTGCCATATAATTATCCTGTTTACAATCTTTCATACGTCTTTTCTCAAAGAAAAATGCAGATTTGGAAACAAAGCAGGAAGAAGATGCCAGAAAACCCTGGCAAGGCTCTGACCACTGCCTGCTTAGGAATGGCCGCAGAGGAGAGAAATCTGTTTGCAATTAGGACGACCCAGACCAGGTCCGATTACATCTGCACGCAGCCACGCTGAAGAGATTTCCAGAGTGAACTTATCATGTGGGCCTAAGTGGATAAAAGGCAACTTAGGCTGGAGCCATTACAAGAAAATAAATGGGGCCTCCCACCTTCCACTCTCGAGCTGCCCTTTTTGGGCTCACTCTTACCTCTTGAATGAAGAGGTACAAAATCACCATGATTTGGGGCCCTCTTATGTTATAGTTTACAAGATTTTCATGCATTTTTCAGCAATGGACCAAAAAAAGGGGAAATAAAACGAATGTTGTGAAGTGGTTTCCATGCTAACTGTGATTTTCAGAATGACTAGTGGATGTTAAAGAGATCACAGCAAGACCCTGAAGCAGCCCAGGGTTTATCCCACCTCTCTGCTTTCAGGGACAGTACTCACACTTTGCTTCCAGGCTCTTAACACACCCACCATTGACTCTCTCCGGTAATCCTTGGCAGGACAATGAGCTTAACCCACTCTCAAAGACAAAGCAAGGAGTTCTCGGTAAAGAATTAAAGAAATTAAGGTTTCTCTCCCTTGTCACAATGTTCTAACACAAAAATGTTCCATCAGGCTAGCTGCCACTCCCTTGTTTAAAGAACAAAAGCAAAACAAAACTTTGAGCTCCTTGTGGTGTCCTGATTTTCCCACTGGGTTTTGGTTTCGTTATGCAAGTGCTTTTTGTTCCACGCAGATCAGTTCTATGTTCTTCCTAGACAGAAGAGGTGATCTGACTGCCATTCAGAAGTTTACCCACTCCACCCATGTCCCTGGTCATTCTTCTGCCCACAGACTTTTCAAATGAGTCTGTATTATTGCTTGTTAAGCCTTTTAAATCAATTCCAACAAGTTATAATACTACTATGTTGCATGGCATCTTTACTTAAAAGACCTTCTAAAGGCCTTTTAAGAGGTATTAATAATTTCCTCCACACGCACACATACCACCCATCCTGCTGCCACCACCACTGTCCACACAAAAATGAAGAAGATAGCAATTTTGAAAGAGTCAACATGTCTATAATACTCTACCTCTCATTGCCAATTTATCAGAACTGATTCTTTACTGAACAGAGCCTATATTATGGCTATATTGGGTTTCTACAAACAAACATTAAAAAAAAATCAGAAGTTTTTTTTTTGTAAATCTTGTTTGTCATAGAGTGCCCATGTATTAATACAGAACTCAAACGGGGATATTTTAGAGTAAGGAAACACTATTTACAATTATTGTGGGGCTGGCCGGGCGCGGTGGCTCAAGCCTGTAATCCCAGCACTTTGGGAGGCCGAGACGGGCGGATCACGAGGTCAGGAGATCGAGACCATCCTGGCTAACACGGTGAAACCCCGTCTCTACTAAAAAATACAAAAAACTAGCCG
Organism: Rhinopithecus bieti; assembly: GCF_001698545.2. Lineage (NCBI taxonomy): Eukaryota > Metazoa > Chordata > Mammalia > Primates > Cercopithecidae > Rhinopithecus > Rhinopithecus bieti. Next base: position 2,688,645 of record NW_016804545.1, on the reverse strand, counting down.
GGCGAGGTGGTGGGCGCTTGTAGTCCCAGCTACTTGGGAGACTGAGGCAGGAGAATGGCGTAAACCCGGGAGGCGGAGCTTGCAGTGAGCTGAGATCCGGCCACTGCACTCCAGCCCGGGTGACAGAGCGAGACTCCGTCTCAAAAAAAAAGAAAAAAAATTATTATTGTGGGGCAACAGTCATCAACTGGCACTGACTTTATTCTTAAGTGACTTGTCTGAATTTGTGGATCTATGATCAACAGGGATCTCTGGATTGCAAAACTCCATTTTTGCACAGCCCTGCCTTCCTCCTCCATTCCCTGACAGGGGTTATCCAGTGCTGTTGCCCACACCTGCAAGGTGCCCATGATGAGGAGGGGCCCTGGGGACAGAGCCTCTGTAATTATTTGGAGTACCCTCATGTTTTCCACGTTTGCCTGAAGGAGGTGTCCTGGACAGTATGGAAAAACCATTGTGAGGGTGCTGTTCGGGAGCCTTGCTACATCAACACCAGAAAAAAAGACATTTACAACCAGGTGGGCAGCAAAAGCTCTTTGTAAGCCATGTTTGGCCCTTTCTGGAGCCTCTTCCAGAAGTCTACCTTGGATAGGATGCCTATGCTTAGATGTGGACTAATCCTGGCTGGCTGGCTTCCCAATTAGTTATGTGGGGCCCTTAACTTCTGATGATCTACTCTTAGGAAGTCAGGCCTGCCAGGGCACTGCCTGCTCTGCCGGCCAGCGGGCTCAGAGGCCCTGGCCCTGCTTCTCCCTGGACAACTGGTTCCCATCCTCCTTTTTATTTGACTTGTCAATGCAAATACTTTCCCTGCACAGCCAAACGTGATAATTTCTCTCTCAAAATGGTTTTTAAACATAATTATCTTCGAGATTAGTTTCATTCTCATACAAATTCAGTATTCCATCAGTGTTAATTTTGCTGAAATTCAGATTAAAATTTTTCTGGAAGTTATGATTTAAATACTGCAGGGTTAAAAATTGGCTTCCCTGGACATAGGATCATTTGGGGTCAATCTCTTCTCCCTCCCTGGATCAAAAGTAACTTTTTATTTCAAGACTGTGTGCCCATCATTTAGCCCCATTTCATGTTTTCTCAATGAAATGGTCTTCGAGACCTTATGTCTTGATTTTGATAGACACATTTTGCTGATGGAATAAGAATTCTGTGTTATCTAGCTGAAGGACAGGGGATTAGTGTGCCCTTCTATCTTTCTTGAGTACTATTATAGCAGTGCCAGTAATAAATGAAGAATGCTGCCTCTAACTGCCTCTTGCTGACAATTTTCAGGGACTGATTAAATATTTGCATGATGTGGCTATAGTTCTGAATAATGGCTGAGAGGTCAATGAAGAGCAACCCTACCCTCTCCCTTTCTATCTGTGGTTGCTGAAAAGACATTCAGCATTAAGCTCAGTAGCACTGTAATACAAAGATACAATATCTTTCCTCTAATGACTCATTACTATCTATTTTAAAATGTAAGTACATTTATATAAAATGATAATGTCATGGTGTATCTAAGCTTTTCACATTATTGCTTTCTTTTCCCTTGCCATGTAGCCATGCATTATTTCTAATGGAAATTCAAAAATCAAAATATTATCAATTCAATTGTCAGGGGAAGGTCCGGATATTTGATTCAGTTCTTGCAGCAGTGTTAAAAAAAAGCAGAACAAGGAGGTCTTCTGGAATGCCAGAGAAACTGTGATGAAATGTGGTGGGTCCAACTCTCTTTGATGTCATGCATCATTGCTTCTTATAGCAGCACATCATTTAGCTGACATTGCTGGGGAATGAGGTGTCCCACATAGACATGTTTTCCAGAGCTGACACTTTTTCATGCCAATACTTTTATACTTTAAGTGAAGAGTGTGGATGAAAATCTAAAATATGCAACAGTTTCTTGCTTTATTAAACAGAGCAAAGAAAGTACAAGGAATATTTTCTTTTTGATCCAGGGTTATCTAATAGTTTACCAATCCGAGAGCAGGAGGGAGGGTCTGTGTTTTAAGTTTGTGTTATTTATGGTAATTTATATCCTACTTATTCCTGAAATTACCTTGAAATGAAATACAATAAAACTGTACACAGTGGGCCAGGTTAAGCTCTCTGACAAGTGTGTAGGGTGCAGATATGTTTTATATTGAAACAAAATGTATATACTTTCAACATCAGACAGCAAAAGGGACATCTTGTTTGATATCCAAAGAAGTTGGTTTATATATTCTCCCTCAGCTGGAGTTGTATCTTGCATCAACATGGAGGTGGGTGAAGAGGGACATTTGCTGATGCAGCTTTGAAATGACCTGTGGCTCATTCTATTTGGAACACCAGTGTCAGCCAACCCTAAAACCCTACCCAATCACAGTAGGGTCATGTTCCCAGTGTTCCCTGTCGTTGTCCCTGGTCTGCCTCCCAGCCCTCTGCCTCCCTCTTTCATCTTCTTGTCTCCTAGGGCTGATATACTATTACCTCTTCTTTGATTCTCATTCTCTTTCTCCCACCTCCTCCTAAACCTTCTTTATCCTGTTTCACTTTAGGTAAACACCTGTTTACCTAAACACCTGTTTACCTAAACACCTGTACTTTCCCCATCCTTTCTTCTACCCAGAAGCTGTCTAACTAAATTTATTCTTGCTTCTAATAAGATGACTAGAGACAAGTTATTAGAAGAGATTTGACTTAGTTTAGTGGATTAGTGGATTAGTTTGGTGGATTATGCAAGTTAATGGGTCACAATCCATAGGATAAAATAAAGTATTGGTGTTAATAGGTTTTAAGGTTTATTTCATAGTTTCTCTTGGAAAGAAAAAAATTAATTACTAATTGCTATAATTATCTGCAAGAAAATATGAGCATCACAGGAATGCATAATGATAAAAGCATATGACGATGAGCACCTGTTATTAGAAACATATAAACCCTGAAAACAATGACAACAAAACGGAAGATGGAGATTCATCCATGGCTAGCTGAAGCAAAAGGGAACTATTTATGGTTGCTCAACAATCTCTGGATCTTATAATCTATGTTGGTTTCATTTCTTTCATGTAGACCACTCTCCTGTTTATCTTATAGTGACTCTAAAATTAAGTTTTCTCATTAGGTTATGACTACTTAATGCTTATTACTAAGAACTACTTGCTTGAATCGGTCCATACATAATGCCACATATACTTACAGACAAAGTATTTAGCATGATTCAAATTTTGTGTCAAGAAAATTTTCAAGCTGTGTATATAACTTCAGGAAATTCCACCAGGATTATGAAGACTTTCAGAGATATGTGTCTTCTTGCTCCTGGGGCTTCCCTTCTTGTGAAGACGGAAACAGGAAAGCAGCATCCAGCTCCGTGTTTGGGTTCTGAATCATCACAACCATTTTATGGAAATAACCAAGTATTATTCTTCAAGAAAAGATTGGAGATTCCTGATATAAGAGATATTTACATACTTGATACCTTACTCAATCTTCACAATGACTAGTTGAAAAGTTAGGCTATTGTAGCCTTATGGTATAGTTTGAAATTGGGTAGCGTGATGCCTCCAGCTTTGTTCTTTGTGCTTAGGATTGTCTTGGCTATATAGGCTCTTTTTTGGTTCCATATGAAATTTAAAGTAGTTTTTTTTTCTTTTTTTTTCTGATTCTTCGAAGAAAGTCAATGGTAGCTTGATGGGAATAGCATTGAATCAATAAATTACTTTGGGCAGTATGGGCATTTTCACGATTTTGATTCTTCTTATCCATGAGCATGGAATGTTCTTCCATTTGTTTGTTTCCTCTCTTATTTCCTTGAGCAGTGGTTTGTAGTTCTCCTTGAAGAGGTTCTTCACATCCTTTGTAAGTTGTATTCCTAAGTATCTTATTCTCCTTGTAGCAACTGTGAATGGGAGTTCATTAATGATTTGGCTCTTTACTTGTCTATTGTTGCTATCTAGGAACACTTATGATTTTGCACATTGATTTTGTGCAAACCTTTGACAAACCTGACAAAATAAGCAATGGGGAAAGGACTCCCTATTTAATAAATGGTGCTGGGAAAACTGGCTAGCCATATGCAGAAAACTGAAACTGGACCCCTTCCTTACAGCTTATGCAAAATTAACTCAAGATGGATTACAGACTTAAATGTAAAACCCCAAACCATAAAACCCTAGAAGAAAACCTAGGCAATACCACTTAGGACATAGGCATGTGCAAAGACTTTATGACTAAAACACCAAAAGCAATTTCCACAAAGCCAAAATTGACAAATGGGATCTAATTAAACTAAAGAGCTTCAGCATAGCAGAAGAAACTAGCATCAGAGTGAAAGGCAACCTACAGAATGGAAGAAAATTTTGCAATCTACGTATCTGACAGAGGCCTAATATCCAAAATCTACAAGGAACTTAAACAAATTTACAAGAAAAGACAAACAACCCCATCCAAAAGTGGGCAAAGTATATGAACAGACACTTCTCAAAAGAAGACATTTATGCAGCCAACAAACATATGAAAAAAGGCTCATCATCACTGATCATTAGAGAAATGCAAATCAAAACCACAATGAGATACCATCTCCTGACAGTCAGAATGGCAATTATTAAGAAGTCAGGAAACAACAGATGCTGACAAGGCTGTGGAGNGCTTTGAAATGACCTGTGGCTCATTCTATTTGGAACACCAGTGTCAGCCAACCCTAAAACCCTACCCAATCACAGTAGGGTCATGTTCCCAGTGTTCCCTGTCGTTGTCCCTGGTCTGCCTCCCAGCCCTCTGCCTCCCTCTTTCATCTTCTTGTCTCCTAGGGCTGATATACTATTACCTCTTCTTTGATTCTCATTCTCTTTCTCCCACCTCCTCCTAAACCTTCTTTATCCTGTTTCACTTTAGGTAAACACCTGTTTACCTAAACACCTGTTTACCTAAACACCTGTACTTTCCCCATCCTTTCTTCTACCCAGAAGCTGTCTAACTAAATTTATTCTTGCTTCTAATAAGATGACTAGAGACAAGTTATTAGAAGAGATTTGACTTAGTTTAGTGGATTAGTGGATTAGTTTGGTGGATTATGCAAGTTAATGGGTCACAATCCATAGGATAAAAATAAAGTATTGGTGTTAATAGGTTTTTAAGGTTTATTTCATAGTTTCTCTTGGAAAGAAAAAAATTAATTACTAATTGCTATAATTATCTGCAAGAAAATATGAGCATCACAGGAATGCATAATGATAAAAGCATATGACGATGAGCACCTGTTATTAGAAACATATAAACCCTGAAAACAATGACAACAAAACGGAAGATGGAGATTCATCCATGGCTAGCTGAAGCAAAAAGGGAACTATTTATGGTTGCTCAACAATCTCTGGATCTTATAATCTATGTTGGTTTCATTTCTTTCATGTAGACCACTCTCCTGTTTATCTTATAGTGACTCTAAAATTAAGTTTTCTCATTAGGTTATGACTACTTAATGCTTATTACTAAGAACTACTTGCTTGAATCGGTCCATACATAATGCCACATATACTTACAGACAAAGTATTTAGCATGATTCAAATTTTGTGTCAAGAAAATTTTCAAGCTGTGTATATAACTTCAGGAAATTCCACCAGGATTATGAAGACTTTCAGAGATATGTGTCTTCTTGCTCCTGGGGCTTCCCTTCTTGTGAAGACGGAAACAGGAAAGCAGCATCCAGCTCCGTGTTTGGGTTCTGAATCATCACAACCATTTTATGGAAATAACCAAGTATTATTCTTCAAGAAAAGATTGGAGATTCCTGATATAAGAGATATTTACATACTTGATACCTTACTCAATCTTCACAATGACTAGTTGAAAAGTTAGGCTATTGTAGCCTTATGGTATAGTTTGAAATTGGGTAGCGTGATGCCTCCAGCTTTGTTCTTTGTGCTTAGGATTGTCTTGGCTATATAGGCTCTTTTTTGGTTCCATATGAAATTTAAAGTAGTTTTTTTTTCTTTTTTTTTCTGATTCTTCGAAGAAAGTCAATGGTAGCTTGATGGGAATAGCATTGAATCAATAAATTACTTTGGGCAGTATGGGCATTTTCACGATTTTGATTCTTCTTATCCATGAGCATGGAATGTTCTTCCATTTGTTTGTTTCCTCTCTTATTTCCTTGAGCAGTGGTTTGTAGTTCTCCTTGAAGAGGTTCTTCACATCCTTTGTAAGTTGTATTCCTAAGTATCTTATTCTCCTTGTAGCAACTGTGAATGGGAGTTCATTAATGATTTGGCTCTTTACTTGTCTATTGTTGCTATCTAGGAACACTTATGATTTTTGCACATTGATTTTGTGCAAACCTTTGACAAACCTGACAAAAATAAGCAATGGGGAAAGGACTCCCTATTTAATAAATGGTGCTGGGAAAAACTGGCTAGCCATATGCAGAAAACTGAAACTGGACCCCTTCCTTACAGCTTATGCAAAAATTAACTCAAGATGGATTACAGACTTAAATGTAAAACCCCAAACCATAAAAACCCTAGAAGAAAACCTAGGCAATACCACTTAGGACATAGGCATGTGCAAAGACTTTATGACTAAAACACCAAAAGCAATTTCCACAAAGCCAAAATTGACAAATGGGATCTAATTAAACTAAAGAGCTTCAGCATAGCAGAAGAAACTAGCATCAGAGTGAAAGGCAACCTACAGAATGGAAGAAAATTTTTGCAATCTACGTATCTGACAGAGGCCTAATATCCAAAATCTACAAGGAACTTAAACAAATTTACAAGAAAAAGACAAACAACCCCATCCAAAAGTGGGCAAAGTATATGAACAGACACTTCTCAAAAGAAGACATTTATGCAGCCAACAAACATATGAAAAAAGGCTCATCATCACTGATCATTAGAGAAATGCAAATCAAAACCACAATGAGATACCATCTCCTGACAGTCAGAATGGCAATTATTAAGAAGTCAGGAAACAACAGATGCTGACAAGGCTGTGGAGAATTAGGAATGCTTTTATATTCTTGGTGGGAGTGTAAGTTAGTTCAACCATTGTGGAAGACAGTGTGGTGATTCCTCAAGGATCTAGAACCAGAGATACCATTTGACCCAGCAATCCCATTACTGGGTATATACCCAAAGGATTATAAATCATTCTAGTATAAAGACACATGCACACATATGTTTATTGCAGCACTATTTACGATAGCAAAGACTTGGAACGAACCCAAACGCCCATCAGTGATAGACTGGATAAAGAAATGTGGCACATAAACACCATGGAATACTATGCAGCCATAAAAAAGAATGAGATCATGTCCTTTGCATGGACATAGATGAGGCTGGAAGCCATCATTCTCGGCAAACTAACACAGGAACAGAAAACCAAACACCTAATTTTCTCACTCGTAAGTGGGAGTTGAATAATGAGAACACATGGACACAGGGAGGGGAATAACACACACTGAGGCCTGTCAGTGGGTGGGGGCTAAGTGGGGAAAGAGCATTAGTATAAACACCTAATGCATGCGGAGCAACCTAGATGATGGGTTGATAGGTACATATGATGGGTTGATAGGTACAGCAAACCTCCATGGCACATGTATACCTATGTAACAAACCTGCACATTCTGCACATGTATCCCGAAACTTAAAGTAAAATTTAAAAAATTTTAAATAAAGAAAAGTAAGGCATCCCTAATATCCAGTGCCCTCCCTCATACACACATAATACATTAGAATTGTGTATTCTAATGTGGATTAGGGAGAACAGCAGGAGGGAGATTGTTGTGGACTGAATGTTTGGGTCCTCCTGCTTTCTAACCCCCAGGGTGATAGTATTAGGAGGTAGGGGCTTTGGGTGGTAATTAGGTCATGAAGATAGAGCCCTCATGAATGGGATTAGTGCCCTTATAAAGCAGGCCACCGAGAGTCATCTTTCTGCCATGTGAGGATATAATGAAAAGTTGGCAGTCTGCAACCAGAAAGAGGGCCCTCACTAGACCTTGATCTCAGACTGGTATCCCCTGATCTCAGACTTTCGGCCTCTAAAACCGTGAGAAATAAATGTGTTGCATACAAGCCACCCAGTCTATGGTGTTTGGTAATAGCAGCCCGAACTAAGTACTCACACTTCAGTCTACTTGTAATACTCATTAGATCAAGTTAGTCAATAATATGGCACTTTATCCCAGGTAATAATTTTATACCTACCCCTGCAGCTTATGTAATTGCTTGAGTGAAGTGTTTTAAAACCAGGTTATCACTTTATTATAATTTTATTAGATATTAGTGTAATGATTGATGGATGGAAACAACATTAATGCTACTCTATGTTAGGTCAGGTCTTACAAAGATAAAAAGAACTAGATTTTACTCTCAAATTGCTTATAGTCTGCTACAAAGGTGTATGGTCAATCAAATATTAAACCACAGTAAGATAATTGCTAAAGGGAAGTTGGTGTTTTCAAGATCCAGAAAACTTAACTCTTCTCTGAGTTCTGAACTACTTTGAAAAGTAGATAATAGAGGTCAGACAGGAATAAAAAAATGGCCTTTCTTGCTAGTAATGGGTTGGAGAACATATCTTGGATCTAAGGCCAAGAGGCTTTACATCCTCTCCACCCACCTTGAATTGACATTGTCTGGTAGTGGGCAGAGCAGCTGCTCTGGTTCAGACAAGGCAGCAGGAAGTAAAAAGGAAAATGTGGGTTGTTTGTGGGCAGCCAGGTCCAGACAGCATCAAAGAGGATGGATCTCTAGTGAGGAGTATTGCCCTGTCTCCCAGTTTCATCAATCAGAGGCTGATGAGACTCTTGCTCCTCTTCCCATGGGAGTAGTGAGAAGGGATGGAAGTGGTCTTCCAGTGCTATTCCTTCCAGGGATTAACATTTTTTCTTTGGGTTGAAAAGTAGGCCTTTGGGTGGTATGCATATAGTGCTCTACTTATTGGATGGAAGGGAAGGGCAAAGAAGCAGGTGGGCAGCAAATGCAAATACAGAGGAAGAGTTCCTCCTGCAAGTGTCTTTCTGTTGATGCCCACAGAGCCTTGGGAGAGAAGTTGTGGGATGAAGTGCATACTATATGCACTTTCCAAATTGGAACCTATATAAATCCTAGGCCTTCAGTTGCACAGCAAATAGGAAGCATTTGTTTGTCTATACCCTTAATGGATATTGCTCTGCATCTGTGCCCTCAAATAAAGCAAGCATGCATACTATTACTGTACCAATGACTGCAGTAACTGATCACATATTTTTGTACACACAGTGTGACGCTAGTTCCTTTGTGATCTTTTTGTGATGACTGTGTAAGGAATTTTCTTCTAAAGAATTAAATCCTTTATGTGTAATTTTAGATTGAAATACAGTAATTTATCTGCAAAAGACTTTTGCATATGTGATAGCTGCTGCTCCAAAATAAGTAACAGATGCGTAGGGCTCCATTGAAACACAAATATGTACAAGGCATTCTTTAAATATGAAAATTTGCCATTATTAAAGATGTGTCAGGAATTTAGGCTTTTATGTCTGTCTTGTTTTATTTAGTCATGAGCAAAATATAATAGAGAAAGACCTGATGAACATCTCAGCTCAAGTCTGAAAGACAGTGGTCCAGATTAGCTTTGGGAAAATGCCAGATGTGAACTCTAAAGCAAATGCAGGGTAGAAACAAATGACAATTGTGAAATATTCAGTCACGTACTGCCCCAGATGCCCACCCCGATCCTGACTGTAGACAGACTCTTTGGTCATGAAAATTGCTTAACAGTGTTAGGAACTTGGGCTGCTTTAAGTGCTGAAATCTTCAAGGTATATTCACAATCTTCACTCCTTAGCTGATTGGCAAGAACAAATTTAACTAGTATTAGAATCGGTCCTCAAAACACAGACTAACCTTGGAATTACGATTATTAGCAATGTTTAATACAATCCTAGTCAGAACCCTAGAAACAAGACCTTAGAATCCTTTGTCCTTTCAAACTAAGGTTCTTTAATTTGCCGCTTCCAAAATTGTGTAATGTATTGATAAATCCTCTTTTGAACATGACCATATTTGGGGAATATGAAAAGCTCATTATATTTTATTGAAACAACTGTTCCATGTACACAAATGTGCACTTGAATTAGTACTTAGTACTTTTCAAAATGCACCAAGAAAGCACAATTTTTGTAAGGAGTCAGCAAAACTTTATTTGCTCAAAATACCTGTAGCAGGCATTTTACCTCATTAAAATGTTTCTCTCTTCAGTCCTGTTTAGTGAAGCGATCTGCTATATAACCTGCCTTGAAAGACCAAACGATAAACAGGTAAATTAGAATTTCTTTCTTGTTTATACGAGAAAGAAGTGCCATCCCCACTAAAAATCACCCAGAAAAGTAAGGAAAAGTTTGAAGAGTTGCAATTGCAGAATAAATTGTATAGTGTCTTTTCACTAAATTTTCAGATAGTGCTAGCTGCCAGTGTGGTTCAATTTGGAGCAATGCTATTCAGATGATAAGAATTAATTTTCTGTGGCCTATTTTCTTTAACCTTTATGTGACCTTAAGCTTTTTTTTTTTTTTTTTTTTTTTTTGGTCTTTTTTTTTTTTTTTTTTTT
>NW_016804545.1:2607268-2677636 GCF_001698545.2 Rhinopithecus bieti | reverse complement strand
TCTTTATTCTGCCTGACTTCTACTTGTGCAGCCATGGGTATCTTCAAAGCAAGTTTCTGTCTGAATACTAGGTGTTATTGTGGGACTATTCATTCCACTACATAAAACATCATTTGCTTATAAACATTCTCCCCCAAAAAAGGGGCAAAAATGAGTCATTAACATTTTCCCCGTGTTTTCTTTAGCAGAGAAATGTTGGGAAGAGGAAGAATGTGGATTCTTTACATGCAGTGGCATGGTTTCTCCTGGCTATTTATAATTCACATTTCTCCCCATGCCTTCACATTTCTGCTCATGCACATGAGGTAAAAGTCACTTTTTAAAACAGGGGCTATAACTTTTAAAACTGAAATCAATAGTCAGAAATGTCTGCAAATAAATTAGGGCAGACACTTCATTGCCTCTCCTTCATGTTTTCTCTGCATGACCATTTTATTTTTAATAAGTGCTCCAGGATACTTTTCACAAGTCTTTCATTCTTTTTAAGCTTATTACTTTTAATAGTATAAACACATCCATTTTACATGTAATGATAATAAGCACATAATCTTTACATAGGTTACATGAACAAGCCCTAAGAACATGTTTAAAGGTAACTTTATATTAAATGCTTACATACATCCATATATACTAAGTTGTAGGTTAGTATGTTGAAAAAATGGAGCACTTATAAATGCTGAAAATAACACAAAGCTGTAGCCAGACTGAGTTTTGGACATGGATAATCAGAACAGTCTGTAGCCCGTCTGTGGCTAATGGGATGTTTCTCCCAGCTTTGTCACCATGGCAAATACTTTATAATACACAAACATTTGTAGTGCTAAAAATCCACCCACTCTTTTTGAAAGATGGCCAGGTTTTGTAAAATTACATTCCAGCTAGTGCTACCCTGCTGATTTTTAAGATAAGTTGTTTTTTCTGTTTGCTATTCATGTGCTTAACAGAAGACCAAAGGGACAATACACACACACACACACACACACACACACACACACACACACACAGATATATAAAATTTGTAAATGTATATTGCAGTTTCATAGTTCAATTACCTTATGGAGAAATACATGTCAGTAGGTTTCTCTGATGACCAAATTTTGGAGGGAAGGAATCTATTTTGTAGTGGTGATGGTAGGGAGGGGAAATCTGTGGGTCTATAATTCTAAACCCCATCATTTTTCCCAAATAAACATACAAGCAAAGTGAAACACATTTGTGGGACAAATATAGCTTCAAAGCAAGCCCCTTAGTCCCATGGAGAATCAGATTGCTGCCTTTAAGATCCCTGGGAGGGTTTTGTGTATATGTCTTTATAGTGAATACCACCAGGGCCAGTATTTGATTAAAGCCATAGCCTATCCCAGCTTTCTATACAGCCTCTGGAATCAGGGCTAGGAGCACCACAAGCATGGACAAAGAACATATTGGGCTCCTTTCTGATCCTCCTCCTTTCTTGCCAAGACAGCAAAGTATAACACATACTCCAATTCATTCCTTTACTTAAAGGGAGGGGAAAGAAAGACTTGGTAATACTCCATTGCGGAGCCAAGCAGAAATGCCAAAAACATTCAGAATACTTGTGACTGGGGGAAAATGTAGGCAAAACAGTCTTTCCCACAAGCGGGTGGAAGAGGACAAGTCACAGTTTTGAAAGCATAACATAGGTGTATAGTGCCAAAAAGGGCCAGTCTAAATATTTACATGCAATAGTGATATATGAGGAAAGGCTTAACAGAATGCTTAGAGAAAAAAGGGAATGTGCGTGTTACTGGAAGCTCTAGGCACAACAGCGGGTTTGTTGGCGACCTGTTCGAGTTTTACAAGCCTGCCTACTCTGTCTGTTGCCCCAGCATCATCCTGCCACATCATATGGTCTTTCCCAGAATCTCACAGCATCAGACAGGAAGCCAGGAGACAAGGACATCAATACATCACAGTTATGAATGCCTCCTTGAGAAGAGAAACCTCCTTAACAATTGTTGTTCATTCTAATTATTATAAACCTTCAGTAAAACCATGAACATTTATTCCTACAAATCAAGCTTTGTAGACTCAAACGATGTGCTTAGGTGTGGCAGTTCCAAGTAGCAATTATTTGCTTTGGTTTTACTTTGGAAAGCATTTGGATGCTAATCCAGAATTTGCTGTATTCAGTCAGAGCTACAGCTTGAGACAGTGGATACATAAGGGCATCTACAGACCTTGCAATCAAATTTTACCTGTTTAAAATGCCACATGTAAATGATCAATCCCAATGAAATTGACTGACAGCAGCACCTTTTTAACAAAAGAAGAAATTTATTTGATTTCACACTTTTGGGTAAAGTTTTATATTAACAGCACTGGCATAATGAAGACTTCTTGGGAGAGAAGATTGAGGTTTTTTTTGTTTTTTTTCCTCCCAAGAAAAGACAATAAAACAGGAACTAAGTCTTGGTAAATAATAACAGTTTTGCTGTGGGTTTAAATATTTATTTTATTGCCCAGTGCAAAACATCTATGTTCTTAATATTTCTAATGAATTAAATACACCAAAATTAGATTCTATGCAAACAACACCTGGTGATTTAAGTCGCCCTTTTAAATAGCAATTTTAGCAACTCTCAAACACAGATAGAAATACTGCCTTCTATTTTGTTTGAAATTCATTTCCTGTCTCTGGGATATTCACTGACCTTTCAACGTTGGCCATTTTGCTTTTTTACTTTTTCCAATGAGTCTTATTCCAGTTCTCATTGACTTCATTCCATTCTTGACCTCTTTTCCCCTCAAGAAAATTAAATGCAGCCCAAAACATGTTGGACCCCAATTAGTTTTATAGCTCTTTTTTCCTCCCTCACTACTGCATTCTTTAGTTTGTCACAAGTCAGTTGGCCGTACACATTCAATCTCCACAAACGCCTACATTCACATACAAAACAAACCCTATCTTAGATTGATTTTTCTCCCCTACAATTCTTATTTACAAAATTTGAAATCCCTTAAGCTTGTATCATAACTTCTTGGTAACCCTTAATTATGTCAGTTTTATTCAACATCCTTCAGTTCCTGGAAGCAGTATTTGCTCCTATGGATATTTTTCTGTCTATCATATTTTTATTAAAACCCACAATAGTCTGTATTTTATCTTTTCTTAGATAAGTGCATTAAAGAAGAATAATGCAAATAAAAGGGGTATTTTTATGGGACATGTCCTGGGATCGTACGTTGAGTGACTATAAATAAGCCAGATATGATCCCGTTTCACCTAAAGTGCTGAAGAGGACAGAGCATTCTGATCTGTGTGATGAGATAATTTGTAATCTTCTCTTTTTCCTTAGGGCAACTAAATGCATGTGTAAGCTTGTTTGTGCTTCTAGAAACATCTTTAATATTTCCCTGAACTCCACCACAACATTTTCAGTGAAAAATGGCTCTGCAGTTTGTTTCATCATGCTAATTGAAATGAATTATTGTACCATGCAGAGAAAGCCTTCTCTTCTAAATTAGACTTTGCAGATATCTCTGATTTACCTGCAATTGGATTATAAGAGCAAAAATAATGCTTCGGAATTATCTAGTTAGAAAAGGAATATGCATCTTAGCAAAATGAAGTGAATAACAAAAGGAAGCTTTAAGAAAATGGTATGAGTTCATTCTTACGTATAGACAAATCAATTAGGTGTTAATTTGGAACAATTGTATGATTCATATTTTCAGCATTATGACATTACACTAGTGGTTTATTAAACTAAGATATACCCCTTATTCATCCTACATTCATGAGCTTCTGGCCAAGGAATATGCTTTTCCTTCCTCCATATTTTTCTTGTGATTTGTATTACTCTGAGGAAAACAAGACTGTACAGTTGTGTCATTTGCATAGTGCTGTTGCCTAATGAGTTAAATGCATATAATTGCCTCCCAGATTCCTTGGTCTGAATTTAGGGCTAAAACTCATGGCCCTTTCCCACCCTGAACCATTTTCTAGGCTCACTTTTATCCAAATGTTTCCCACTCCTCATGCTTTAAGGTTTCTCTGGATTCCCTGCTCCCCAGACATCTCATTCAAGTACCGGAGAGACTTGTGGTTAGACCGCATTACCACAGACTTTAAAAAATACACACGGCCGGGCACAGTGGCTCACGCTTGTAATCCCAGCACTTTGGGAGGGCAAGGTGGGCGGATCACTTGAGGTCAGGAGTTTGAGACCAGCCTGGCCAACATGGTGAAACCCCGTCTCTACTGAGAGTATAAAATTAGCTGGGCATGGTGGCACATGCCTGTAATCCCAGCTACTTGGGAGGCTGAGGCAGGAGAATCACCTGAACCCAGGATGCAGAAGTTGCAGTGAGCTAAGATTGCACCACTGCACTCCAGCCAGGGCAACAGAGCGAGACTCCATCTCAAAACAAACAAACAAACAAAATTAAAAAAAAAGAATACATGCAACAAAAACCAGAAACTTTGGATGGGCTCCTCTCTGAAAAGTTGGAAATGTCAGGAGGCAGATGACAGCCAGTGGACACCCGTGCATGTTTCTTCTTCCCCTCTCTGGTGTGGGCTACAGGTGAACACTGTGATGTACTATGTGTGGGCAACATTGCCCTCTACCCAGGAGCCCTTGGAAAGTCCCTTTCCATGTTCCTCCCTTTGTCTCCACATTCCACTCATACCACACTGCCATTTAATCCCAGTTAAAAACTCATCTCAGCCTGAACCACTTATAGCAGGTGCTCTGGTGAAACCAATCCATCAAGTTTCATGATGTCCTGGAGAAGTGTTTTTCACACTGAGTCCCGGTACATTAATGGTCTTGAAACCAATTTTGTAAGTCCCAATGCATTTATAATCTTTTTTTTTTTTTACTTTCTATTTTGAAATTATTAAATTGAAATTTAGTTTGAATTATTCTTTTATTTTGAAATTATTATTCACAGAAAGTTGCAAAGAAATACACAGACCTTACATACATGTTATCCCACCTCCCCCAATGCCAACATCTTGCATAACTATAGTACAATATCAAAACCAGAAACTTGACTTTGGTACACTCCTGAGAGCTTATTCAGATTTCACCCACAATGCATTCACTCATGAGTGGGTATATGTATGGATCTGTGTAATTTTATCCTATGTGTTCATATAACTACCAGCACAATCAAGGTGACTATTGAAATAAAATTACTCTAGAAAATAGTACAGGTTAAGGTAAGAATTGTTCCATGAAACTGCTCAGTTTTACATTAATTTTCATTCATATTCACACACGTATTACATGCATGTATATGAATGTATTATAAAATATAAAATGCATTTCTTACTGTGGGTCATGATCAACACATTTTGAAAGTCACTGTCCTAGACTCCTGCTACTCAAAGTACAGTGTATGAACCAACAGCATCAGCCTCATTGAGAGGCTGCAACTTGAAGTCCTACCCTTGAAGTATTAAATTAGAATCTACATTTTGAAACAGGATTCCCAGATGATTTGCATTATAGTCAAATCTGAAAAGCACTGTCCTAGTGTGAACAGCTTATTGAGTCTGTAAGAGGGTAAGATACAAACTCTGTATTTAATTGAGACCTGGGAATGAGGGCAATGACCTGCCACCTCTGGAAAGTTCGAATAGAGACCTGGCATTGTGGGCATTTTTCCTTGCCTGCTTTTATGGGAGGCAGGGCCAGAGTCGATAGGGCACAGGCTGCTGTGGAAATGATGACTAAATTCATATCAGGAAGCTCTTTATTTTTTGGGGGGAGTATGTAATGGTTTCCATGAGACACCAGGGTGCAAAACAAATTGTTGGTCCTTTTTAATTTCCATAAAATAGTGACTGATGTCTGGGGAGGGAGTTTAGCCCATGGTGTTTTCTGCTTCAATAAAGGTAGTTGAAAAGCTGACTGTCCCCTGGCTGCTCAGTGCTACCCCCACAGTGAATGTTATTTTTTTCTCTTCTATTCCAAGTAGGTGACTGAAAGAATATATATGGGGGAAAAAAATGAGAGAACAACTTGGCCTTGCTCATTAAGATTAGAATCCTGTATTATGTGTTCATGATTCCTGGGTGCTCTTGTTCTGTGAGCCTCATCATTCTTTATGAAATTAATAAAATGACTGAATACTATTTTTGTTGCATCTATGCTTCCATCTCAAAAATAACCCATGTGATAGCAATTCTGTGTAAGTAGGGCTTTCCAAGATCCTGAGCTCTGGTCTTTTTGTAATGGGAAAGATGGGGCAGGACGGGGAAAGTCGAAAGGGAAGGGGGGGTTTGGAATGACAATAATCTAGCTCAGATTCATTCCACCACCTCCTAGCTGCTGTTCTTGAAGAAAGGCTAATTAAAGTAATTAACACATTTCAGACAAAATAACCCACCCAAATATTAACAAAACGTCTTTCATAAGAAAAACACAAAATGTGGTTCTGTCTTTTTATTTCTGCTTGAGAAGGCAATATTATGAAGGAATGTGAAATCCTTTAATTAGACACAATTTAAAAGCCAGACAGAAAATTGAGATGCTGAAATTTCTACCTAGAGAAGCAATATTCATACTCAAGAGCAGCAGACAATGTACTGCACACAGACAGATGTTTTACAGTGAATTAAGATTATCTCATCACACAGGAATATTACTCTGTTATAACCACATTAAGATACACTTCGATCACAACAAGTTATAGCTTCATAATGAGATTAAAAGTCTACCCTGGTAGATGCCTCAAGCCAGATTTTAAAAAGAAATTGTTTTTTTCGGTTATAGGTATTTTTCTTGTATGCATATAAATTTTAGTTAGGAAAGAGTACAGGTGCTAAGAAATGGATGAAGCTGAAACTGGATATTGAGAGTCTTGTGAACATGGAATCGAGAATTGCATGCACCTCTGTACCTATTTAGTGGGTTATTGGAAAGAACATTGGCCTGTGAATCACCAACTTTAGTGTCTAGGCCTGAACTCTATCCCTAGGTTCTGCATTCTCAGATTCAACCAACCTGAGATGAAAAATATTTGAAAAAATAACAATAAAATAATACGAATTTTAAAAATGTATAACAACCATTTATATAGCATTTATCTTGTATTTGGTATTATAAGTAATCTAGAGATGATTTAAAGTATAGAGGAGGATGTGTGTTGGTTATGTGCAAATAATATACATATACACACACACACCATTTCTTATAAGGGACTTGAGCATCTGTGGATTTGGGTAGCCATGGGGGTCCTGGAATCAATCTCCCACAGATACCAAGGGACAACTATATAATGTATAGTGTAAAGAATACAGAATTTTCAGTTTTCAACATCATCCAGGGCTCGAAGCAACTCAGCACCATCTAGGCCATGTGACCGTCCAACGTGATGTCCACCACTCACACTCTGATTACCGGTCCATTAATGAACTGAATCTCCTATCCCGCAAAGCCCTACCCTGCAAAGGCCTAAGTTTAATGCCTGGATCCCCAATTCGTGATTCAAAAACTTCCTATAGCCTTGTTAATTATAAAATAAATATCCTGGGTGTCTACCTACCCTCACCTCTCCATCTCCCTCCCACATCCCCTAGGCACACAGAGCACAAGCTACTGGGAGGTATTTAAAACCTGGTCGTGGTTTCCATCCCCCACTTTAAATAGATGTATTAAACAAATGGCTTTAGGGCTTCAAACCTTTAACTGCTAGAAGAATTAACTAGTTTCCAACCAGTCTCAAAAGATGGTTTAATGACCTTTTAAAAAGTAAACGTGGGTCTTAATTCTATTCTCAACTATGCTGAGTTTTTCTTTTTTCAGAAGATTTTCTCACGCTTTTCTCACATACTTCACCACCCTTACCCTGCCCCTACACCTACAAATTAAGATGAAATTTATGAGATTCTACTTGACTTAAAAGTGGCATCATCACAAATTAATGATATAATTATATTACCACTTGGGACAGTCACTGTGGACTTATTTGGAGAGAAAAATATTTTAGATTTCTGCCATTTCCTAATAGATTGCAGCTTGTGAGTCACTCTTTAAAAGCTGTCAAGATTTATTGTATCTTTTGCTCAGGACCCTGTGCTAGCCTCTCTCGTACAATATTATGAACTCTGGGTGTTCAATAAGCAGTTGACAATGGCGAATGAGAATCAGTCCATGAAATGCTTGGTGGCATCTTCAAGGGCCAAACATTACTCTTTGATAATGCTGAAACCTTAACTCAAATTCAAGGACAACCAGTTTTACTAGATTTTTACAGCCCATTTTAAGAACTACAGATTATTTCCCAAGACAATTATGTGGCAGCCAAAAGAGCTCCCACATAAGCTTAATGTAACAGGACTCAATGTACCTACTGTGTAAGTTATGAACTGGCAAAAAAGATAACAAGCAAAATCTTCAGATTACTACTACTGTGAGCTGAGAAAACAGAAGTGAATGTTTCTGGTGGTTCTGAAGGTTGGGGAAAAAATAAGTATTGAAATGTGGCCCATCTTTCCATACTAGACATACCTATTTATCACCACAACTTTGGTCGGGTCGAGAGAAAGGAGTATCAGAAAAAAAAGAAGATAGAGAGAGGCACAAAAGAGAATAAGCATGAAGAAGGCAGATGGCAGGGCAGGGTAAGAAGGTTCTTAATCTTAAAGAGCAGAAGCCACAGTTTGTGTCTAAAACAGTGCCAGAATACAGCATTCCCTCGCCCCTACTCTACACTGACATCCTCTCCCACCCCTGTGTACAGTCCATATGTGGGGAAAGAGATGCCAGTCATATGAAACTTGAGGTTAGAAACCACTATTCTGATTTTCTGATAATGGACATCCTTCTGACCAAAAGAAGTTAAAATTGGGAAGAATATTTATTCCTTAAAAATAGCTGTGATATTGATTATAAAGGCAATTCATTCTGCTTACTAATAGTTTATTTTTTTTCAGACAGGATCTTGCTCTGTCACCCACGCTGGAGTGCAGTGGCACAATCATGACTTACTGCAGCCTTGACCTCTCAGGCTCAAGTAATCCTCCTCCCTCAGCCTCCCAAGTAGTTGGAACTACAGGCACACACCAAGCCTGGCTAATGTTATCGTTGTTGTTGTTAGAGATGGGGTCTTGCTATGTTGCCGAGGCTGGTCTTGAACTCCTGGGCTCAAGTGATCCTCCTGCTTCAGCCTCCCAAAATGTTGAGATTATAGGCATAAGCTACTATATCTAACCAATTAATAGTTTCTACTTATGAATCTGATCAAAATGCATTTGATTGTATGCTAAAATATTTATAATTATAAATTATTTCAATGATTGTAATCATGAAGAAGAAAACTATACTTAAAAAGTCAGATCTCATAAAGTTAGACAATCAGAAGGATGAAATCTCACTCATAGAACCTTCTAGAAACTGATGAAAGCTAAATGACAAAGTATTTCAATGAGAATATTGAGAATAGTAATTTCATTATGTCCATTTAGGATAAGTGGAATGAGGCAGTTTCAGCTTGAAGATAATGAATATGGGCTGTCTGATCATAGGAAAACTGCATGTCTCTTGGGAAAAGGAACTGGGAAAAATGATTAAAGAAAAAAATTATCTTTGGCTTTCAAAATATACAAACATGCACTGTTTACTTTCAAGCAGAGTGGTCATGACTGTATACTATTAGCAATATGCAATATAGTTACAAAATTGTATTGTTAAGGGAAAGACATACGAATAGGGAAGTAGCAAAGTGCGTGCAATTTGCCGACCCTTCAATTATTTGACAGCACATTCCTAGCATAAACACTCAGTATCCATCACGGAGATGTTTCCAGCAAAGAAAGCCTTGCATTGGCCAGCAGTCAGAGAACACTCCAAGAACAAAAGTGAGCCCTGCCCCCATACCATAGTACCTATTTATAGGTCAGCTTAGAAGGGATTGGGAACATACAGTTTTTCTAAGTTGGAATAAACATATCAAGAAACCTCGAGGCATTTGAAAAGCCCTAGGGAGTATGCATACTAGACCCTGGGAACAGCCTTGCTGATCAAGAATGTTGACATCAACTAAAAGCTTTGTTATCCCTCTTGCAGACTGGCTCAGTCCAGCTAACCCAGCTTTCAGCTAAATTATTGAAAGAAAGAAGATGAACCTATAAAGCCATCTATTTTCATTGTTCATGAGTGGGGAGAGGAATTAGGAATTAGAAAAACTACTAAAGACAAAAATCATCTTTATTTATGATTTTATAAAGATTTTCTGGTACCTTACAGTTGTTAATAAACTTGAATTTTAATAATTAATAATGAACTGAAATTTTAGTAATTAATAATCACTCTGAGGAAATAAGTTTAAAAATTCATTTAATGTTTGAAAAGCAAACATTAAGTTAGAGAAGTTAGAGACAATATATCTCTCTGGAGAGATTTATGGATTTATCTCCTGTGGCACCATCTGATTATATTCTAGGATGGTGAAGGAAAGAAAAGTAGAAATGATTCTGTCTCCTCCCCAGAGAAGATTTGTTTACATTCCAGAGTAAAGGTTTTTCTCCCTCTCTGGAGGGGAGAATGAGCAGATATGTCAGCAGTCTATAGAAGCTCCAAGCTTCATAATTTGAGGGTTCCTATCCTGTATATGTGTGCATATGGTGCATGTGCAAAGAAACATTAGGCCCTTATTGAGTTGCCCTGTGGGGACTGAGGCTCAAGGTTAAGATGCTCAGTGAATAATAAATGGTCTTTGCCCTGATCCAGAGATCTTGTGTTTCCTGTCAAATATATATATATATATATGCACGTACACACATGCGTGCACATACACATTACCCAAGTAGGACATCACCAACAGCTCTTAGATTTAAAAGAATAACAACCCTCAAAGATAAAGTGTCTCAAGAATTGAAATAAACATATTGCTTATTCCCTGCTATGATGGTTAATTTTATGTCTGGGCGATGGGGTACCCAAGATATTTGATCAGCACCCTTCTGGTTCTGTTTGTGAGGGTGTTTGGGGGTGAAATTAACATTTATTTGAATTGGTAGACAGACTAAAGCAGATTGCCCTCTCTAATGTGGGCGGACCTCCTCCAATTAGTTGAATCTCTGAACTGAACAAAACTGCTGACCCTCCTTTAAGTAGAAGAGAGTTCTTCCTGCTTGACTGCCTTCAAACTGAGACACTGGCTTTTATCTTGCCTTTGGACTTAAACTGCAACATCAGCTTTTCCTGGATCTCAAGCCTGCTGGCCTTTAGACTGGTACGAAACCATCGGCTCCTCTGGGTCTCTACCTTGCCAGCTCACCCTGCAGACCTTGAGACTTACCAGTCTCCATACTTTCATAAGCCAATTCCTTTCTATTTCAATGTACATATAGAAAGAGATTATAGAAACTAACACAACAGCAGAAAAGCAAATACCACATGTTCTCACTCATAGGTGGGAGTTGAACAATGAGAACACATGGACACAGGGAGGGAACATCACACACCGGGGCCTGTCGGGGGTGGGAGTAGGGGAGGGATAACATGAGGAGAAATACCTAATGTAGATGCAGGTTGATGGGTACAGCAAACCACCATGGCACGTGTATACCTATGTAACAAGCCTGCATGTTCTGCACATGTATCCCAGAACTTAAAGTATAATAATTAAAAAAAAATTTCCAACAAGAACAAAAAAGAAAATGTGGTATGTGTACACTATGGACCACTATGCAGCCACAAAAAACAGCAAAATCATGTCACTTGTAGCAACATGGAAGAAGCTGGAGGCCATTATCCTAAGTAAACAAACTCAAACAAACAAAAAAAAGAGATTATAGAGAACACACATCACACATGTCCTCTTGGTTCTGTTTCTCTGGAGAACCCTAATATACCTGCCTTGAAATAAAAGAAATATAATCAATGGCAGACCCACTTGCTTTAAGCTGATGATGTCCCAACATTTGTCTACATCTAGAGATTGAGTATACACAAATCTGAGAATTTTCCAGGAATTTGCTAGTTCCCTTAAGCCTGCCCACACCTCTGTGAATAGCCTTTCCTTAGTCCCTTTATTTAAACCACTGGGGTAAATTTTTCTGGGCCATGATACATTTCACTCTGGAATTCAATGCCACAGTTGAAAAGAATAAGGTATATATGAATATCCCATCAAAGTAAAATCACAAAGACAAAGGTGTTGTTTCCACTTACAATGTGAAAAGTAGTCACAAGAGAATTTTACTTCCATCCAAATATTTAAAACCCTAAAAAAGTAAAATAATTTACAAAATCATAACTTTTCTGAAAGCTGTCAAAGGGCTGAGATCTTGGAGGTAGGGTACAAGCATCATTTCATCTTTGGTAAAGCATAGGAGGAAGCGGTACTGACACAGGTGAGTAAGGAACTGGCTAAAAACTTTAGGAATTCCTAAAGCTGAATGTGGGCCAGCATATCAATTTAAAGTACCTGAAAGCCCAGACACAAGAAGAGCTCGCAGTTTCTCTTCTCCAGGAGCTTGTGAGAAAGCCTAGGAGTAAGGAAGGAGCCTGGAGACAGCCTCTTCAGGGACACAGGTTTACAGGATATGCGTGACTGCCACTGGAAAAGACTCATCCAGGACTGCACATTTCTCTGTATCCTTTCATGTGAAGCAAAAGCCTTAAGTCACTGGGGCTAGGCAGCCAAATCTCTCACCTCCAAGGCCTCTGCAGGACAGACAGAAATAAAACCCATCTGCTTCTAGGGGTAGGGTAGGATACTCTTCTTTTCAATTTGAGTAGCCAGGCAAAGAACCATTGCTGTGGAGAAAAGGTAGAAGAAAGAGTTTCTTGCTTCTGAAAGAGTGAAGAAACAAACCAACAAACCCCTTTAAAAATCCAAAATTCTGAATAAAACAAAGCAGAAATCTTCTACTGCTTGGGAAGGGGCGGGAAACTCTCAGCTTCCCAAGATACACTACAGATACAAGGCAGGATTTGGCAGCCAAAGGGTGTGGTGGGGGAGTGGTAGAAACATGGAGAAGGCTTAACCCCTCAATCCCTGGCTGTCTGGCCTTAATTCAGAGACTGACCAACAGAAGCTGAAATTTACCCTATTGACCACACGGTAAGCCTCGTATTGAGTAGTGAGCAGCAACAGTCTAATGGGGGAGAGGCAAGAACGTGGAAAGGGACCCTATCCTGTGGTGCAGGCATGCAAAGACTGCTGAAAGCTAAGGGTGGAGCAAAAACACTGAGAAAACCTTCTAGCACCCAAGGCCCCACACTAAGCACAAGATATGGGTGGCCCATTGCAGAAGTTATTTGAAGCCTATGGTAAACTGAGAATAACAATTGTCACAGTAAGACCCAAACGAAATCAAGTAGTCACTTGATTGATTCAATTCTCACATTAAAAGTCTGACAGGATGAAAAGTGGACACTTTTAGAAATAAATACTATTTACTTTCGTCTCTATTGTCCTTTACAAACAACATCCAGCATTCAATCAACAATTACAAGACCCATAAAACAACAACAACAATAACAAAAAAAGACTCATTGTCAACAGGTAAAGTAGAACCATATTCAGAGAGAGCCCGGATGTTGTCCTATTTATTAGACAGGAACCTTAAAATAACTATAATTAACATTAAGAGATCTATTGAAAAAGGTGGACAATATACATATGCAGATGAAGAATTTCAGCAGAGAGATTAGACTATATAAAATGTTAAATGAAAATGCTAGAAATAAAAAGCATATCAGAGATGCAGAATTCCTTTAATTAGCTTAAAAATAGATAGAACACAGCTGAGGAAAGTATTATTGAACTTAAAGGTAGGTCAATAGAAATTATCAAAAATAAAATATGAAGAGATAAAAGAGCGAAAAAATACAGATGAGAGCATTTGAGAGCTTAAGGATAATACCAAATAGTCTAACATATATGTAATTTGAATTCTAGAAGAAGAAAGATAGAACAGACCAACAGATGCATTTGAAGAGATAATAATTAAGAAATTTCCAAAATAATAATAAGAACAAATCACAGATCCAGGAACCCATGGCAGGATAAATTAAACACACACACACAGACACACACCCACCCACACCCCTCTAGACACATCATAGTCAAACTGCTGAAAACCGAAGATAAATAAAAAGATCTTTAGGGCAACCAGAGAGAAAAGGAGAAATTACATACAGAGGAACAAAGAATTACGTCAGACATTTTGTCAGTAACTCTGCAAGCCAGAAGACACTGAGGAACATCTATAAAGTGTTGAAGAAAAATTGCAAACCCAAAGTTCTATAGCTAGCAAAATATCTTTCAAAATGAAGGTAAGATAAGAATTTTTTTTTCAGATAGACAAAAGTGAAGGAAAGTCACTGCCAGAAGCAAGAAATAGCATAGGAGTTTATTTAGGTAGAATGAAAATTTTACTAGTTGGAAAGCTGGATCTGCATAAAGAAGTGAAGAGTAAAAAAACTTGGGGAGTTGGGCATGGTGGCTCACGCCTATAATCCCAGCACTTTGGGAGGCCAAAGTAGGAGGATCGCTTGAACCCAGGAGTTCAAGACCAGCCTGGGCAACATAGGGAGATCCCATTTCTACAAAAAAGTTTAAAAATTAGCTGGGTGTGGTGGCACATGCCTGAGGTTCCAGCTACTCAAGAGGCTCAGATGAGAGGATCACTTGAATCGAAGATCAAGGCTGCAGTGAGCTATGATTATGCCACTGCACTCCAGGCTAGGTGAAAAAGCAAGACCCAGTCTCAAAAACAGTTTTGGATTTGGATCTACATAAAGAAATATAGGGTTAAAAAAAAGACAGGGTAAAAATAACAGTGAAAATAAGACATTGCTTAATTTTAATCAACTTAGAAGGTGATTGTCTAAAGCATCACAGCATTTTTCTTAAGGGACAAAATAATAAATATTTTATACTTGAGGGCTATATAGTCTCTGTTGTAACTACTCTTCTTTGCTGCTGTAGTGTGAAAACAAAGACAGTATGTAAACAAGTGGGTGAGCTGTAAACCAATAAAATGTATTTATAGAAACAGGTGACTGGCTCACATAATTTGCTAACATCTTTTCTAAAGCAAAATTTGTAACAATGTATTATGTGGTTATAACCTGTATAAAACATATAACCAAAATAGTACGAAAGATGGAAAGGAGGAAAAGAATGTACACTGTTGTAAGTTTCTAATACTATACTAGAAATTGTATAAAATTATTTAACGGTAAACTGTGATAAGTTATTAATAAAAATGTATATTGTAAACGGCACAATAACTACCAGAAAAATTAAGAGAGGTATAGTTTGTAAGTCAGTAATGTCAATAAAATGGAATCATAAAATCTTTATCCAAAAGAAGGCAGAAAAGAGAAAATGAACAAAGAACAGATAAGACAAATAACTGACAAGTTTATAGATTTAAATCCAATCACATCTATAGTGACATTAAATATGAATGGTCTAAATACTCCAATTAAATGCAGAGATTGTCAGATTATATATTAAAGGAAGATCCAACTCTGTGCTGTCTACAATAAATATACTTTGAAAACAAAGGTATAGATAGACTAAAATAAAAATGATGGAGCAAGTTATATCATTGTAATCCTAATCAGAAGAAAGAGCTAGCATACCTATATTAATATCAGATAATGTAGACATCAAAGCAAGGGATATTACCAGGGAAAATCACAACATGTTTTTGAGTGAAGAAAACTCATACAATCTAACATTTCTGTTAAAAAAAAAAATCAATCATACACCACAAAACAAAACTCCATATTGCCATAGGACCATTTATGTGTGTATAAAATGCACAAGCTGAAATGGTAATAATAGTGACCATTATGGAGGTGTGGGAGATTACCACCAGATAAAAGCGTAAATATGAGACTCCATCTCCTCATTTTGGAAATTTGGGATTAAGAGAAGAAAGTGGAAGCTCTTCAGTAAGCATGGCATAGCAGGAGAAATTCTTCTGCTTATAAAAATCAAAGGCAGTAAGCGTAAGGAAACAATAACAGTAATGTGGTAAAACCAATTTAAGTTTCTTTTATTAAAATTTTGTTACCGAAATTTCCAGCTCTTTAGGTCCAAGTTTCGGAAATGGTTCTGGAAAGTGCCAAGATAACAAACATAGCAACAAGAGCAACAAAAGCAATTAAGATAGAGACAAAGTCAAAAACTTTTCTTAAAAAACCCACAATTGATATATATTATATATAAATACATATAATATATAATATAAAATACATATATTATTCAGAGCTTATGCATTCAGTTAATGAGAAAAGTTTCTCTTGTCAATAATGATGAGTTTATAGCTTATGTAACAGGAAGTTTAATCATCACACTCTAATGGCTTCTTTGGCCTAATAGGACAGTAATGATTAAAGGCCAATCTAACACTTGCTATGGATTTTTCATCAAAGGTTGTCAATGAATACCATTAAGTCCACAACAAGAACAAGGGTTCTTGTGTAATATTCAGTTCAGATTAGGAATTCGACCCTTATAGAAGCTTAGAATAGCACGTAGGCACTATTTACTGAGACCTGATTCTATGGTAGACAACTGTATGAAGAATTTTAGAAATGATTTTGTTTAATCCTCTCAGCATCTCCGTGAAATAGCAGTATTACCTTTATTTACAGATGAAAAACTTGTATTCGAAGTTCATACAACTTGCTCAGTTTTATAACTAGAAGGGGAAACCAGGATTCAAACTGAGGTCAATTTGACTTGAAAGCCAGTGCTTTTAATCTTGGTTTTATACTGCAGAAATATGAAACATAATATCGGGATAATCATAATGCCTCAATGAAGGTTAAAATATGAGAACATTTGAACATCATCCCGCTTGGCCTGCCCTAGCTCCATCTAGCTGCAAGAGCTAAGCTTTCCACGTCTGTGAGAATCTGTCTGGCAGGTGAGGTCTGGTTTGGTTTGCTGCCCAGGGCCAGAATTCCCAGGTGAGTCCCTGGGCTGCTGCTCCCTGGACCCCAGCATCAACCCCACACAGGCCCCTGGAATGATGTGCGAGGTCCCTTATTGAGTGCGAGTGCAGAGCGAGGGCAGAAACTCCAGTGGGCCTGCGCTTCCTTCCAGCCACCACCACCACCCCCTTCCCGACTGACTCTAATATTTTGTGTACTGATGTGAGGTCAGGCTTCGCCAGGGGTAACTACAACCCTTAGGTGCTGTGAATTGTGTTTCTCAGGGGGCATCCAGCCCCAGTCCCTGTAGGTCTGACAAACCCATCTAACCCATCTCTCCCACAAATCTATTAGAAAACACCAGCATACTTAGGTTGGCAGATGAAATACAAGATGCCTACTTAGGTTTGAATTGCACATAAATGAGAATGATTTTTCAGTTTATGTCCCAAATATTACATGGGACATACTTATACTAAAATTGTTTATTATTTACCTGAAATTCAAATTTAATTGGGCATCCTGTATTTTTATTTGCTAACCCTGGCAACCCTAGCATGCTCACTCACTAAAATTTTGTAGGCCTGAACATCAATGTGGAAGAAAGAAGAAAAATCCAACTTCTTGTCATAATGGAATACATATAATAAAGGTTCCAATAGAAAACTTTAAAAGAGTTTTCTTGCTTCAGTGTCACACTTTCATAAGCATCAGTGAAAATTGGCTTAATTATCTTGATGTGATGAAACATGCCACAATTTGTCTTTCTCCTTTATATCCTGATGACATTCATAGTAAAATTGCTTTACTATACCAAAAATGTTTTCCTTATGCTTTTCTCTCTGACTGAAATTTCAGATAAGTTTTCCTTTAAAAAAAACAACAACAACAAAAAAACCCTATTATACCTAGAACTAGATGGTAAAGAAGAAAAGTCCTTGACAGTGACATTGTCAAAATAAAACAATATTTATGATAATGTAAAATAATAGTGAAATTTATTGTCTAGAAATGCCAAGATATTTTTGAAGGTTTAATTAATCATTGCAATACTCCTTTGAGGGGATTATCATTGTCTGGGTTTTACAGATAGAAAAATGTAGGTACATAGAATTATCTTCTTTGTCCAAACTAGAAATTTGGGACACTGTGTGTAGGCCAGAATCTCAATACAGCCTCCCTGTCCCAACCACTTTGCTCACGGCTCCCAGCTTCTGAAATCCTGGCCTAAGGGCCGTGAGACAGTTAAAGGAAACAACAATTAAAAACTGAAGAGAATTCTGATAAGCGATTTTAGAAAAGTGTCAAGGAGTATCCCAAATGTTTATCCACTCATCAAGTTCTTGAGGGGAGGAGGGAAAGAGGAAGAAGAGCATGTTCAGCACTTCCTCAAAGCGCGGATATAAAATGTGCCTGGCCCTCTAGTGACTCATAAAAAATAAAATAAAATCTGATATATGTAAACGAGCTCTGGTTATTCAGCCTGGATGAACGGTGATTTGTTTTTCCCGACACTGAATTTCTCTATCTTTTACAGGGCCACTCATGTACATATATTCAATATGGGAGATGGTTCCTAAATGTCATCCAAACATGCCTATTTGCTCTCATGGGATCTATGACTTTAATTAGTCCTCATGCCATTCGTCTTCAAGATCTCATCAAAAAATTACTTAAAGTGTGTGTGTGTGTGTGTGTGTGTGTGTGTGGTTTTCACCAGGCGTGAAGCAGCATCACAGCCAGGGCCCTGTATGTGTGTCTGAGGTGGCAGGGCCACCTCCAGAGAGCCAGTGGCCTTCATTCTACTTGGCTACGTGACAAGTGGTTCCAACATGCACCCTGTGTTTTATAATGTGGCCATCTGACTATTTCTACTGTTCTAAAGTGCATTCAGTGGCACATACTATTTCACAGTGAATTGAGCCTTTTATCAGGGAGGAAATGATCCAAATTGGCATGTCTGTAAACAGATTCCATCAACACAAGCCCTTTAATAAAGACAGCCTTTGGTGGTGCTGTTCAGGGAGGACGGTGACTGATAGGGAGGTGCACCCTAGACAATTTACTGGGTAAGCATGTATCTCTGCAGCAGGATCCCTGCACGAGAATTACCCTTAGACCAAGTAAATCTAGAGATTAGTCTGGAGTCTCTTTTGTGCACTAAAAATTCAGCACATTTTTTCCATCCCTAAGCCCTTTCCTGAAAATGGGTTTCTAATATTATATCTGAATTCCTTGTTCACTGAACCTACAAGGAACGTATGGCGCAATGGAATTAAAAGATTAAACCTCAAGCCACTTGCGCTAAGTCTTTAAATGCCTTATGAAGCACAGTTTACATAGCAACTGAGTCTACAATTGGAGTGAGCAGACTCAATTGCTTTTAGAGAGTCTTAGACACTCAGGTGTTATGAGACTTCTCTTTGTTAACTGTTTTCCTCCTGTAGTAATAGGTCCAGTGGCATTATAATTCCTCCTGATGCACACCATTAAATTTCACTTATGATTGTATGTATTTAGGTTGTGTTTTGGCTTCATCTTAAATATTACAAGGTGACCTCATGTGATCTGGACTTGGAGATTAGGTCCTCTTTAGATATCACGTGCAGCTTCTTGAGTAATCTCATCTAAAAGCTTATTTGAGCTGTATACCAGCTCATTTGAAATGTATGCCAGCTTATTACTATAGATGAGAAAAAAGGTGGCCAAGAAAAGTTAGTAAAATAATAATAGTAGTAGTTGTTGTTGTAATGGCTAGCATTTGCTGAGTACTTTCTGCAGCCTAGAAACAAATGCTTTTTCCTGCATTATTTCTTTTAGGCCTCAGAGTAGGCCTGTGAGTTCTGTACTAGTATCTTCCTTAGTGTGTGGTTTTGTGCCATATCTATTTCCCCCATGGGAGGACATTGGTGTGCATTTCTTCCCCCTCTCTCCTACATCAGCAATGATTTAGCTGTCTATTAGATCATGCCCATCAGAAGGCTAACATTGTATAAGCTCTTCCCTTTAAAAAGACAAAACAGAACTACATCAAAAAACAAAGCCTCCTCCTGACTATACTGCCCATACAGGCCACCATCCCCATTTTTTGTTCCTTTTTATAGGAAAAAATCTTGAAATAGCACTTAGCTCAATTTCTTTCCTTGCATTCTTTTTTAAAGAGACAGGGTCTCACTCTGTCACCCAGGCTGTAACAATTTTTAAGAGTCAACATTTCTCTACTAAATCTGCCTCTCATTGCAAATTTATCAGAGCTGGTTCTTCACTGAGCAGAACCTATTTTAGCTTTCTACATTGTGCTCCTACATTCAAACCTTTTTTTGCATACATTTTTCAGTCAGAAGATCTTTTTTTTTTTTTTTTTTAGAGATGGGGTCTCGCTCTGTCACCCAAGCTGGAGTGCAGTGGTGCAATTATGGCTCACTCCAGCCTCGAACTCTTGGGCTTAAGTAATCCTCCCTCCTCAGCCTGCTGAATAGCTGGGAAAACAGGTGTGCACCACCAGACCCAGCGAAGATTTTATAAAAAATTAGTATTATTCATTTTCTGGCGTCAGATTCCCAAACTACTGGGATTACAGGCATGAGCATCCTTACTCAGCCAATACGTTGCTTTTCTTAAATAACTCCAGCCAGAGGTTTGCCCTGCTACCCTACCCAAGTGACTCTTGTTCAGTTAATCAGTAACCTCCATGCTACTAAATTCACTGGCCAGTTTTCAGTATCTCATCCACCAGAAGCTTCTAACAAAATTACTTCCTCCTCCTTGAATCACTGTTTTCCCAGAACCACACTTTCGGGTTTCCTCCTGCTTCCCTGGTTACCACTCTTCCCCAGCTCCTCTTCATGTTGGAAGGCCCCAGGGCTCAATGTCGAGTCTTCTTGCTTTTCTATCCATGTATCATTCATTGCTGATCTCATCCAGACTCATGACTTTACGTAATCTTTATGCTTCATACTTTCTATGGGCTACTCTAAATTTGCTGTCCACCAGTTTCCACCCTGCTCTCTGGGAAGGCATAGCAACACATTTCCTTGGCCTTTAATTTTCATCTGGGTTTGGCCCTTGAGGGCCCTGGGATGTGACAGGAGGGTAGAAGAAAAGACAGATTGGAGTGTTTATTCTCTGTCAATTGCAACAGATTGGCTGCATTCCTCTATTGAAGGTTACATTTCTTGTCAGGTCACCCTCCTTATACAGCCACCCTCTTCAGATCTGATGAGTGTTCCTTCCCTTGCCTTTTTATACTAGGGATGTTAATAGCTCTAGACTACCATTCCTTGTTGATTTCCTTAAGTCCTACCCACACCTTTGAAAATATTTCTCTTCTCAATTACTCAGTTTGAATATACCCTTTATTTCCTGCCAGGACCTTGATGGAAATACGGTCTATATGCTGACACTCCCAAACTTATATCTCCAGTTTAGATCTCACTTTTCTGAACAGCAGACTCCTATATTCAGCTGCCTCTTCCACATCTTTATGTTCAAAACTAAACCCTAAATTTTACTTCCAAATCTGGCCTACTCACAGCCTTCACCATTTAATCAATGACAACTCCATCTTTCAATTGCTCAGACTAAACATCTTGAATCATCCTTGACTCTTATTTTCTTTCAACATCTCATATAATACATCAGGAACTTTTTTAGGCTCTTCTTGTAAATATATCTAGAATCTAGCCAATTCTCAATGCCTCTACTCCTACCACCTTGGCCCAAGCTGCTGACATTTCTTCTCTTAATTTATTGCAATAGCCACCTGCATTATTGGTGGAGATTTCTTATTGGTCTCCCTTCTTTACCCTTACTACCTATAGTTTATTCCAGAAGACAGCATATCACTCCTCTGCTCAAAACCCTGTGATGGATCCTGTACACTGAGAGTGAAAGCTGAAATTCTTCCAATCATCTATAAGATGATACATGAGGAGGTAACTTGATATACCTCTGATCTTTTATCTTCCTCTCTCCGTTCCAGCCACATTTATTTGTTTGCTGTTCTAGAACATGCTTGGCATGCTTTCAGTCTAGAAACTTTGATCCACTGTTCTCACTCTTAGAATATTCTTCCTTCTCATAATTATTTGACTTACTTCTTCAACTCCTTCAAGTCTTTGCTCAAAAGTCCCCTTCAAAATGAGGCCTACTGTGACCATCCGAATTGAACTGCAAACTTTCTTTCTGCCAGCTCTCTCCATTTCCCTTCCTCTGCTCCACTTTTTCTTGTTGGAAACATGCATCATATACTAATGTTCTAGATTATTTATTTGTTTATTGTTTATGGTCTACCTTCCCACCCCAGCTCCACTAGAATATAAACACCTCAAGGGTAAAGATCTTTGTTTTTTCACTAGTATGTTGCCAGTATCTAAAAGAGTGCTTGGTTCATAGTAGCAACACAAAAGTTTTGTTATATTAGTCTCCCACAAATGTTTATATGTTTTGGGTTCATTTGTATTAAACTAAAATATTTTCTAATTCGCTTTGTGTCCTCTTCTTTGACTCATGAGTTACGTAGAAGTGCATTAATTTTCAAGTACTTAGGGTTTTCCAGATAGCTTTCTGCTTTTGATTTCTGTTAAACTCTTTTGTGGTCATAGAACATAATTTATATGATTTTAATTCAAAAATTTTTTGAGACTTTATGGCCTAGACTATGCTCTCTCTTGGTGAATGTTTCATGCACACTTGAAATGAGTGTGCATTCTGCCATTATTAGGTGAAGGGTCTTATATATGTCAGTGATGTCAAGTTGATTGACACTGTTTTCTTTTATATCTTTGCTGATTTTCCTGTCTCCTTGTTCTAATGCTTGCTGAGACAGGGATGTTAAAATCTCCAGCTATTATTGTGAATTTGTTTATTTCGTCTTTCAATCCTGTTACTGCTTCGCGTATTTTGACTTTTTGTTGATAGATACATAAACATTTTGTATTTTATGGCTTTTAGTAATAGATCCTTTATCATAATATAATGTCCCTTTTTTACTTTTGGTATTGTAAAATCTAATTTATCTGATATTAATTAACATAACCACTTCAGTTTTTTAAAAACTAGGTTTGCATGGTATATATTTTTTTCATCCTTTTAATGTACATATGTCTTTTTATATTTAAAGTGGATTTGTTATAGATAGCATTATAGTTGCTTATTGTTTTAATTCAATCTGACAATCTCTACCTTCCAATGGGGATATTTAGATTATTTATATTTAACCTAATTATTGATATGGTTGAATTTAAGTTTACCATCTTTCCAGTTATTTGTCTCATCTCATTTATTTTTCCTTTATTGTCTTTTAAAAAATATTTTAAGATTTTAATAATTCCATTTTATCTCCACTTTTTAATTTTTCTAGTGATTGCTTTAGGGTTTACAATAAGCACCTTTAAGTTACCACAGTCTACTTCCAGACATTATTATACAACTTCTCCTATAGTGTAAGAACTTTGAAACATTGTGTATGCTTTCCCACTCTCATTTATTTCCTCCTCCCATGCTATTGTTGCTACGCATTTTACTTCTGCATATAACCCTACCATGTTAGTATTCTGCTTTAGATCGGGGGCAGAAAAGTATGACCTGCAAGCTAAATTCTGACCATGGCCTGTTTTTATACAGCCTGTGCTTTTATATTTGTAATGGTTGTATAAACAACAACAAGAACAAGAAAGAATATATAATGGAGACATTATATGACTCACAAAGCTCAGATATTATCTGGCCATTTACAGAAAAACTTTTTCAGGCTCCATCTTAATTTCCTTTTACAGATATTAAAATTAACAAAATTATCTTTTATATATACTCTTATTTTTATCATTTATAATAGTCTTCATTTCTTTAATGTAGATGCAGCTATATAAGAGAAGCATACTCTCTTTTCTGGTGAACTTGAACCCAGAGGATATAAGCCTGGAGTTGCAGAGGTCTTGATAAAGGGCTTTAGGATGAGGCCGACAGAGCAGAAGGCAAGACCCACAGACTAGGAAGAACAGGTGACATCCTTTTCTTCTGGAGCCAGCGCTACCTTGGATTTTCCATTACATGAACCAAGAAATTCTCATTTTTGTTCACTATTTTGAGTTAAAATATCTGTCACTTGTACCCAAAAGATTCCTTCCTGACCAATATATTGACTTAGGAAAGGCTCTCTAGAAGCCAAAGTAATGAAATACGAAAGTGTTCACCTGAGACTTTAATGTCCAGAGCCTATTACTAACTGCTTGACTGAAGAAGTCAAGTTAGACAGGGTACCCTGGAAACTAACTTTAGGGCATTAAAACAATTTTTTAAAAATAAACTTTTAATTTTGGAATAATTATACATTTACAAAAAGCTGCAAAGACATTACAGAGAGTTTTCAGATACCCTTTCCTGTTTTCCTCTACTGTGAATGTCCCACACAAGCAAGACACATTTGCCAAAAGAGTGATACATTTCTATTAACTAAACTACAGATTTTATTTGGAATTCACAAATTTTCTCACTAATGTATGTCCTCTCACTGTTCCAGGATCCCGTCTAGGATATCACATTGCATTTAATTGTTACATGTTCTTAATCTCCTCTGATCTGTGGCAGTTTCTCCACTATCTCTTGTTTTTCATGACCTTGACAGTTTGAAAGATACTGGTTATGTATTTTGCAGGATGCCCTTTAATTTGAGTTTGATATTTTCCTCATGATTAGAGTGAGATGATGGGCTTTGGAGAAGAATGCCACAGAGGTGAAGTAAGGCAATATTTTGACAGAGTTCATTATACGATGAGATGCATTAACTCAATGCATCATGCATTGAGTTAAGGAGGCCTCTGATGTGGAATACGGTGGTACATGGGGGTCCTCAGTCTTTGCCATTGTTCAGAATCATAGTGCATTGAATACTAAGCACGGTACTCTTTGTATTTCAAGGAGACAAACATACATAGTGATTTGCTGTGAATATATGATGATAAATTTAAATGAGTTTTTACTTTCTGAAAATTCAAGCCACAGAGATACTAATTCATTTCAATAACTTAAAGCCTATACTTCTTACTTTAATAACACAGGTACCTTTATTTTGTGGGAACCTTTCTGCTATATAAGTCCTGTGACTAGATTTATGCCTTTGCCTTCAGATGATTTTCATAAAGTGATTCAATAGTCATGACATTTTTTTTTCTTTTTCACACACATATGCCCACATACACTGTTATCAAAGGGTTACCATTAGTCTCCAACTTATGAAGTTTTGAGTTAAGAGTTGTTAGCTTTACAATGGTGCTAAGTGATACTCATCTAGTAGAAACCATACTTCAAATTTTGAATTTTGATCTTTTCCTGAGCTAGCAATATGCAGTACAATACAATCTTGTGATGCTGGGGGCAGGGGCAGTGCACCACAGCTCCCATCCAGCCACGATATTGTGAGAGTAAACAACCAATACCTCTACAGTGGACCGTGCTGCCAGATGACTTTGCCCAGCTGTAGTCTAATGTAAGTGTTCTGGGTACGTTTAAGGTAGGCTAAGCTAAGCTGTGATGTTCAGTAGGTTAGGTGTATTAAATGTATTTTTGACTTATGATACTTTACATTTATAGTGGGTTTATCAGGACACAACCCCATTGTAAGTCAAGGAGCATCTGTACATTGCTTCAGACAGAGATACATTATTAAATTGACTTGCTGTATTACCAGGAAACAGTAACTATATATATCGTCTACTTCCTTCTCTCTATTAATCCATCAATAAGTGTGGTAGTTATTGAATATTCATTGGGCAGAACACTGGGAAAAATCAGTAGAAGAGAAACCAAAGGATGCAGCCCTCATTCAAAATGGTCTCATGTTTTAACACAGACATTTATCGTTCGATTGTAGGTCATACATGCGAAACATTGTAAGGTATTACGTAACAAAGTTGACTAACTTTCAAATGAATTCTCCTGCTGTAGACTCATTAAAACAAACAACAACAAACAACATGCTCTGTGTCTCATCAGAGCATATGTTGTTGTTGGTTGTTGTTTTTTAATGAGTCTGCAGCCCATTCGGCCTTTACTCCTGAAGTATAGTGAATTTCCCTTCACTCCAGTTGGGGGTAATTGCATTTTTTGTTTGGTTTGAACAACATTTTGAAATATTTTGAATTAGTTAATATTTTGAAAGAGGGAATTCCCTTAAACTGTGTATTCTTGGCTTCTTGTTCATCCAAAGACTTGGTATTTGTTGGGGTAGTGCTGCCCAGGGTAGACAGAATATGTAGTTCCTAACTTGTCTGTTTTAATCCTAGCTAGCTTTACTCATTTGGTGTCCTGTTTGCTCAATAGAAATTACCAATCCTGCTGTAGAGATAATTAAGATGAATCGTCTGGAAGGCCAGAGGAAATGGAAGTTTTGTGCTTTCAGAGTAAGGAAGGGAGTGATTTAACCCCAGTGGAATGGCACCCCCCATCCCCCAGGAATGGAATAAGGACAAAGGGAGGGTAGCAAAGAGTCTTCTGGAAGGTCATTGTCTAAGGCAGCAAGATGTGGAAGGGGTAGGAGCCTGTGAGACCTGTGATACCAACTGCTCTGCCTTGGTGAGAGTCTCTAATGACTGAGGTTGCCATAAGGGACTGAAGTCATCACAGAGCAGCCATCTTTTTCTAACCCTCAGTGACCTCTGCAAAGCACAACGGCTGCATCAACCTCCAAAACCTGAGGTCCAGGCCTGCTCCTATATTTTCTAGGACCTCATGTGCCCAAGAGAGTGGAAGGAAGTCCCAAAAAAGTACTGATGCTGGAACTGGATCTCTTGCCGATTTTGGTAGGCAGAGAATTGGAGTTAGATTTGATTAGATTTAGAAAAGTAAAGAAATGCAACATTACCTTCATCCCAGGTTTTGGAACAACATATTCCTGTGAATAACAATTAAATGTTGCTTTTTCTTCAAAAGGGCCTAAGCTGATTTTATAAGAAGCACAGACATATAGTAAGATGGTAGTAACTGAGTTGATTAGGTTCAACTACATATGCGATTAAGCTCATCCTCAAGAATAAATGCCTGAACTAGATGGTCTTCAAGCTCTCTCTCTCTTGGTTCTGAAATACAACAATATTGATAATCTTAGGAAATATTCAGAATATAATTGGTGAATGGAGGTTGAATTATACAGGCTGGCAGGTAAAATAATTTAGCAACCAGGCCTACAAGGTTGGTGAAGCTGATATCTATCTTCATTGTGAAGCCACTGTCACTTAGACAAATACATCCATGGCAAAGATTTAAATTTAATGAAAACTGTGTTTCTTAAACTAAAATTGACAGTTTAGTACGTTAGAATTTACCACAGGCCTTTTTACAACTGTGAGTAATTTTATTTCTTTCTAACCTGATAAGCAGGTTTGCTTTCTGAGCTCAGGACTCATGATACAATTGCTTAATGACATTTCCCCTGCCAAGTTCCACACTTGGAGAAATCTGACAGGACACCTAAGATTCATGTGATCAAAATGTTTCAAAACCCTTCACTCCTTCCAAAGTTCCCTTTTCTCTATTTCCCCTTACTAAATTACCTTAACTGGATGCCTGGGAGTCACAATATGTCATCATAATCTCACGTCAAGTTGGTGGTCAGATCCTATGGATTCTATATCTTTATCTTCAAGGTCATTAAGAGTTGGAAACTGGGAGGCCCTCTACCCCCAAGCTGCTCCTTATTCCAGAAATTCATTATCTCTGGCCTAAACCATTGCAGCAGTCTCTTAACTAAATTTAAGCCCTTCTACTGTCTGCATATTGACACCTGAATAACTTTTTATATTTCATTTTAAAATGCATTGATACAGTCCCTTTGGGAGACAGTTTAGTGGTGTCTTACTAAGCTGAATATAAGTCTTAGCATATGATCCAGCAACTGTGCTCTTAGTATTTATCCAACTGCTTTGAAAACATATGTTAACATAAAACCTGCACAAAAATGTTTATAGTTTCATTCACAATCACCAAAAACTGGAAGCAACCAAGATATCCCTCAACAGTGAATAGAGAAACTGCTGTACATTCACACAACAAAGTATTATTCGGCAATAAAAAGGAATTTTTTTTATTTTCATTTTTTGAGACGGGGTCTTGTTCTGTCACCCAGGCTGGAATGCAGTGATACAATCTTGACTCATTGCAACCTCCATCTCCCGGGTGCAAGCAATTCTCTCGCTTCAACCTCCCAAGTAGCTTGGATTACAGGCATGCACCACCATGCCCAGCTAATCTTTGTATTTTCAGTAGACATGGGATTTGCCATATTGGCCAGGCTGCTCTCAAATTCCCGGCCTTAAGTGATCTGCCTGCCCCAGTCTCCCCAAGTATTGGGATAACAGGCATGAGCCACTGTGCCTGGCCAGGAATGAACTCTTAAGCCATGCAAAGATAGGATGAATTTCAAACACATTTGGTTAAGTGAAAGAAGCCACTCTGAAAAGGTTCCAGATTGTCTGATTTCATTTCTGTGGCATTCTGGAAAAGGTAAGATCACAGAGATGGCAAATAGTGTTTGTCAGGAATCTAGGGAATGGGAAGAAGGGAGAATTGAATAAGAGAAGCACAGGGTATGTTTAGGATGGTGAAACCATTCTATAAGATACTATTATGGTGGACACATAATGCTTTGCTTTTGTCAAAGCCTCTAAAACTTTACAGTGAGTAAATGTGAGTGTATGAGCATGCAAAAAATCATTTAGGGGTCGAGGAGGTCCCAGGATGAAATGTAGTATGTGACAAAATAATTTAACTGTATTACAAACATATGAAACAACATCATTGAAGAGTGTGAAGAAAAAAAGGTGCTGACTCAAGTAACTTTAGAAATGAACGGAGTTTGTAGGACTAAAGGCAAAAGAACTGCACAAAGCTGTAATCCAATTAATAAAGTTTTTCCCATGGGTAAATAATTCTGAAACCACTATACAGATGGTCCCTGATTTACAGTTTGACTTAAGATTTTTTGACTTTATGTGAAAGCAATATGCGTTCAATAGAAACTGTACTTCAAATACCCATTCCCTCATTCTGTGTTTTACTTTCAGTACAGTATTTAATAAATTGTATAAAATGGTCAATGCTATATTATAAAATAGACCTTGTGTTAGATAATTTTGTCCAATTGTAGGCTAATGTGAGTGTTCTGAGGACATTTAAGTAGGCTAGGCTAAGCAATGATGTTTGGTAGGTTAGGTGTATTAACTGCATTTTCTACTTATGGTATTTTCCACTTATGATGGATTTATTGGGACATAACCCCATTCTAAGTTGAGGAGCATCTGTACACGTATAATGGAATTGCACAACGAAGTGATTATAGATGGTGGAAGCCAGGTTTCTCAATGTTGCACTGGCAAGTTACAATAGGCAAAAGGGAGGAGGCTAGAATGATGTTTAGTGATGAATTAGAATTGGAGACATCAGTATGACTCTATTTAGCTTAATGTAGATACAAAAGGTCACATATTAAAATATTTATGAATGTGACTATATACATGGGTTAATATGCAAACATGTTACTTGCTCTGTCAGCTGAAAGGACCTAAAAGAAATGACTCCTGTACTCCCAGTAGCAATGAGCACTCTTAGTGCCAAGATCTTGGTTTTCAATCTGTTTCTCCAATAAAAGGAACCAGGACTCCTTGGAAAATGGCCAATTCTAGAGGGGCAGGAAATATGTATGATGAGTTTGGAGTATATTCTTATGCCAGAAGATAAGGAAGTGCCAGGACACACACACACACACACATACACATACACACACACACACACACACACACACACACGATGATGGAGTTATGTTAAAGGGACACTGGTGTCCACTGAAAGAGCTTCCAATGGCCAAAGCTGGAACAAATTGAGCAATAAGATAAAAAAAGTAGTATTGAATTATAACATAAAATATAAGATACATAACCATGCATTCATACTGATATAAATGAATGATTGAATAAATAAAAAAGTACATGGAACTAGACAAATGTTTCTTGCAGAAAAAACTCCAAATAATTTAGGTATATATTTCACCCTCAAGGAGGTAGAGCATAACTCACTACTCCTTAAGTGTGAGCTATGCATAGTGACTTCCTTCCAAAAAGTATAGTATGGAAAGGGCAAAATAACTTTGCAGTGGAGAAATCTGAAAAGTACTACCTCAGCCGGGTAGGCAAGGTTAACATGAGCAGTGATAAGTCATGTTGACAGTATGTTCCCTTGATATAATGTGATGAGAACAACACTTTATTTTTGTGGTCTTCCTTTCCCAAACCCATAACCCTAGTCTAATCATGAGAGTAATACCAGACAAATCCCAAATGGAGGGCATTCAACAAAATACATGGCCGGTATGCAAGACTGTCAAGGTTATCAAATATAAAGAAACTCTGAGAAGTGGTCACAGCCCAGAGGTGCCTAAGGAAACATAATGACTAAACATAAGATGATATCCTGGATGGGATCCTAAAACAGAAAACCGACACGAGGTAAAAACTAAGGAAGTATGAATAAAGAATGGGCATTAAAGAATAATGTATCAATACTTATTTATTGTGATGAGTGGACCGTACTAATGTAAGGTATTATTAACAGGAAACTGGGTGTTGCGTATATGGTAATTCCATCTTTGTAAGATTTCTGTAAATCCAAAACTGTTTTAAAATTTAAAAAATTATTTAAAAGAATGTACTGAGTGTCTTACTTATGTGCCTGGAACTGTGACTATAGATAATGAACTCTGCCTTCATGGAAATTATTGTCTGAATGGTGAGACAGGCATTAGTAAATAATTACATATATAACTATATAAATATTAATTGTATAAAAATTACTCAGTTGTCATTCAGTAATATTCTAATACAGAAATTACCTTAGTCTGAAGGTCATTGAATTTTCCCAATAAAGTAGCATTCAAACCAAGAAGGAGTTGTCCTGGTATGGATGGGGAGAAGAAAACACTAAAACAAAGGGAAATGACATGTGCCAAGGAATGAAGGTAAGAGAAACATTGGTTTTTTTTTTTTTTTTTTTTTTTTTTTTTGATGATGGAGTTTCTTTTGTTGTCTTGTGAGTGCAATGGACATAATCTCGGCTCACAGCAACCTCTGCCTCCCGGGTTCAAGTAATTCTCCTGCCGCAGCCTCCTGAGTAGCTGGGATTCCAGGCATGTGCCACCGTAGCTGGGATTCCAGGCATGTGCCACCATGCCTGGCTAATTTTGTATTTTTTGTAGAGATGGGGTTTCTCGATGTTGGTCAGGCTGGTCTTGAACTCCTGACCTCAGGAGATCCACCCGCCTCAGCCTCTCAAAGGAACATGGCATTTTGATGGAGAAGAGAAACAGCCATTGTTCTTGGGGCTCTGATCTCAAGGTGGAAGAAGGGAGAGAGTAAGAACAGAAGCCAGGTTCCTGAGTGGTTTCTATTCTGGGATCCACAGACTCCAGTAGGCTGATGAGTAAAACTCTTTACTTCAGTAAAATTGGTCTCTTTTGTTACCCTTTTACTTTATGTATTTAAAGATATTATTCTGAAAATGGGTTCATAAGCTTTAACGGATGCCCAAAGGAAACCAATATGCCACCATGTTAAGGATGTTAAACTTTATCCCAAGTGCAATAAGAAACCACTGAAACATCTTAAGCTGCTTAAAATTCTTCATTGGTTCAATTTGCCTTTGGAACAAAGTGCAGACTCCTTAGCATGAAGTGATCTCCACAGGTATCTTCAGCACTTTTTGTTGTTCAGCTCCTGATACCCCAGTATCCATTTTGTTCTACACTTAAATCCCACCAAACCTCTTGAGGTCATTAGGCAAGGCCTGCTGTTTCCCATCTTCTTGTGTTCATGCTGCTTCCTGTGCCTGTAAAACTCTTTCTTCCTTATCTACTTATGCTTCTAGACTTGGGTCAACAACAACCTTCTCTCTAAACCTTTTCTTGTCTTTCCAGATTAAGATGAAGCCTCTTTCTTCTGTGGCCCATTATACTCTTCGTGTGCTAGAGAGAATGACGCCCCCGCAAAGATGTCCACATGCTAATCTCCAGAACTTGTGAATATATTATCTCATATGTTGAAAGGGTCTTATCTTGAATTATCTGGCATACCCAATATAAACGCATGGAGTCTTTATAAGAGGGAAGCAGGAGGGTCGAAGGAGATGGGACCAAAGAAACAGAGGTGGGGGAAAGAGAGAGTACACACAAGTGTGGGTGAGTACTGAGCTTGAAGATGGAGGAAGGACCACAAGCAGGGTATGCCGGCAGCCTGTAGAAGCTGAAAAAGGCAAGGAAAGGATTTCCCCCTGGACCCTCTAGAAGGACCATAGCCCTGCCAACACTTTGATTTTAGGACTTCTGCCCTCTAGAACTATGACATAAGTTTGTGTTGTTTTGAGCAAAAATTTTGTGGTGATTTGTCATAGCAGCAATAAGAAACGAATGCTAATTAGTTATGACCTATTCAATTACCCATTCAACAGCAACAATTAAGTCTTGAGGGCCTTCTTTGGTGTTGGTACTGTTCATGGTGCTAGAAATCCAATAGTGTATGAAACAAATGAAGTCACTGAGCTTATGGAGATTACATCTCAATGTCTGGCACATACGAGGCTTTTAAAAATGTTTGTTGAATGAATGAATCAAGACAGTTTTATAATTATGGACTTATATAAAAGTGATAGAAGTAATTGTTTCTTGGTAAGAGACAGGGTCTTGCTATGTTGCCTATGCTAGAGTACAGTGGTTTTTTTTACAGGTATAATCCCACTAATCAGCATGCAAGCTTTGACTTGCTCCATTTCCAACTTGGGCCAGTTGACCCCTTCTTAGGCAACATAGTGGTCCCCTGCTCTTGAGAGGTCACCGTATTGATGCTCATCTTAGTGTAGACACCCGATTGGCATAGCGTACTACAGCCCAGAAATCCTGGGCTCAATTGATTCTCCTGCCTCAGCTGCCCAAGTAGCTGGGACTATGGTTGTGGGTTATTTACTATGCCCAGCACAAGTAACCTTTATTTAAATAACAATTCTATAGAAAATGGTATTACTGTAAATCATCAGAGATGGTAAGACTATGCCCAAATTCATACCAAAGCAAATTTTACAGTTTCTGAATAAGAAGGAATTCATGGAGTCAAAATTTTTACTATTAGTTTTTTCAGTTTCTGGGAAATCAAATGTATACACCAGGGCAAACACTGTACAGTTTACACAGGCAGTTGATTCAAGGTGATGATACTTGGGCAGATGAGACGAAACTTTGTGCTATTTGGTTTACCCTGCAGACTAGTAATAACATGAAAACAAATTCCAAGCAGGCAAATAATTGACTGGATCCTCAGATTTTTAGAAGCATATTTAGAGGTTGACACTTTTTATAGTGGCTAAGAAATGTGATGAGAGTCTCAACAGTGTTCAGTAAACACAAAGAATAAACACTGCTTCTTTTCACAGTTTTCAGTGATAAAGCCAGGAATCTTGGAGGGCAGAGACAATTCAGTACAGGTTCTGAATTTCTAAATGACCTTCCCCTTTCTCCTCAGTATTGTACTTACCAAAAGCTGCATATCTAACTCATGACTAATTGCTTAGCAGAAACTTAGCTCCTGGTTTTCCTTAAGGCTTGGGAACCCAGTTCTGAGAGCTAAAGTTTTCTCAGGTTCCATTTTGTGGTCAGGACCAGCTGTGTGTACCATAGTCAATTTGTAGAAAAGCAAATGTAGTAGGAGAATAAACCACCACAAAATGTGGGCTGCAGAGTAACGTAGACCTGGCCATAGGAGGGTATGTCTGAACACTGAATGAAAGCTACTCAAGAGTCGAGAGCCAACCAATTTCCCACGGGGACTTGGACTTTTAAGCAGAAGTTTCTACTGGGTAAGACTGACTCTTACGAGAATTTAGCATTAATTCTCTTTTAATCCGAGCAAACGAGAAAACATGGCTTTGGAGACTTAAAAAACATTATCTGAACTCACAGAAGAGATGATTCCAGTAAAGATAATTTCTTTCCAGCACCTTTCCAAAATAAGAAGAAATAAGAAACCCATAAAACCCATCACAGCAAAGAGAAAGGAATATGTAACATTAGTGAATATGGGTTTTTGTTTTTAATTTGCTTTGCAATTGGAATGGGTTTAATCTTTGGGAGGCTACATACATATTACTATTTTGTTCCTCTAGCTAACATACACTAAGCTAATCCATGATATATAATAGAACAAAAAGGCTGACTCCAAGGACAAAAGTATCAACAATTCTGCTTGGTGAATCTAGGATCACAGGTTCTATTACAGAAGCCTATGGCCTGCCAAGCCCCTAGGGCAAATGTGAGAATTAAAGTAGTCAGAGAGCAGATGGAGGCCTGATAACTGACTGAGCATGGGGATGAAG
Source organism: Rhinopithecus bieti (assembly GCF_001698545.2). Taxonomy (NCBI): domain Eukaryota; kingdom Metazoa; phylum Chordata; class Mammalia; order Primates; family Cercopithecidae; genus Rhinopithecus; species Rhinopithecus bieti. The sequence goes on along the minus strand of NW_016804545.1, from coordinate 2,643,353 downwards.
CCATGATTTATGGTGCTTATAGAAAATAAGTCTGGACAAAAATAACAAATTCACACAGCAGAACTGGTGGGAAGCTCAAAACCTGGAGGAACCAGAAGTGGAAGTCAGTCAACAAATGGTGAAAATGGGAGCTAAATTAAAGACTATCTTAGAACATTGTCACCTCCACCACCAACCCGTCTGCACAGAACCTCATACAAATGCCTGATTCCTGCACATTAACACCCTCTCCAAGCAGAAGGAGACCAGAGCTTCATTCTCTAGAGCAGAGGGAGACTTACTGAGAACGTAATCAAGCTTAAACCTCAAGGTCCTTCATCTGTATAGGCCCCTCCTAAGACAACGGGCCTGAAAGAGCCCTACAATGTGCTCACATGGCAAATATTTTTATAAACTTTGCAAAGGTAAAATACTTTAACCACAATTATTTAAGACTGCTAACTTAAGACTTCCAATTCAAGTTCCTCTCCATCATACTCCCTCCCATTTCAAACAGCTTTACATGGCTATGGGCATTTTTGGGATATGTCTATGGGAGAGTTGAATTGGAGATACATTTAATTTGGGTTTACCAGGATACATTTGTGTGGTTTGTAGTCACTTCTGGGTATAAAATGTTGCTCACCATTCCAGTGTAAAAGGGACTACCTATTGTACCAAGTATCCTCCATTGTGGCCCAAAAGTTATACAGTGGTGTGAATGTATCCCATGGTGCCCAGCATGGGGAATATGTAGATAATGAAAGATAAACAAGCTCATCTGTAGAGAGATTTTCCAATCATCAGATTTATAATTAGTAAACAGAGGATTTGGTTCCCATCACTGTCTGCTCAAAATGGAAATTTTCTCTTGTCGGAAACATACTTGATGATACAGTGTGTACAATTACAAATGTATCATATATGTTTTTATGGGAATTATACCAAATAGAATAAAAATTCCTGTTTATGGGGAAACAAACATATATACAGTTAATAAATATGTATGTAAAGTCACATGATTTATGTCTCCCAATGGATCAGATTGCTTTCAAGGAAAAATGACCTAGAACAAGTGTTCTAGTGTCAAAACTCATACATACATGTATTGAAGAATAAGATGAAATATGTAGTATATTTATTTAGAAACTGAGAGAAAATTTAGGTAAAAACTTACAGGAATATGAAACAAAACTGATAATGACAATTAAAATTGGTAGGAATTATCTTAAGGGTAAAAAAGCAATTCAAATAATCTTGAGGGCATATTAAAACAATAATTTATTAAGAAAAGAAAATTTATTTTGTTATCATTTTAAATTAGTGCATAGTAATTGTACATATTTGTGGGATACCTGTAATATTTTGCTACTTTCATAAATGTGTAGTGATCTAGGTAATTAGGATATTCATAACCTCAAACATTTATCATTTCCTTGTGCTGGGAACATTTCTAACCTTCTCTTGAGCTAATTTGAAATATACAATACATTACGCTACAGTGCTGTTGAACACTAGAACTTTTTTCTATCTAACTATATTTTTGTACCCATTAACCAACCTCTCTTATCTCTCCTGATACCTTTCCTGTCTTCTAGCAATCACCACTCTACTGTCTACCTCCATGAGATCACTTTTTAAGCTCCCACATGAGTGAAAACCTGTAATATTTCTGTGTTTGCCTTCTCTCAGTCCACACAATGATTTCCAATTTCATCCATGTTGCGGCAAATGACAAGATTTCCTTCCTTTCATGGCTGAATAATATTCCATTGTGTAAATATAACACATTTGCTTTATCCATTTTTATCCATTGATGGACACTTAGGTTGTTTTCATATACTTGGCTGTGTGCTGCAATAATAATGCTGTAATAAACATTGAAGTGCAGATATTGAAAAAGAACATATTTGAATAGAAACAATGAGTGGTCTTTTGGATAATTTGGCAATTCAATCAATGAAGAAGTGAGAATCATATGAACATAGTAAAAAATTTAATTTCTTGCTGTTTTACATGAAATATTGATATTATAAAGATAACATAAAACTCCCAATATGCCACCACGATGAAGACACTGATGACAAGCTGGTTAATGAATGTCATCAGTTTAAAGATTCTTTAAGACTAGTCATTACACAAGGCACCTTGAAATGCCCAGAAATCTTTCTGTTAATAATGGAAGAAATGTAATAGAAAGCTCTCCAAATTTGGCAGCAATCCTAATTTACATGACATTACCAATGAGTTGTGAAACTGTAAAAAACCTCTAAACTACCAATATGTTTAAAAAAATTTAATAAAGCTAGAGGAAAAACTGAATTATTTTCCTGGCCTCTGTGAAGTAAATGATATTATAAGATTGTAATATAAAGAGACAAAGAGTCTGTAGCAAAAAAAAAAAAAAAAAGTAGGATAAAAGCATTATAGAGTGAATTAATAAAAAGTGTCATTTTCCTAGATTTTGTGACATTTGTGGAATCTGTCAGCTTTGCTAAATGTGCTATTGGTTTTAACTTATTTTCCCATTATAAATAAATCACCACTTTCATAATGAATTCAGATTCATGATTTTGTGCTCTTTCATTTAAAATGATCTCACATTGTAAAAGCATCAGGTTCCACAAAACTGTATCTGCCCCTACTCAAGACACGCTGAAAGGGACAGGCTTGGGGCTCACAAGTGATGCAGGGCTGAAAGCTGAATGTCTGCAGATGGAAAGATGGTGGACTTTCTGCACTGACCTCTGCCTGTTCACCCAACAGCAAAGCTGCCAGTTCACATGCCTTAGTCACAAATGCAGAGCTCTGGTTAGCTTTTTCATACCAACTTTTTTTTAAAGTGAAACATAAAAAATTGCAGAGAATAACATGACCACATGTGACACAGACTCATCATATATATTGCCATTTTTTCTATTCTCTTTGGATAGATAAATTTTTAAAGAAATAAAATATCAGGCCAGCATGGTGGCTCATGCCTGTAATCCTAGCACTTTGAGAGGCAAAGGTGGGCAGATTGCTTGAGTTCAAGAGTTTGAGACCAACCTGGGCAACATGGAAAAACCTTGTCTCTACAAAAAGTAAAAAAATAAGCCAGGCAGGCATTGTGCACACACCTGTAGTCCCAGCTACTTGGGAGGCTGAGACAGGATAACTTGACCCCAGGAAGTGGAGGTTGCAGTGAGCTGAGATCATGCCACTGCACTCCAGCCTGGGTAACAGAGCCAGGACCTGTCTCAAAATATATATATATATGTGTGTGTGTGTGTGTGTGTACATACATATGTGTGTATATATATACATACGCATATGCATATACACACACACACATACACACTTATAGTTGAAGGCCTCATGTGAAAACCTCCTCTTTCCCTCCTATCCCATGAATTATAGTTCTTGTTAGATTTGCTTTTCAAATATATCCCAAATCTGGTTACTTCTCCTACCTCCACTGCTGTTACCCATATCCCAGACCACTGCAGTTCACCTCTCTTGGAGATGAGAGCAAGAGCCTCATAAGCAGTCCTTTTGCTTTTACTACTCTTAGGGTCAGTTCTCCACTCAACACAATGATCTTTCATAAATGTAAGTCAGATTGTTTCATTACCTTACTTTAAAACCTTCCAGTGGTCTTCCATCGCAATGAAGAAAAAAAGTCCACACTCTACAAGAATCTTCATGACACGAAAGCAGGACAGGCCCAATGTGTGAGCTCATCTCTCACCGCTTCTTCACAGGCTCCATTTGCTGAAGCCACTTCAAACAAGTCGGCTGGATACACCTCTGACCCTCACGCCTTGTGTTTCCACTTGCCCGGACTGACCCCTGGACCTCTCTAGCACTGTTCAGGTTTCAGCTCAGTGGCACCTCCGTAAGTAACATCTCTACTCTATGCCTTTATGCTGTCTTATTTTCTTTATAAACATTTTGTAATCTGTAATTATCTCATTTGTTTACTATTATAATTTTTTGGTCTCTTTTATACACTGGAATGTATGCTCTGTGAAGGTGGGAGATGTGATTCTTTTCATACTGCTGTATTTCAAGCAGTGCCTGTTACATTGCAGCCAACCAATATGTATTTGTAGAATAAATTCAAATTAAACTTCTCCGCAACATCACTGGATATTAGTTAATAAAGAAGCAGCAGGCTGGGGGGTGGCTCACACCTGTAATCCCAGCACTTTGGGAGGCCAAGGCAGGTGGATCACTTGAAGACAGGAGTTTGAGACCAGGCTGACCAACATGATGAAACCCTGTCTCTATCAAAAATACAAAAAAAAAAATTAGCTGGGCATAGCGGTGCACACCTGTAATCCCTCTGGAGGCTGAGGCAGTAGAATCTCTTGAGAGGCAGAGGTTGCATTGAGCCAAGATTGCGGCACTGCACCTCAAAAAAAAAAAAAAAAAAAAAAAAAAAAAAAAAAAAGAAGAAGAAGGAATGACTTCAAAAATCTAAGAGAACATGATCTTTGACTTGGAATGTCATATCAGACAAATTAATCAAGTGTGACAGCAGAAGGGGACACTTTCTGGCATATTGGGACTCAGACAATTTGCTTTCTATATCCCTTTCTTGAGAAGCTGGGTAGGTTCCAATGAAAATAATTACTAAGCCAAGGGAGAGGGAGACACGGGATCCAGAAGGCAGTGGACCAACTTATTGAGCACAGGAAGGAGATGCCTCAGGGTGACAGTGGAACAGCTGTCCTAGGGAACAACTGGTCCAGAGAAGAGCTGGGACAGAGGCAGCCACCAGGAAAAGAACTATCTGATAAGAGAGGTCCTTTGGGAAAACAAGAGCAAACAAAGCAAAAACAAGATATGCAGGTGGAAGATATTATGGCACTTTTGGAAAAAATTAGGAAGAATATTTACATAGTCATAACTATGTAACTGAAAACAGGCTGAATAATTCTATTGGGAAAATGACTTCAAAGAACTAAATCCTGGTTTATCGTAAGAGGAAGTTAATGTCTAAAATCAACAAATTGAGTAGTAGCAGTATACATATATTATTTGGGAAGTAAAAGGTAGCTATCTAATGAAACAGCTAAGAGGCTAAACAGTAGTTGCCTCTGGTGAGTCGAACTGAGAAGCTGGGAAGTGTGGGGACTGAATAAGGGGATTGTTGCTTTCCTTTTCAGATTTTCAGCATTATCTGTTAGATGACTGATGAAAAGAAAAACATGTAAACATTTAAAAAGCATAATTTCTTCTGGTAACAGTGATGATAACAGCAACAACAAACAGACAATCCAGGCTTTTGCTGGCTTCATTCTCTGATTTGGGAAAAGATGTATTACTGTCTTGGAGATGTATTATATTTGTGGATGACACCCATTGACTCCTTTGGGACCCTGTGGTTTATTTTAGATAGCCTTAAAAATTTAAAAGCCAAATTGTGCAGTTAATTTTTTAATGCTGCATGGTTTAGAAATTATGTAGCTATGTCAGGATAGTGTGTGTGTGTGTGTGTGTATGTGTGTGTGTGTGTGATATTTTCGAGAAGTGTCAGTAGATTTGGTTCAGAACAAGAGCAACTTGCATTCTTCTGATAGAATTCCCAATTGGTCTGCAGTGGTAATGCTTATGGGAAGATCAAGATTGTGCATGTGGTAATGTCTAAGACTTTGGAAAAAACCTTTCAAATATTAGCCAGACTCTTTGAAGTCAATTCAGAAATACTTAAAAAACAATTCACAAAGAATGTTCTTTTGGAAGTGGTGAGTTGGATAGGAGCAGGAATGACTTTCAGTTTTATAACTTTAAAAATAACATTTTCAAATTTTCTTTTAGATTCAAGGGCACATGTGCAAGTTCATTACATGGGTATATTGTGTGATGCTGAGGTCTGGAACATGAAAGATCCTGTCACTCAGGTAGTGAGCCTGGAACCCAACAGTTAGTTTTTCAACCCTTGTCCACTCCCTTCCTCCCCAACTAGTAGTTCGCAGTGTCCATTGTTGCCATCTTTCTGATATGATTGTTTTTGGAGGTAAACAAGCATATATTTAAACAAAATACAAAAAAGATTACAGTTGGAGTTTTTGTGCTTCTAATGGTAATGGAGAACACAATAAGTAATAATAATAAACAGCAACTTTCAACTTGACTTTTGTCCAAACCAAATAGAACGTGAAATGTAGAAGTTTAGACATTTCCAAAATGAAGAATCATTGTATTTTTGCATGATCCTAAAAAGTTTCCCATTCCTAACACAGCATGTGTTAGGAATACAATACTACTAGATTGCATCATTTTTACTGTTATTGGTCAATACAGCCTGGGTACATTCAATCACTATTCGTTGACTAGCTCTTTACCCACAGGAATAGACTGAACTGACCCTGTTCTCTGTGGGCGAGGGAGCCTGTTCCTAAGACAAAAAAGCATGCAGCTTCTGCCAAGACTCACTTCCTTCCTGAGTCATTTTGGATGCAAACATCCTTGGCTTCATCTGATGGACAGAGGATGAGAAATCTATTTGTCAGATAAATGGGTTAAAGAGATAAAGAAAAAATAACAACCACTATTTTGTAGTAAGCTGGGAAGGATGAGCATTATCTTAGTTTTCTGTTTTATGGGAGAGAAAAAGAGACTGGGAAAAGACTGTTCTAGATAGGCAAGAAAGTGAGGTGATCTATGGGTGGTGTTACCTGCTCGATCAGGCAGTTCTGGGAAAGGAACACATGCCTGGGGTATGCCACAGCCAGTAAAAACAACAAAATAAACAAGCAAGCAAGCAAGCAAAAACAGTGTCTGGATCTTGCAGGGTTTGGGATCTAGGCTGGTGCTAGGCAACATCTTGAAGTAAAAAATGTGTTGTGTACAGCGGTTTACTTTAGCTTGCTCTCCTTTTACCTCCCCAGCCCCTACTCAGAACACACTGTGGAGTTTCCAGTATGACTCTCCCAATCCCAGTGAGCTTGCTTGCTTATTAGATGACTGCAAGCCTGGGACCCAAGATGGGGCCTTTTTTTGACCTGGGGCTATGGAGAGAGCCCCCTTCCTTCTCTGGCTTTCAAACTTTAAGAATGTGTGCTAGAGCTAACTGGAGCCATTGCTCTGGCCTCTTGGGGATGGCCAGTTTGAGAGAATAAGGCCCAAAAAGAACATTCCAAAAATCCAGAGAGGAAGGTGTGAGAGGGAGGCCATGAGAGGAAGAGTACTCAGGAAAGTTGGAGGAGAGCGTAACCAACAGGAAGTGACTGTACCCCTGAAGCCATTTCCAAGCCTGCTCTGTCTCTGGTTTGGTCAATAAAAACCTTTTTTAATTTAAGATAGTTCAAGTTAGGTTTCAATTTGAGATGGAAAGATGCAGCCAAGAGTCTTGCCTTAAGAGACAGTAATGATCTCAAAGGGAGTGAAAACATCAGCGGTGGGTTTTTAGATGTTGTAACACTTGGACAGAGGACATTTAGAGCAGCTTTCCTTTGTGACATACTGTCATAGCTGCCGAAGGGAAACGGAACACTGGGTAGTTTTTTAAGAAAATATAGATTCATTGAGGGAAAATTGATGCAAAACAAACTACATATATTGACATGTACAATTTGATCAGTTTTGATATATTAATGCACCAGTGGAACCATCACCAAAATCAAGAGAATGAACACACTCATCACCCGCGGAAGTTTCCTTGTGACCTTTTGTAATCTCTTCCTCCACGTATTAACTTCCCACCCCAATCCCCAAGCAAGCAATGATCCATATACATGGAATCACAGTGTATGTACTCTTATTTAGGACATTATTTATTTAGAATATGGATTCTTTCACATAGGATAATTATTTTTTGATTCATCCATGTTTTTGTATCCATAGTGTGCTCTCTCCCCACCTCCCCCACTTTTTTTTGTTGCTGAGAGTATTGTGTTGCATGGATATACCACAATTTGTTTATCCTTTCACCTGTTGAAGGACATTTGAATTATTTCCAGTTGTGGCTACCAAAAATGAAGTTGCTATGAACGTTAGTGTACAAGTTTTTAGATACACCTTTTCATTTCTCCTGGGTATGTATATAGTAGGAATAGGATTGCTGGCTTGTATAGTAAATGTTATGTTTACCTTTTTTTTTTTTGTTTTTTTTTTTTTTTTTTAGTAGAGACGGGGTTTCACCGTGTTAGCCAGGATGGTCTCGATCTCCTGACCTCGTGATCCGCCCCTCTCGGCCTCCCGAAGTGCTGGGATTACAGGCTTGAGCCACCACGCCCGGCCATGTTTACCTTTTTAAGAGATTACAGAACTCTTTTCCTAAGTGATTATAAGCATTGTTTAAAAGTTCTAGTTGCTACTAATCCCCATCAGCTTTTGGTATATTGCCTGTCTCTCAGTGAGCCATTCTAATGGGTTTGTTTGGTTTTAATTTGCATTTTTAAACTTTTGACAATGTTGAGCATTTTTCGTGAGCTTATATGCCATCCTTATGTATTATTTTATTGTCTGTTCAAATCTTTTACTCATTTAAAAAATTCTAAAAAATTTTAAAATCGCTTTACTTAGGCATAATTTACATACAATAAAATTCACCCCCTTTAAGTATACAAATCAATGATTTCTAGTAAATTCATAAAGTTGTGCAACAAATAGCACAATCTGCTTTTACAAAATTTTCATCCCATCAAAATGTTATCTCCCACACATTTGTAGTGAATCTTCACTCCCACTCCCAGCCCTAGACAACCCTAGATCTGCTTTCTGTTTCTACATATTTGTGTTTTCTAGAAATTTCACATAAATGGAATAAGAAAAGATGTAGTCTTTTATATCTGGCTTTTTTCACTTATCATAATATCTTTGAGGTTTATCTGTGCTGTAGTATGTGTCAGTCATTTGTTCCTTTTTATTCTTGAGTAGTATTCAGTTGTATGTATTTAATTATATGCATATATAACATTTTGTTTATCTATTTGCCAATTGATGGACATAAATTGTTTCTAGTTTTCAAATACCGTGAATAATGTTACTATGAACATTCATGTGCATATCTTTGTGGAACATATATTTTCATTTCTCTTAGGTAGGTACCTATGAATAGAATTATTGGGGTGCATAAGTGTATGTCTAACTTATTAAGAAATGACCAAACTCTTTTTTCAAAGTGACTGTTGTATTTTATATTTCCATCAGCAAAATATGAGGGTTCCGGTTTCTCTACAGTTTTCTTCAACAAGATTCAAGTCAAAAACTCCCCATGCTAGTACATGTAGCCTTTTACTCTGGACAACTGAACCAGGGATGGGCCCTTGGCTGATAGGTGCTCTGCCAGGAAAGCTCTGCCCATGAGGGCTGATAGAAATCAACTGGGGATCCTCTCTCTGGCAAATTGGATATAAAGAAGGAATAAAGTGCTTGGTGAAAATATATGCAGAAGGAAGCAGAGACACAGAAATGCTGAGTCCCATGAGGGCAGAGCACTAGATGAGAGCTTGGTGAACTGCTCCAGCCATGAGGGAACCAGATCTGCACTGGACCTTGACGGATCTCCCCTCTGACACAGCCTCTCTTCTTCTCCACCTGAAACCCTTCCACTGTTTCTTCTAAAGTAGTCCCTGATGATCAGCCAATTCTCCCATGTCTTTACTGTCTCCTTGACGTATCTTATGTCTTCTCTAGAACCTGCCTTTCTGTCCCTAAGAGATTTCTCCTCCTGCAGCACTCTCAGATTGAGGCTGCTCATCTACTCACAATTGACATTCATCAGGGTTAAGAGGTAGAGTCAGTGCTCTCTTCTCTCTCTCATTGCCTTTACTACACCAGTGCTTCCTGCTCCAGACTAGATTTCCATACTTTTGTTAACAAATGTGTATCTCCGCATGAGACTCAGATCACTTGACCATAACACTCTCTATCACACTCTGTTTCTGTCTCCTTCTATGTCCTTAGTCAATGAACGCCTACAGTCAGTCCTCCTCTCCTCAGAGACTCCTACATGTAGGCAACTTACTCAACCTCCTTGTTTCTGAGTCCCTTGACCTTCTCATCTCCAATGTCTGTCTCCTCTATTCTACGGTAGCCACTTCTTCCAAAGTTTCACTGTGGAACTTGCCATCACTGACTCTACCTCTGAAGTTATTAATTTAAGCATTTCCCTCTCTGACAACAACTTTCTAACTTTCCAACATGCTTTGTAAAGTACCTCCTCTTCAAATGTTCTCTCACCTCATCAGTACTTCCTTGATCAACATTGATAACTATCCTCCCTCTTAATCTATCAAAGCTCTGCTACCTTCACTTCCCATTCTCTCCAGCTCAGATTCCATGTTCTATGATTTCAAACACTCCTTTTCTATGTCATATAATTTCCCATACCTTGTCCATCTTCCACACTCACCTTTAATAAAAAAGCAATTTGAGGAATTCCATCTACATCATCTTCATAGATTTTCCCAGCAATTAAGGGTACAAGTATCACTATACATTCATGTTTTCCAAACTAAACTGGGCTCCCAACACTACCTGGTTACACTATTCTACCATTCTCTTTATTTTTATTTTATTTACTTTTTTGAGATGAAGTTTTTGCTCTTGTTGCCCAGGCTGGAGTCTAATGGCGCAATCTTGGCTCACTGCAACCTCTGCCTCCTGGGTTCAAGTGATTCTCCTGCCTCAGCCTCCTGAGTAGCTGGGATTACTGGCATGCACCACCATGCCTGGCTAATTTTTTGTGTTTTTAGTAGAGATGGGGTTTCACCATTTTGGCCAGGCTGGTCTCAAACTCCTGACCTCAGGTGATCCACTCGCCTTGGCCTCCCACAGTGCTGAGATTACAGGCATAAGCCACTGGGTCCGGCTTCTACCATTCTTTTTAACAATCACCTCAAAGCTTTTCTACTGTCCTCAAATCTTTGATCAATCTCCAACAATATGCGCCTCCCTATTCTCAGCATATGATTCTGTCCTCTACATCATGGAAAACATGGAAGCCTTTAGAAACTGAGCTCCTTCATTTACTACTCAGCAGACCTATAGCTCTGCTCATTAAGGATTTTGCATCCACTTTCTTCCCTCCTATTGTAATGCAGGATGCATCCTTCCCTCTGCACCTCTTTGTGCTCTCTGACCTTACACATAGCTACTTTCTCCGGAACCCTTAATTCATCCTGTCTCTCACTCATATCTTCAATATCTAAATTTTTATCTTTACCAGATTCTTCCCAATAGCATTTTAAAATACTATAGTCTCTTCAGTCTTAAAGGAAATCTTCCCCTTTTATCCCTTAAACACACACACACACACCCCTCACAGGAACCCCCCTGGACCCTACATCCATCTCCAGCTGCGGCTATTTCCCTTCTTTTCCCTTTAGAACCAATGTCTTTAAAAATGTCTCTATAATTACCTATTCTGGCTTCTGTTTCTCACTATATCACTAAAACTGTGTTCACTAAGGTCACTGAGAAATTCCATGAGGCTAAATCTAATGGATCCTTGGGGTCTTATCTTCCTTGACCATTTAACCCATTTGATATGTTGTTCATTCCCTTATTCTTGAAACAAATTAGGCTGCCCAAGAGACAGAGTACACAGTAAACCAATGCATTCCAACCAGGGAACCAGAGAGCTGGATTCTAGGCATCTTTTTAACCACCAGTCTGTCAATCTTCCTTTTAACCACCAGGCCACTTAGTATCTCTAGGCTGAAGTGCCACATTTTTTAATGTGAAGAGAAGACTTCATGTATGGGAAAGTGGGGGTGGACCAGATGGCTTCTTGAGGTCCTTTTTAGCCCCTGGAACCCATGGTTGCTGATTTTGAGTCACACATGAGTTAGCAGTCACATTTGTATGCATGGTTCAGCATTCCCATCTTTGAAGTGAGACATTTTCTCTTGCTGCCTAAATTACTTCTAGGTTATAACTTCACCTTTGGAAATGATATTAACTCTTTCAGGTCTCTAATGTGTTCTTTACTAATGACTGGATTTTCTAGAGAGAAATAACTAGCCAACTGAAATACCAAGTTAGCTCCTTCAGCAAGCTAAGAATGCTAGGCTATTTAAATTCATAGAAATGAAATTTTACTCACTGGGTCAAAGCACTAAGGAGAGAGTATCTTTTTGCCCCAAAGGCTAGAGCTATCAGGAAGACATATGCAATGTTTATACTGGCCTCAGGTCTTATAAAATGCCTTGAGGGGAAAAAGGTAGCACAAGTAACAGAAAATAATAATTTATTTTTCTTTCTAGACCACCCAATGTAGTTCAGTAGGAAGAGAGTGGACTTAGGGCTAGAACTGAATTTAGACTCGGTTCAGTCAGCAGTTGCTCTGTGAACTGGGGCAACCTACCTCAAATAACTCATCTGTAAAATGGAGACAGTAATGTCTTTATTTGGTCTCCTAGCATGATTGTGAAAACCGAATGAGCCTACAAATATAAAATATGTTGAAAAGTACAAAGGGCTGTGCAGCTTAAGGTATTTACTAATGGAGAAATGAATGTCCTAGAAAGAAAGGTCTACTGGGGCAAGGACTTTCTGAATATATTTGTAGTAGACAGGGCATTAGATTTATACTTCAGACTATCACATATGACATAGAGTCAGAAACTGTTAGAATATTGACTTGTTAGGGGGAAGAGAGTTTTAGGGAGAAAGATGTAGATGAGAATTGTTGGTTTCAATCTTCCTTCTGCCTGTAGGTCTTTCAACCTACAGAAGTTGATCTATAAACTTGAAGGAGATTGCTTATAACTTCTCAGCCATAGAGATTACAGTTTGCAGAAGTTTTCCAAAAGAATAATTGCTTAAAAGAAAGGAACAAGCAGAAAGAAATACAAGTCTAAACAGACCAAAAGTGAGATAATTTAAATTTGTTAATTTCTTCCAAAATTTTAGATTGGAAAAATATGGTCCCGTGTCTCACTGGTATGCACTGAAAGAAAAGATCTTTTTCCCCTTTCCTTAGTTTCTTTCTCTAAAAGACATCATATATAAAAGAGGAAACTTTCCCTCTATCTGGTTTAAACTAATTTCAAAGATGTTAATATGAAAGTCAACCTAGGTACATTACAGTATGTGAACTTAGCTACTTTGTTTCCACACTATTGTTTCTTCTCACATAATCTTACACATGACATACTTGTCATCACTTTTCTCTTATAAATCTACTGGAAAGATCCAATCATTAGGCACATTATTTTGTGCATAGAAATTTACCTTTCTCCCTTTGCTATTCATGATTTGAATCAGGGCCACCTAAAGCAAAAATTTTCTACATCTCTTCCTCCTCTTAATCTATTCCATGAACTCACTGCTCCGCAGATGGTAAAGGTCTGCTGTTTATAAGTGGTCTTGTGAGAAAATTATTAAATGATTTCATGGGTCACTCCCATTCCATCTGATTTAGGAAATAATATTTTGGTTTCCAGGATTTGTGTGCTTTTCTTGCATCCTAGGGTATAAAGAAAAAGATAAAACTCTCCAGAAATGTAAGGGGTAGTTCACTCTACTTACTCGTGTCTGCAAGATTCTGACTTTCCAATAACAGAACCCACTAGAACTGGTTTAAGCAGAAAGGGCTCTATGAGGATAATCAGATCACTTACAGAAATCTTTGGGACAGCCAAAGAGGAAACTATTTTAACAAAAGCTTCAGAGTAGACACATCACAGCATCCAACATCTACCATTTGGCACTATTTATGCTAGAGAACAGCATAGTAATGGAAATCTAGGTTCCATTACGATCAATATTCTTTTTGCCCAGTGTTCATTCTTAAATTTTAGTGGAGGGGGAATATGAATTGCTTTCAGTTTGTGAATACACATGGGAAATAGTGTTTGAAATTGCTAGATATGAAAACATGAGAACAATTCTGGATTTTTTTCTCCCTCACTTTGTTTAAAGCATCGTTTCCTAAAGATGGGACACCTTTCTCTGCCAACCTTCAAAATGGCTTAGGTAGTACAGGATTGTGGCATTATGTAGCCTTGAACCCATATTGAGGACTGTATTCTGTTTTCAATAATCTTTCAGTCCTGATTATATTAGGACAAAATTCAGTATTTAAGCCAGTGCTTTTAATTTTCTCCCCTTGTTGATATCCTTTTAACAACAACAAAAAAAGCAAATCTCACTCAGGCTCAGAATTTCAGCAGGTGGCCAATGGAAGTGAGTTAAACTTTAGTAGTATTCTTTTGATCTTATTGTATTCCTTTTGTAATTTACTTTTATTCATAGTACTAATGTTGGTTTTCCATTTCCAGGTCATTAAAGTTTCCTTTCAAAATAAAAAAAATTAAGTAAAAAATTAAGTCGACTTACAGAAAATATTAAATATACCACACATGTGGTAAGTAGATGCAGGAAAAGATTCAGGAAGATGGAGGGTAAATGTCTAAAATCTCCTAAATACTGCCTTATAGAATGTTTCTGATGCTTTATATACAGCCTTGGAGCAAGTTATTTAACTTCTGCCTGAGGTTTTCATCTTAAAATAGAGGTAACTTTAGCTTACAGAATGGAGTGGTTCATGGAGATAATGAATGTAAACCACTTCACAGTGTCTAGCACAAGGCAGAGGTTCAAAAAGTAGTGGCTATTATTATCAGAAAAGGTAGGTATCAGACTTCTCATTTTACAGAGGAGAAAATTCAGGCTCAGAGAAACTATGTGACTACTATAAAGTTAAGTATTACCTACTTTGGGTGCAATCATTTCTTGAGCATTGAGTTAAATTTCAAAAGCCACATTTCATCACATTCCTGATGAGTAGCTGGGAAGGTATATGTAAAGACTGACTCTACTGCTGATTTGTTGCATCATTTTAATAAATTGTTGGTTACTTTAGCTAGATGGATATCAGTGTTGATGATGCCATGTGTGTAAACTTGGTTCTTGAGAGATTCTTCATAATTGTACTGTTCTGTGATTGCAGAGTGTAGTTATCACTAAACTAAATGCTGTTGGTGACAAGAGGGACTGAATGAGAGGATATGATAAAAATTAATCTTCTCTACTGGAATGCAAAACTCAAAGTAGGGACAATTTCTTCCTCTCCTCCCCTCCCCTCCCACTACTGGAATGCAAAACTGAAAGTAGGAACAATTTCTCCCTCCCCTCCCCTTCCCTTCCCTAGTGAAGACAGACAAGCATTGATTTTAGGAGCACTGGTTTAGGAGCAGTTGTACACACATGTATGAAGAGACAGGACATCAGGACCAGGAACCATAGCGAGAATAATCTTATCCAGAATTACTATTTTTCTGTGAGGCTACCATGCCACATAACCTGTACCACGCCACACAACCATGCTACACAACCAGATTAGCATATGAAACTGCATTCACTTTGGTCTTGACAAGTGCAGAGTGAGCAATCTCTAAGTGTGAAACTGTGGTGTTGCATTATTTCTGGCATTTCTAGAATAAGAAATGATCAGTTTTATTTTTTTTTTAAAAAAAGCATAGAACAGATTTAAGATCAGATCATAAGGCAGTGGGAAAAAAATTCAGAGCTTGAAAATTTCCATTTACTTCATATCAATCTTAGGCTCAGGCACCCACTCCTTGCTTATACACATAGTTAATATAGTCTGAACTAAGTTTATTCAACAATTACATTCACTTGCTTCCCTAAGTTGACAGCAGGACTTTATTATGGTATTTATCAGCATATATATAAAGCACACTTTTCAGTTGCTTTTTAAAAAAATATTAAAATCAAGTCGTTTTGAGATTGTGTTTGCATCACATTTCTTGGGAGAGCAATTTAATAGCAACTCACAGTATTGTTGTAGCAGGGGTGATTATAACATTGCATAAAGTATTAGTAATGCAGTTCAATATGGAAGTCTGTAAAGATGAAAATCAGAAAAATCACAAACTGTCACCAGAGTAAGTAGTTGCAATTACCTCTAAAGGTAAAGGATGAAATCTACTTTTACGCAAATTTTAACCAATGTATCTGCAGTTTATAGATGACTATTTATGTAATTTGTGATCGGATTGCTTGACAAACGAGACATGTAAACAGGCACTGATACTAATGAAAAACAGTGGTAATGTATTTGTTCAAAGCTGCCTGAGACTGCTTTAAATGTAACATGCCTCTCTATGAGAAACACATGATTCTGGTGTAAGGGTAGAATTCCCATGAAATGGTTAATCTACTAAAGATACCAAGCCATTTGGTAAATGCAGGGCATTCAGTGCTAAGAGTGAAGCAAAGTGGCAAGTTGCCAAGGAGAGATGGAACAGGTTCACAGAGATGTTTGTTGCAAACATTTTGATTTGTGGCAAACTTGTTTGCCTCAGGAAGTCACTGACAGTGGGGGAGGAAAGGAGGTAGATGCTATAGTTGTGTCTAACACTGATCCAGATGAAACAACAATCAAAACCCAGGAGCTGACATTCAATCATTAAAGGATTCCAGTCATTGTACAGTGCACCTATCTGGCTCACCCTCAAAACAACTCAAAGAAAGCAGAATCTTAATTTCTAAAACTAGGAAATGGAAAACTGCAATATCTGAACACTTGTATCTAAGCTCAGATAGGAGCACTGCAAGTTTTAAAATAGAATGGGTTTAATAATAAATCTTGGTCATACAACTGTGATCTACAGAGTAGTGAATTTTTAATGTTCATTGGCTCTGCCTCCTTTTAGACAGTATACAAGTGTACTATGTCTGCATATACAATGATGCCTTTATATTGTGGCAGTAGTTGAAGAAATGGCTGTGCCATGATTAATTGTAGAACAGAATTCCTTGACAGCAGAGCTGTCAAATATCAAAACACTTGCCAGGATTTTTAATTGGACAAGCTGAGGAATGTATACTGTTGCTATAACTGAAATCAATCTATAATTTGAATGAAAATTAACTCTTTAATATTGCCTTCCTCCTTACCTGCACGTCAAAACAAACAAACAAACAAAAAAACCCAACACGAGCAAGCAAGCAAGCAAATGAAAATCCTCCATAGAAATGTTTTGTATGCAGACATGCATTCATGATTGATGACTGATAAATAAAGGAGCAGTGTTTGTAAGGCTCTTTGAAGTTTGCAAAGAGCTTACATGTACATTATTTTGTTTAATTCTCATAATAACACCATGAGATGGATTGTGCAGGCATTTCAATTTAGTTTTCAATGAGGCCTATAATGGACCAGGTTTTGTGCTAGACACTTCAGATAAAAACACGAAATAGAGGACATCCCTGTGGCCAATAAATTTGACAAAAGAGGAAACTGAGTCTGAGAGAGAGAGAGAGAGAGAGAGAGAGAGAGAGAGAGAGAGAGAGAGAGAGAGAGAGAGAGATGGTCTAGTAAGATGTTTTGCTGTAGAGACCAAAAGTCTGTATCTTTGGATGCAAACTCCAATGCTTTTATCCTTTTACGATGGTACCTCTGAACGGAATGAGGCCAAATTAGCCAAGAGAGAAATACATTTTTGTTGAAAGCTAGTTTCCAAGGCACTCTGAACTTTATACGGTGAAACCAGCTTAGCAGATAACTCAATTCAAAGATCACCTGCCTATTAAAGCAAGGTTTTTAGGCCACCGATTTTATTTCCTTTAGGAGTGATGCTGAATAAGCTTGCATTAAAACAGTGAATTTTTCAGCTTTGACATGTAATGAGCTTGGAAGACATCACTCTCAGTCTTACAAGAAAAAGCTAGATGAACTGAAAATTGTCTTTCTTGAACCTATCAGAGAACATAAGTTGCAGGCCAAATAGTCACCCCAAAATGTAAAGAAACAGGTGCATCCAGAGAGCTATAGCTGTGATCTGTTTACCGGGAGCAGATGCCGCTGAAGCCATAAACTGGTTAGAATATTTAATGAGGACTTTGTTGGATTGCTGGAGGGTTAGTGTGGACCAGCAAAACTTAAAAGCTCCTGGGGCTCAGCCTTTGGAGGCCCTATGCATTTGTGGGTTTTACCTCCAGAAACCCTACAGGGTTCTCACTGTGAAAATTAGAGAAAAATCCCCTTGTAATTTTCACAGCAGGAGGGTACATGAAACAGTATTGAAATACACCTTGGGAAAAGTAACTAGATAAGTCAAGCTTATAGTATGTTTCCTTCATATGACATGATGAGAATGGCATTATCCCTCTGTGCTCTTGATCCCCAAAACTCATAACCCCAGATTAATCACGAGAAAAGCACTGGACAAGTCCCATTTGAGAGATGTCTACAAAATACCTGACCAGTACCCCTCAAAGCTCTCATCAAATACAAGGGGACTTTGAGAAACTGTCACAGCCATAAGGAGCCTAAGGAGACATGATGGCTGAATGTAATGTGGTGTCCTGGAATAGAAAAGTACAGAAGGTTAAAAACTAAAGAAGTCTGAATAAAGTATGGACTTTAGTTAATCATAATGCTTAGATATTGGTTCATTTATTGTTAAAAAAAAAAAAAGTACCATACTAATGTAAGGTGCTAATAAGAGGAGAAATTAGGTGTGAGGTACATTTGAACTCTCAGTTCCATTTCTGTAACTCTTCTGTAAATCTGAAACTATTCAAAAAGCAATGGATGAAAATGTAAATAAGATTGCACTGGGTTTTGAAATATCTTCTTAAGTTCACAGCTTCTTGGGAAATCCCTATGTCAGTAAGCAAAATTGATTAGCCCTAAGAATAGTTCTTTGTCTCTGAAGGCCTCCTCTTTGACTTCTCAACTTGATTGAGATGCCAAGGAGTTGTGAGGGAGAAAGTGGCCCCCAGTGTGGTCACCTAGATTGAGGAATTGGCTCTTAATATTTTGCAGTGACAGATTTCACAGTAGAAAACAGTATCTGGAAATAAAACCAGTCACGAAGGAAACAGACTTCTCCTGACTTACCAATGTTACCAGAAGCACCACAGATATAGTCAAATCCGATTCTTCTACTTCACATATGAGGATATTGAGCCCTGGGAGGAATGTATTCATGTCAGATCCAGGATTAAAACTCAGTTTTCCTTTGTCACCAATTTCAAACATTCAGTGAAAATGATGATACAGTGAACAACCTATACCCACCACTACATTGATTCAATGATTAATATTTTGTCATATTTGCTGCCTGTATTTGCAAAATCATTTAAAAGTAATTTGTACACCTTGTGACACTTCATCTCTAAAGATTTCAGCATATATTTCCTAAGATCAGGATATTCTTTTATATACCCACAATACCATTATAAAAATAAAATAATTCCTTAATGTATCTAATACCTAGTCCATTTTCTAAATTTTGAAATGTGTGTCTCAAAATGTCTTTTATAATTTTTTTCCTCAAATTACAGTCTAGTCAAGATATGTCACTGCATTCATTTTATCTTTATCATCTCTCTTCATCTGGAACATTCCCCAAACATTTCTTTTTGGGATGTTAACTTTTTATAAAATGCCCCGTGGCACACTAGGGAAAGTGGCATACAAATCTGAGGCCTGAAGGTGAATAAGCATGTGTCATCAAATGAAGAAGTATGGAAAAAGGGAAAAGATTTTCTGAGCCTGTTTCTCTGTTCTGGCTGCAATCCCAGAAGTCAGAGGCCCAACCTGAGTTACTGTGGAAGAGGACAGAATATTTGGTGCCCCCTCCATGGCAAACAAACAAGACACTACCCTACAATTGAAAGGGACAGTATTTCTCTTATTCCAAGTACACTTGAGATTGAAAATAATACATTTCTTTTAAATGACAAGTACTTGCAAATGCAAACTCATAAAGTTCCATATCTTTATGGGAAGGAGTTAACAATCTCTTCACAGTAATTCTGGGATTGGGAGGTGAGGCCATGTTTTTACATGAAGACACAGATACCTCCCAAAAGATACTCACCCCTCCTGGTCTGTAAACTTTTGAAAATTAGGACTGCATTTTGTTCAATTTTATTCTCAGTGTCTAGCAGCTCAATATTAGTTGAATGCACAAGTCAGTTATAAAGTCAATTGGATAATATTTGCATTTCTATATTAAATGCTTTGTTGGGCATAGCAACAATTTATTTTCCTGAACTCCTCACCACATATGTTTACCATATGCCCTGACACCAAGCCTTCTTTCTCATGGTATCTCTGCAAACTGGAAAAATAGTACAGAGAGTGTCCTGACACAGTGTTCCACTGTCTTCAAACTATCAAAGCTTCTAAAAAACCTCCAATGATATCTAGATGCTGCTCTTACTGTGACTCTTCAAGAGAGAGAACATGAATTCCCACAAAACTAGTTATTCTGACTAACCTATTAACATTCTTGTACAGGCCCAGAAAACTGATTTACTCAGAACTAAATGAAAATCTGGAGCCCTAAGCTGAGAAAATAGTTGGTATCCTACCCACCCATGTTTAAACAAAATAATAACAATAATGAGCTACTGCTTGCTCTTACACTATAAAATAAGAGCAAGGAAGTTCATTGAATTTCTGTTTTTTAAACCATCTTAAGTATTTTAAGGCTGTCTTTCCTTTTTTATAGTGGTAAAATATACACAAATGTTACCATTTTAACCATTATTTATTTTTTAAAATTATTTATGTCAATTGTTTTTGGGGGACCAGGGCATGTTTGGTTGCATGGAAAGTTCTTTAGTGGTGATTACTGATTTTGGTGCACCCATTACCCAAGCAGTGTACACTGCACCCAATATGTAGTCTTTTATCCCTCACCCTCCTTCCAGCCTTCCCCGTGAATTCCCAAGGTCCATTATATTATTCTTAGCTTTTATGTCCTCACAGCTTAGCTCTCACTTATAAGTGAGAACATACAATGTTTGGTTTTCCATTCCTGAGTTACTTCACTTAGAATAATGGTCTCCAACTCCATCTAGGTTGCTGTGAATGCCATTATTTCATTCCTTTTTATGGCTGAATAGTATTCTATGGTGTCTACATATAAAAATAACTTGCTATATATATATATAATATATATGTATGTATATATATCCTAGTTGCAAATTGTATGTATATATATATCTAATTGCAAATTGTGCTGCTATAAGCATGTGTATGCAAGTGTCTTTTTCATATAATGACTTCTTTATCTCTGGGGAGATACCCACAAGTGGGATTGCTGGATCAATTCGTAGTTCTACTTTTAGTTCTTTAAGGAATATCCAAATGATTTTCATAATGGTTGTACCCGTTTACATTCCCACCAGCAGTGTATAAGTGTTCCCTTTTCACCACATCCACACCAACATCTGTTATTTTTTTTTTTTTTAATTATGGCCATTCTTGCAGGAGTAAGGTGGTATTACATTGTGGTTTTGATTTGCATCCCCTGATAATTAGTGATGTTAAGCATTTTTTCATATGTTTCATATTTTGGCCGTTTGTATATCTTCTTTTGAGGATTGTCTATTCCCATCCTTTGCTCAGTTTTTGATGAGATTGTTTTTTTCCTTGCTGATTTGAGTTCTTTGTAGATTCTGGATATTAGTCCTTTGTCAGATGCATAGTTGATCAAAATTTTCTTACACTCTGTGGGTTGTCAATTTACTCTGCTGATTATTTCTTTTGCTGTGCAGAAGGGTTTTAGTTTAATTAGGTCCTTCCCATCTATTTATCCTTGTTTTTGTTACATTTGCTTTTGGGTTCTTGGTCATAAAGTCTTTGCCTAAGCCAATGTCTAGAAGAGTTTTTCCAATGTTATCTTCTAGTTTTTTTTATGGTTTCAGATCTTAGATTTAAGCCTTTGATCCATTTTGATTTTTGTAGAAGGTGAGAGATGAGGATCCAGTTTCATTCCTCTACATGTGGCTTGCCAATTATCCCAGCACCATTTGTTGAATAGGGTGTCCTTTTCCCACTTCACATTTTTGTTTGCTTTGTCAAAGATCAGTTGGTTGTAAATATTTGGCTTTATTTCTGGGTTCTCTATTCTGTTCCATTGGTCTACATGCCTATTTTTGTACCAGTACCATGCTGTTTGGTAACTGTAGCCTTGTAGTGTATTTTGAAGTTTGGTAATGTGATGCCTTCAGATTTGTTCTTTTTGTTCAGTCTTGCTTGGCTCTGTGGGCTCTTTTTTGGTTCCATGTGAATTTTAGGATTTTTTTTCCTAATTCTATGAAGAATGATGATGATATTTTGATGGGAATTGTATTGAATTTGTAGATCGCTTTTGGCAAGTATGGTCATTTTTACAATATTGATTCTACCCATACATGAGCATGGGATGTGTTCCCATTTGTTTGTGTCATCTATGATTTCTTTTGGCGGTGCTTTGCAGTTTTCTTTGTAGAGAGCTCTATTGCCTCCTTAAGTATATTCCTAACTATTTTATGTTTTTTGCAGCTGTAGTAAAAGTGGTTGAGTCGATTTGATTCTCAGCTTGGTTGTTTTGGGAGTGTAGCACTGCTACTGATTTGTGTACATTGATTTTGTATTCTGAAACTTTACTGAATTCATTTACCAGTTCTAGGAGCATTTGGATGAGTCTTTAGGGTTTTCTAGGTATATGATCATGTCACTGGTGAACAGCAACTGTTTGACTTCCTTTGTACCAATTTGGATGCCCTTTATTTCTTTTGTCTGATTGCTCTGGCTAGGACTTCCAGTACAATGTTGAATAACAATGGTGAAAGTGGGCATCCTTGTCTAGTTCCAGTTCTCAGGGGGAATGCTTTCAACTTTTCCGTGTTCAGTGTAATGTTGGCTGTGGGTTTGTCATACATGGCTTTTATTACCTTGAGGTATGTCCCTTCTATGCTGATTTTGCTGAGCATTTTAATCATAAAGGGATGGTGGATCTTGTTAAATGCTTTTTTGCATCTATTGAGATGATCATATGATTTTTAAAAAATTACATTTATGTAATGTATCACGTTTATTGACTTGGATATATTAAACCATCTCTGCATCCCTGGTATGAAACCCATTTGATGATGGTGTATTATCTTTTTGCTATGCTGTTGGATTTGGTTAGCTAGTATTTTGTTGAGGATTTTTGCATCTATGTTCATCAGGGACATTGGTCTGTAGTTTTGTTTTTTTCTTATGTCCTTTCCTGGTTTTGATATTAGGGTGATAATAGTTTCATTGAATGATTTAAAAAGGATTCCCTTTCTCTGTCTTTTGGAATGGTTTCAGTAAGATTGGTACCAATTCTTCTTTGACTGTCTGATGGAATTCAGCTGTAATTCCCTTTGGTCCTGGACCTTTTTTTGGCAACGTTTAAATTACTGTTTTAATCTCATTGATTGTTATTGGTCAATTCAAAGTTTGTATTTCTTCCTGATTTAATCTAGGATGGTTGTATACTTCCAGGAATTTATTAATCTCTTCTAGATTTTCTAGTTTGTACACATAAAGATGTTCATAGTAGTCTTGATTGATCTTTTGTATTTCTGTGGTATTGGTTGTAATATCTCCCATTTCATTTCTACTTGAGCTTATTTAAATCTTCTCTCTTCTTTTTTTGGTTAATCTGACTAATGTTTCATCAATTTTGTTTATCTTTTCAAAGGACCAGCTTTTTGCTTCATTTATATTTTGTATTTTTTGTTTGTTTATTTCAATTCCATTTAGTTCCGCTCTGATCTTTGTTATTTCTTTCCTCTGCTGGGTTTGGCTTGGTTTGTTCTTGTTTCACTAGTTCCTTGAGGTATGACCTTAGATTGTCTATTTGTGCTCTTTCAGGCTTTTTTGATGTAGGCATTTAATGCTATGAACTTTCCTTTTAGCACTGCTTTTACTGTATTCCAGAGGTTTTGATAGATTGTCATTATTATTGTTCAGTTAAAAGAATTTTTAAATTTTCTTCTTGATTTCATTGTTAACCCAAGAATCATATGGGAGCAGGTTATTTAATTTCCATGTATTTGTACAGTTTTGAGAGTTCCTTTTGGAGTTCTGTTTTATTTCACTGTGGTCTGAGAGGGTATGTGACATAATTTCAATGTTATTAAATGTATTGAGATTTGTTTTGTGGCCTATCATATGGTCTATCTGGGAGAGTGTTCCATGTGCTGATGGAAAAATGTATATTCTGCAGTTGTTGGGTAGAATGCTCTGTAACTATGTGTTAAGTTCATTTGTTATAGGGTATCGTTTGAGGCCATTTTTTATTTGTTGTCTTTCTGTCTTGATGACCTGTCTAGTGCTGTCAGTAGAGTACAGAAGTCCCCACTATTTTTTTTTTTGCTGTCTATCTCATTTCTTAGGACTAGTAATATTGTTTCATAAATTTGGGAGCTCCAGTGTTAGGTGCATATATATTTAGGATGATAATATTTTCCTGCTGGACTGATCCTCTTATATAACATCCCTCTTTGTCTTTGTTTAACTGTTGTTTCTTTAATGTGTTTTGTCTGCTATATGAATAGCTACTCCTTTTTGCTTTTGGTATCCATTTGCATGGAGTATCTTTTCCCATCCCTTTACCTTAAGTGTATGTGAGTCCTTATGCATTAGATGAGTCTCTTGAAGACAGCAAATACTTGATTTGTAGATTTTTATCCATTCTGCCATTCTGTATCTTTCAAATGGAGCATTTAGGCCATTTACATTAAACATTAGTGTTGAGATGTGAGGTACTCTTTTATTCATCATGCTAGTTGTTGCCTGAATACACTCCTTTTTTTTCCCATTGTGTTATTGTTTTATAGGCCCTGTGAGATTTATGCTTTAAGGAGGATATATTTTGGTGTATTTCAAGGTTTTGTTTCAAGATTTAGAACTCATTTTAGCTTTTTATTATTTATTTATTTATTTGTTTGCTTGTTTATTTATTTATTTATTTTTGAGACAGAGTCTCGCTTTGTTGCCCAGGCTGGAGCACAGTGGTGTGATCTTGGCTCACTGCAAGCTCCACCTCCCAGGTTCATGCCATTCTCCTGCCTCAGCCTACCGAGTAGCTGGGACTATAGGCGCCCACCACCACGCCTGGCTAATTTTTGTATTTTCAGTAGAGATGGGCTTTCACCGTGTTAGCCAGGATGGTCTCGATCTCCTGACCTCATGATCCGCCCACCTAGGCCTCTGAAAGTGCTGGGATTACAGGCATGAGCTACTGCACCCGGCCTAGCATTTCTTGTAATGATAGCTTGGTAATGGCAAATTATCTCAGCATGTGTTTGTCTGAAAAAGACTTTATCCTTCCTTCACTTATGCAGTTTAGTTTTGCTGGATACAAAATTCTTGGCTAGCAACTATTTCATCTGTGGAGGCTAAAGGTAGGACCTCAATCCCTTCTGGTTTATAAGGTTTCTTCTGAGAAATCTACTGTTAATCTAATACATTTTTCCCTTATAGATTACCTGCTGCTTTTGCCTCATGCTCTTAAGATTCTTTCCTTCATCTTAAATTTAGATAATCTAATAACTACATGCTTGGGTAATGATCTTTTTGCAATGAATTTCCCAGGTGTTCTTTGAGCTTCTCTTATTTAGATGTCTAGATCTCTAGGCAGGCCAGGGAAGTTTTCCTCAATTATTCCCTCAAATATGTTTTCCAAACTTTTAATTTCTTCCTCAGGAACACCAATTATTCTTAGGTTTGGCCATTTAATATAATCCCAAATTTCTTGGGGTCTTTGTTCATTTAAAAACATTTTTTTTCTTTGTCTTTGTCTGATTGAATAAATTCAAAAGCCTTGTCTTAGCGCTCTGAAGTTCTTTCTTCTACTTGTTTGATTCTATTGTTGAAACTTTCCAATGCATTTTGTATTTCTCTAAGTGTGTCCTTCATTTCCAGAAGTTGTGATCATTTTTTCTTTATGATAACTATTACTCTGGAGCATTTTTAATTCATATCTTGCATTGTTTTTTAAATTCCTTTAGGCTGGTTTTCATCTTTCTCTGGTATCTCCATAAGTAGCTGAATCATCAGCCTTCTGAATTCTTCATCTGGCAATTCAGAGATTTCTTCTTGGTTTAGATCCATTGCTGGGAAGTTAGTGTGGTCTCTTGGGGTTACTATAGAATTGTGTTTGTCATATTACCAGAATCATTTTTCTAATTCCTTCTCATTTGGGTAGTCTATTTCAGTGGAAAAATCTGGAACTCAAAGGCTGTTGTTGAGATTCCTTTGTCCCATAAGGTGGTCTCTTGATGTGGTACCGTCCCCCTTCTCCTATGGATGGGGTTTCCTGAGAGCCAGGCTGTAGTGATTGATATTGCTCTTCTGGGTCTACCCCCCAGCAGGGCTACCAGGCTCTGGGCTGCTGCTAGGGAATGTCTGCAAAAAGTTCTCTGATGTGATCTGTCTTCAGGTCTTCCACCTGTGCATATCAGCACCTGCTTTGGTGGAGGTAGCAAGAAGGTGAAGTAGACTTTGTGAGAGTCCTTGGTTGTAGACATGTTTAGTGCACTGGCTTTCTCACATGTTGGTTAGACTAGCAGTGAAGTTGTCACATGAATAGACTCAGGACCTCTGGTTAGCCAGGATGTTGCAAGCAGTGGAATTAGCTGTTGTTTTCTCCTTTCTTGGAGCAGGGTTATTCTGTCATGAGTTGGTTTAATATCCTGAGCTGGTTGGCCTCCAGCTCAGAGGTGGTGCTTTCAAAAGAGCACTAGCTGTGATAGTAGAAGGGGGATAATCTTGCTGTAAGTTGGCCAGGATAAGTATTCTGGTTTCTCAGGTGATGGGTGGGCCATAAAGCTCCCAAGAGTTTATGTCTTTTCTGATCACCTATGGGGGTGGGTAGAGAAATACTATCAGGTGGGGTCAGGGTTAGGCAGGTCTAGAGTTTGGCTCCAGGGCTTGCCACGGTCACTGTGGGGGATTGGGGGTGGTTCTCAGGTCAGTGGGGTTATGTTTCAGAGGGTATTATGGCTGCCTCTGTTGCCAGGGAGGTTGAGGAAAGCTAGTGGCAATAGACCTCAGCCAGCTTCCATGCAGTTGGCAAGGCCAGTCTCACTGTTAGCCATGGCCTGCTAATAGCCCTGAGTTTATCTCCAAGCAATCTGTGTGGTGGGGCAGGGGTTGGGGAGGGAGCAGGGGAGTGGAGAGGGGTGTACTCAGACTTTGCCCCAGGCTATAAGCTTCCCCACTGAGAAAGCAAGCATGGCTTTCCAGCCACACCCCTCCTCATCTGCCTACACTTTCAGCTGTGGCTCCTGCTCTCCTTTCTGCAGCAGCTCCTGTTTGACCCCCAGATTCTGTTGCAGAGTTTGTGCCCAGTTAAAATTATTATAAAGTTCAGTTGAAAGCTTCTTTCACCCTGTGACCCCACCTAAATTCTGCTGGTTGCCTTCCCCAAGGGTGCCTGTGAAATATAGTCAGGGATGGCTTCCCTGGGCTCAAGCTGGAGAATGGGGGTACCTCCAAGGCTCTTCCTTCTGCTGCTGCTTTTATATTTCACTCTAAATTCATTTCAGCTCTCGGGATGGTTAAACCCTTCTCCTGTAATCTGGATTTTCAGGTTTTGTAGTGGGGATGTGTGTTTGGAGGCAGGTTTTCATCACATTTTGGGAACTCACAGCTTTTTGCCTATCTCGTGGAATTTGTAGCAGCATGCTGTGTCTTTCAAAGGATCTGTGAATTCTTTCATTATTCCTGGTATGTTCCTGTGGTGAGTCTTGGAGCAAAAGTCCATGATGTTTGTCTCCACACATGGTTCTGTTCTTCTAAATGGGAGCTGCACATTAGCCATGTCTCCTATCGACCATCTTCCTCTCCCATTTTAACCATTTTTAAGTGCACAGTTCTGCTGTATTAAATACAGTCACATAGTTGTCCAACCCCTACTACCATCTATTTTCAGAACTTTTTCATCTTCCCCAGCTGGAACTCTATACCCATTAAACACTAACTTCCCATTCTCCCCTCCGTACAGCCTATAATTCCAGAAGTTTTTTGTTGATTCTTTCAGATTTTCTACATAAGCAATTATGTCATCTGAGAACAAAGTTTTATTTCTGCATTCTCAACTGGTCTTTTTCTTTTCTTGCTATATTGATTTAGCCAGGACTTCCAGTATGAGATTAAAAAGAAGTGCTGAGCCTGAGGAGGAACATTCATGACTTGTTCTTGATTGCAACAGAAAAGTTGTCTCACTGTTAAATATGGTGTTAGCTCTAGGTTTTCTGTAGATGTTCTTTATCAAGTTGAGCATTTTTCCCTCTATTCGTAGTTTGCTAAGAGTTTTATTGTGAATGAGTGTTGTCAGATGCTTTATTTTGCATTTATTGATATGATTATGGGATTTTTATTATTTAGACTGTTGATGGGTTACATTAATTGATGTTCAAGTTTTGAACCACTCTTGCATGCCTGGGAATAATCCCACTTGGTCATGGCATATAATTCTGTTCATACATTGTTAGATTCAATTTGCCAATATTTTGTTGAGGATTTTTGCATCTAGGTTCATATGAGATGTTGTTTTCTTTTCTTATAATGTTTTCATTTGGTTTGGGTATTAGGGTAATGACGACCTCATAGAATGAGTTAGGAAGAATTTCCTCTGCTTCTATCTTCTGGAAGAGATGGAAGAGGATATACATAATTTCTTTCTTAAATATTTGAAAGAGTTCACCAGTTAACACATCTTGGACTGGTGCTTTCTGTTTTTGGAAGGTTTTTAGTCACTGATTAAATATCTTTAATAAAGACCTATCCAGACTGTGTATTTCTTCTTGTGTGAGTTTTGGCAGATTGTGTCTTTCAAGGAATTTATCCATTTCATCTAACTTATAAAATTTGTGGGCACAAAGTTGTTCACAGTCTTCCTCTATTATCCTTCTAATGGTTTTGATTTTTCCTTTTCCTAATAATTGATGATTTAAGCATCTTTTTGCATGATTATTGGCCTTTAATACTTTTAAAATATATCAAATATATGAATCTAGCCAATAAATTTCCACTTGTTTTCTGTGCCCTAAGTACCTTTTATTGTTCTACAGGGGCAAACCAGCACTCAGTTTACCACTAGGGAAGGGAGAGAAACTGAAACATCACCCTATGGCAGCTTTTCCTCCATAATCCAGGTACTTACCATTTTACTAAAATGACAAGTCTGTTATGTTCAAATGCCTCTTTGAAGATAAATGTTTAAGAAGTACCTTAAATAATAAATACATCATATTCATGTAATCCTGCCATCAAACAGAGAGACAAAGACTAGGAAAATGCATGAGCTCAGCCCATCACCTGAAAGAACCTCATCTTCCTTGACGCTGGAGCTGCTTTTGAATGCACTCTATGTCCAGAAGATAGTTAAGATCAGTTCGTCACTGTTAGCCTCAAATAGGCTTTCAGTCTATTGCACAAATTCTAGAAAAATTCCTCTACTTTTTCCTTTCTACTATTCTCTTGGACAGAATAGGGTGGGGGATTAAGATTTAATTTGTTTCTGTGACTTGTGGTCAAAGTTGTACATCCTATTTGCCCTAATCCCTCCCCTCTCTGCTTTTCATAGTAGAACCTGTCTTTCCTTTCCTCCCTCCCTCTCCCTCTCTCTCCCTCTGTCTCACCACTCTCCCCACTCTCCCTCACACTCTCTTTCTAGTGCTTCACTGCTGTGGGGCTGTAACTCTCAAGGCTAAAGAAAATAGACAGGAAGCCCCACCATGTCACATCTAACTTATTTTAAAATAAATGTGGTCAGAAGACAATAACAGAGACAAACTTCTTGCCATGTTGATTCTGGGTTTCAGAGAACTATTTTTTCCCTCACTGAACTATGTTTAACAAATAACTGGAATTATGCAATAAAAGAACGGTACTCCCCATCCTGAATATATGCAAAGTTAAAAGAATATTATCTATGAAATGACTGCTTTTGTAAAATTTCATTTAAAAGATGAGATTTAGAAGACAACTGAATTCCGTTTCTCCTCCCACCCTATCCACATATAGAAGATCTTCAAGTGTTCCTAGATTTGAGTGCAAAAGAGGACAATTTCTCTCCTGTTTGTTCACAAAGTAGAGAATCTGGCTCTGATAAAGGCTGTACCTCTTGTCCTTTGAGTGTCTTTTCACTTCCTTTGGAGGCCTGTAAAACCAGGGAGATAACTATTATACATATATATTTTAGCATGGACTTATATTTAAAGTCTGACTTTAGGGTGATTCTAACTTAGCTCTGAATCGACAAATATTTACCTTCTTTTAAACCTTCATATTCTTTGTCTATTTAACATTCTCCAACACTTTATAATGATTTGTAAACATCTGAAAATATTTAAGAAAATGACAAAAAAGATGGGAATTAGTTTACCCAGGACCTGAGCATATGGTTCAGCAGAGAAGTTTCTGGAGACAGCTGGTATTATATGAGATGGCAACAGAATTTTTTGTGTCATGTGCAGGGTAAACCCGTTTCCAGAAAAGCACATAGAAGAAAATCTATATAGACATTACAACACCTTTAAGTTCATACTCTATCCTTTGGTAGCTATGTGGTCCTAATCAGGCTACCTAACTTCTCTGAACCTTAGTTTTCTCAACTATGAAGTGCAGATAACATAGACTATATGAAATAATTTACATTATAGTGATTAAGTTTTAAGTTCCACACTGCTGCTGTGTAGATGTGAAGCAACAGGTTAGTATATGTTGCCCTTTCTCCCACTTTCTCCCCGCTTCCTGTTCCAGTATAACTTATGAACATACAGAGGTGATAGGACACTGCTGATGCAAATATGGGGCGTGTGTGAATCTGCTCACTCCCTACTCTTCATTTACTCACTGGTTTTTCTATTTGATAATGATGTGATTTGTATTAGTACATACACGCGTGCTTGGTCTTCTTTATAATGCTGGCTCACATATGTTAAATAAAGAACTGATGCTTACATGTTAGATACAGGGCTCATGAAGAGAAAAAGGTCTCAGGCTTGTCTTTATTAACTCTGGCTTACACTGGCTACATTCCTGCCAGTATACCCAGCCAAATTAGCTGTGTTAGTAAGATGATGAGGTTCACAGAAAAATGGTTTTTCTCTTTGATTGCACTTTCCTTGCACTGTGTAGACAATGACAGTGGGAACAAGGAGTCAGGTAATACTCATGTGTTTCTCAACTACAGCAGCTAAATGTCACGGGCTTGTCCTTTAGTACCTTGGTGCTTAGACAAGTCTACCATGTTAGCACAAAAAAGCAGGGCACAATGTTGCCTTTGTGTTCAGTCCTAGGCTGCTCTGGGAAGCCTTTGGGAATGCACACATTATTCTCAAGGCTACTGAAAAGCCCACACAAAGACATGGATTCTGTATACCCTCATGAATGGTTTGCTGTATACACCTTTCCTGGAAAGCTAAGGAAAATTCTCAGCCCCTGGTTTCTGGCTGAGGAAACCATACCTCCAATCTGAGACTATCTGTTTATTACATATGAACAGAATGTGGATTATGAATCACTTCACCAAGCATTCAGAAACCACATACACAAGAACCTGACCAAAAATTTAGGTACCTACAGTAGTGTGTGGTGTGTGTGTGTGTGTGTTATTAATGAATTCTGGGAGCTTACTTTGTGAACCTGTTTTTCTTTTGCATACAAGGGAAGGAATCCTGTCTAAGAATTCAATTATATTAGAATACAAACTGGATTTTCAATGCTTTTGCTGGTTCATTGTGCTGTTGAAGGCTAGAGGTGATTACACTTTGTTTATCAGAGTTTCCCAGTTGCTTCTGGGGATGTAAATATAGACTAAGAACTTATTAGAGGTTGAGTGAGTACAGGGAAAGTGAAATTTCTCTGTATAAAATATAAGTCTATTGGAAAACTGTCAGCCTGAAGCGGGAGAGGGAAAGTGAAGTATCTTGATGGGAGAGATGGAGACCAGAGAAGAGGGTAGCAAGCTCTGGCCTAAGGAATTCTGGCCAGTAAGGAATTCCCTTGGCAGGGAAATGATGCTGGCATTTTATGAGTGAGGCCTACTATTAATTTTTAAGTTATTTCCTAGAACATCCTATGTTATTCCCTTGAACTTTAGTAAAACCTGATTTACACACACACTAGTGGTTCACTAGGAAAATAAAAGTATCTAAGTCTTACTTCCATGGTGCAGGGGATGGGGGTAGAGGAAGGAGGACAGGGGTGTAGAAGGTGAGTTTCAGATCAGAGATCAAAATTCAATACAAGATATTGGAACCAGAGGTAACTGGGGGAAATGTCAGGCATCCAAAAATCCTTGGAGACATGTGGGAGAAAGAGAAATGTTTAAGTTTCTGTATTTGAATATTAAAGACAAAAATGCTGCCAAAATGGAAGGAACTGGGGAGATAACCACCTCCAGCGTTATATTTGGGAGATACTAGAGCTACATGAAATACACGCGCACACACACACACACACACACACACACACACACACAACTTATTCCTCTACACACTTTTGCATTTGCAACAAAATATATGAGACAGGAATCTGGTCACATCCAACTCTCAAAACCCCTGACTTGTGATGTTATACTCTAAGAAGAGTCAACGTACGTCTGGGAGAGCATTTCCAGATCTCCTGGCCTATTCTCAAATACATTCTGCCCAGAGTCAGATCGTTTCAGGAATGTAGTATTAAATAATGTGGTTGCTGTGGTATGTTTCTGCTGCTGGGTCATGTTTCACTTTCTGCAGCAATGGGGCCCACAGAGATAATCCCAGGAAACCTGTAGGCGCTGGAATAAGACTGCCTCACCTCCCAAGGAATTCAGTGTAGTGGGAGAGAAAGCCAAACATACACTTTATCACAATAAAATGTGATAAGTGCTATAATAGAGACCTGTATCAGGTGCTGTGGGAGCACAGAGAATGCAGTCTTTTACTCTGCCTGGGGAGGACACAGGGAGACTGAAGGAAGCATTCCTCCACAAAGTGATGACTAAACTGTCATTGGTGTAAAGAAAAGAGAGAGGGGAACATTCCAGGCTGAAGGGAACAATGCCCACAAAGACTCAAGGTGTGAAAAATCTTAGAATATTCTGGGGACAGGATAGCCTGCCTGTTGGGGTTGTCCAGAGGGAAATAGAGGAGAAACGGCAGAGATTATAAAGGAGTAGACATGCCATGTTAAGAATTTGAACTGTGTGGGGAGCTACTTATTATTCCAAGACACCTATGGGGATCAGTAGATTGAGATAGCCACCGGAGTCTTATTTTTGAAAGAGCAGAGGACGGGCAGGTCTGCAATAGTTGAAAGAACTGAACTAGAACATGGTCACTGCTGCCAACCTACACATTCCCTCCAACCTTTGTCTTGAGTTTATCTACTTCTGACAGTTTGCTGTCCTTGACTATAATTCTTCCCTATATCACTAATACATACTAATTGATGTTTTAGGCTCTGGGTCTGTCTTGATCCATAATTTTACAGATCCATCTGGATAAAAATGTTACTACAGGCAGAGATATCCCATAATATTGCTTGTTCCAAAACCTTCTACTCGTCCCACCCTACCTCCATCTTCACCATCATTTTTTGGATGTTTCAAAAGATAATAAAACTGGCACAAAATAATTGAACTACAAAGTTGGGGTAAGATATTATTAGTTCCACAATGATTATTTGTATCAGCGTGATTATTCTTAAATAGTGATATCTGAGAAAATGAGAGAATTGATTCCTTGTCATGATTGTTTTAAAGATGAAAATTCTTACACGACTATGTTTGGCATAAAGGATGCACAAATTTTCTTTTTGGTGCATGAAAATAAAAAAAGCCAACACTTCAAATGTTTGTTAATCTTTTTACATGCAAATTAAAGCAATTGCAATATATAGTTGTCATGAATATTTTGGAGAGAAATCTTTCCAATAAAGATGACAAAAACTAAATATGTAAAAGTTAGGGTTAGGTATGGCTGAAAGTAATAGGCTCCCCTCAAAATAGTAGTTGAAACAACACAAAAGTGAATTTTTCTTTACATAACATTTCTGAAGCAGGTAGACTAAAGAGGGACCCTTCGGGAAATAGGTGTCATTACTAAGGTTCTTCCTTAGCTGCAGGAGCTCCAGCCACCATATGTGAATTCTAGCCAGAAGAGAGTAAGAAACAAAGACGAAAGAGCAAAATATGCATGCTTCTTTTAGGGAATGTCTCAGATGCTTCCACCTGACATTGTCACATACCTCTTATTGGCCAGAACTTAGTTACACAGCCATGTTTTGATGCAAGCAAGGCTGGGGAGAGGAGTCCTTGTTCTGGAGTAGCCATATTCAGAGATTCTGTTACCCATGGAAAAAGAGAAAAATTTATACTGATGGACCACTAACAGCCTTTCCTACGTTCTTCCTGGGTTTAGAATATTTATTCATTTATTTTGGAACTTCTACAAATTTTTGGAATTTGTTTTGTTTATATAATGGGAGAAAGGGGTAAGAAATGGAAAGAATGAAGTCTTCAAAGGAGGTTATAGAAATAAAAAATGGTATGGCAATTAGGATTCTAATAGACAGCCTCTCCTTTTTCTTAAAAAAAATTTTAACCCAGAATGCTCTTTTAATGAGTTTTGTGACAGGGGCCACAGGTCCAGGTTTGAGAAAGACTAACACAAGAAAATATGGCAATTGTATGACACCACTCTTTAGGAGAAGACATCCAGTGTACTACAAGAATACAAATGATTTTATTAAGATCCTGGACTGTGAAGACACCAAAGGCAAGTGGTGACTAAGTTATTGCTACTGTAGTGTCCCGTGAAAAGAGACTTCTCTGGCTGCCTCGAGGATGGGGTGTAACATAGAACAGAGTCTCTGGGACACATATAAACCAGTGTGTAGAGGGAAATTTATAGCACTAAATGCCCACAAGAGAAAGCAGGAAAGATCTAAAACTGACACCCTAACATCAAAATTAAAAGAACCAATGAAGCAACAGCAAATGAACTCAAAAGCTAGCAGAAGGCAAGAAATAACAAAGATCAGAGCAGACCTGAAGGAGATAGAGATATGAAAAACCCTTAAAAAAAAATCAGTAAATCCAGGATTTGGTTTTTTGAAAAGATCAACAAAATAGATAGACCGCTAGCCATACTAATAAAGAACAAAAGAGAGAAGAATCAAATAGACACAATAAAAAAAAAGGATATAGGAGATGCCACCACTGATCCCACAGAAATACGAACTACCATCAGATAATACTATAAACACCTCTACACAAATATACTAGAAAATCTAGAAGAAATGGAGAAATTCCTGGACACATACACTCTCCCAAGTCT
Source organism: Rhinopithecus bieti (assembly GCF_001698545.2). Lineage (NCBI taxonomy): Eukaryota > Metazoa > Chordata > Mammalia > Primates > Cercopithecidae > Rhinopithecus > Rhinopithecus bieti. The sequence goes on along the minus strand of NW_016804545.1, from coordinate 2,608,313 downwards.
AAACCAGGAAGAAATTGAATCCCTGAATAGACCAATAACAAGTTCTGAAACTGAGGCAGTAATTAATAGGCTACCAGCCAAAAAAAGTCCAGGACCAGACAGATTCACAGCCGATTTCTACCAGAGGTACAAAAAGGAGCTGGTACCATTCCTTCTGAAACTATTCCAAACAATAGAAAAAGAGGGAATCCTCCCTAACTCATTTTATAAGGCGAGCATCATCCTGATATTAAAACCTGGTAGAGACACAACAAAAAAAGAGAATATTAGACCAATATCCCTGATGAATATCAATACAAAAATCCTCAAGAAAATACTGACAGACCAAATCCAGCAGCACATCGAAAAGCTCATCCACCACGATCACATCATCTTCATCCCTGGGATGCAAGACTGGTTCAACATACGCAAATCAATAAACGTAATCCATCACATAAACAGAACCAGTGATGAAAATCACATGATTATCCCAACAGATGCAGAAAAGGCCTTCAACAAAATTCAACATCCCTTCATGCTAAAACGCTCAATAAACTAGGCATTGATGGAACGTATCTCAAAATAATAAGACCTATTTATGAAAACCCTCAGCCAATATCATACTGAATGGGCAAAACTGGAAGCATTCCCTTTGAAAACCGGCACAAGACAAGGATGCCCTCTCTCACCACTCCTATTCAACATAGTGTTGGAAGTTCTTCCCAGGGCTATCAGGCAAGAGAAAGAAATAAAGGATATTCAAATAGGAAGAGAGGAAGTCAAATTGTCCCTGTTTGCAGATGACATGATTGTATATTTAGAAAACACCATCGTCTCAGCCCAAAATCTCCTTAAGCTGATAAGCAACTTCAGCAGTCTCAGGATACAAAATCAATGTGCAAACATCACAAGCATTCCTATACATCAATAACAGACAAACAGAGAGCCAAATCATGAGTGAACCCCCATTCACAATTGCTACTAAGAGTATACAATACCTAGAAATACAACTTACAAGGGATGTGAAGGACCTCTTCAAGGAGAGCTAAACACCACTGCTCAAGGA
>NW_016804545.1:2592878-2606577 GCF_001698545.2 Rhinopithecus bieti | reverse complement strand
CCTGTCAGGGGTGGGGACTAAGGGAGGGATAGCATTAGGAGAAGTACCTAATGTAGGTGACGGGTTGATGGGTGCAGCAAACCACCATGGCATGTGTATACCTATGCAACAAAACTTCACATTCTGCACATGTATCCCAGAACTTAAAGTGTAATTTTAAAAAAAGAAGAAGAAATAGGTGATAGATTCAGTGATCTTACATGAAAGGGAAAAATTTCACTGCTTGTTAAAATTATAATAATTTTAATTTAAAAAAATTAACCCAGAATGCTATTTTAATGGGTTTGATGAAAGGGGCCACAGGTCCAGGTTTGAGAAAGACTAACACAAGAAAATATATCAATTATATGAATATGCTTTTTGGGATGTCCACCACTATTAAGAAGAAGACATCCAGTGTACTACAAGAATATAAATGGTTTTACTAAGATCCTGGACTGTGAAGGCACCAAAGGCAAGTGGTGACTAAGTCATTGCTACTGTAGTGTCCTGTGAAAAGAGACTTCCCTGACTTCCTCGAGGCTGGGGTGCAACATGGAACAGCTGGTTGTCCCTCAGGCCATGAGTCTGAGCTAGCAAAATCTGATGTGGAAGTAGATTCTGAGATTCCCTCCATATCAGACTCTAACTCACTAAAACTAGATGTGAGTGTTAAAAAAAAAAAAAAAAAAAAACTGTAAGTTCTATTTTCCAACATGATAGAATGCAAGAAAATACCATCGGGGCACATTCATTAAATTCTGCCCTCTCTGCCTCACTCTTTTGTGCACAGGATTACATTTCAGGCAGGGTGATAAGATTTCATTTTTCAATCACACCATTTTCTCTCTTTCAGAGAGAAACTAATCTCTTCAAAACACAGTAATGTTTAATCTCTTCAATGTATAATGATTTTTAATCTCTCTGGAGGCAAGTAATTATAAAGATATTCTAGAATCTAAGGAATATAAAGCTGGAAACACCGAAAGGTCTAAATCCTGTTTAAGCTATTCTGTAGCATATATAACTATGATTGAGATCAATGAAATCTAATGAGGTGTAAAACACAATTTTTTATGTAGAATTATGCTAACTTTTGTACATCACATTTAGTGACTTTAAGGTTAACTAAATTTTATGGCACTGATATTAAGCCAATCCATTTCATTATAATTCAGTCAATTTTAAATACTTTATAAAAGATTTATTTTAAAATGTACATATATCCATTTTCAAAGAGTTTTGAAATTGCCTGCCCTTTGGGAAATTAAAAAATTGAAAACAAATTCAAGCAAGTGCCAAAAGTCTAGTTGGAAAACCTAAACAAAGTGAAAGTAAAAGATTATACAGGTCTGAAATGTCTGTAACTGGGAAAAAAAAAAAAAAAAAACTCTAGCTTTTACACTAAAGCCATAATCTTTATCAGAGTCTGTTCTTAAGTTGGATAGAATAGATTTAATTACAGATAAAATTCTATGAGGCAAGCAACCATTAGAAAGTGGAGGAAAGCCCTCAGGTAGTTCTATTGGCAATGTCATATCTGACCTGTCTCCACTAGGGATGGCAAAGGGGAAGCTTTTTCTTCAAAAGATGCATTATTGGCTCATTGCAATGCTGGATCAGGAAAGCTGTTCTCAGAGAAATCTGCAGCCAACCAAAATGTGTGTGCCCTTTACTACTTCCTGAACCTGAGTTGTGGTATACCAGCCAAAGCTACACGTCAGTGCTTGATGCAGAGACAAGTTGCCATGTTGGCCCGTAGGTATGACTGCAGATATGTTGCAGAATAAATTCTGAGATTGAACTATTAAGTGTCAAGGACTTATACAGATTTATACACTCCAGTCAGTAGGCACTGTTTAAGCAACTCTTTATACACAGAGCAATATCCTCTCCCAAAATGGCCAGTCTCACCGAAATCCTTAAAATATGCACATCCTAATTTAAATCACTAACAGTCTCATCACACTCACGTGGAACATGTGGGTCAATAACAACATTTTCAGGTTTTTAGATGAGATTTCAGTTTGGCTTTAAACATGGAATTCAAAGTCAAAATGGAATTAGGGTAAACTAATGTTGAAAATCAACCGTGTACCCTTTCACTCTTACTCAGTAGCTAAAAGAAGCTGCCTTTGGATGTCATCACTTTTTTACATTTCCTACTTAAAGTTCAAGGAAACTATTATAAGGAGATTATTTATAAATACTCTCTAAACCATCCCCCATACTTTTCAATATTCCTTTTGTTGTCTCAACATTTAAATAATTTATCAAAAGTTATTAAGAGGTAAAATAACAACAGTTTTAAATGAATGAAAGACAGATAAAATGACTTGTTAGTTTATATCTCTAAGAACATTTCATTAGAAAAGAATCTTGTGGAGCCTCCAACACTTCTTAATGAGAAAGGAACATATAGGTCTCTAGGAGGGCGAGTTGTTTGTTTGTTTGTTTTGAGACAGAGTCTCTCTCTGCCAGCCAGGCTGGAGTGCAGTGGCACAATCTCAGCTCACTGCAACCTCCGTCTCCTGGGTTCAAGCGAATCTTGTGAAGCAGACCCAGTTCTACACCAAAATGGCTGTGGAATCTTCATTTAAGTATNATCAAAAGTTATTAAGAGGTAAAAATAACAACAGTTTTAAATGAATGAAAGACAGATAAAATGACTTGTTAGTTTATATCTCTAAGAACATTTCATTAGAAAAGAATCTTGTGGAGCCTCCAACACTTCTTAATGAGAAAGGAACATATAGGTCTCTAGGAGGGCGAGTTGTTTGTTTGTTTGTTTTGAGACAGAGTCTCTCTCTGCCAGCCAGGCTGGAGTGCAGTGGCACAATCTCAGCTCACTGCAACCTCCGTCTCCTGGGTTCAAGCGAATCTTGTGAAGCAGACCCAGTTCTACACCAAAAATGGCTGTGGAATCTTCATTTAAGTATTAGAATATTTTCAAGTCATCATTTCGTAGTTAATTTCAGATCACAATATAAATTACAGAAGAGGAGATAGTGAATGCTAGTTTGTCTTAATTTTTATAATTGGGAATATGTGTTCAAAAGTCTTCAACCATTATCAGAGCTCCAGAGATTATTATTTCTTTTCTTTCTTTCTTTCTTGTTTTTTGTTTGTTTGTTTGTTTTTTGTTTGTTTTGTTTTGTTTTTTTTTTTTTTTGAGAGAGTCTCACTCTGTCATCTGTGCTGGAGTGTAGTGGCACAATCTTGACTCACTGCAACCTCCGCCTCCCAGTTTCAAGCGATTCTCCTGCCTCAGCCTCCCGAGTAGCTGGGACTACAGGTGTGCACTACCGTGCCTGGCTAATATTTTTGTACTTTTAGTAGAGTCAGGGTTTCACCATGTTGGCCAGGCTGGTCTCAAACTTCTGACCTCAAGTGATCTGCCCACCTCAGCCTCCCAAAGTGCTAGGATTACAGGCATGAGCCACTGCGCATGACCAACTTTTTTTTTTAGAGACAAGATCTCCCTATATGCCCAGGCTAGTCTCAAACCCCTCAGCTCAAGCCATCCTCCTGCCTCAGCCTTCCAAAGTGCTGGGATTACAGGTGTGAGCCACCACACCCGGCCTATTATTTCTATCTTTTATTTAGTAATATCATAGGAGGAAAACTCAGCAGCTGTCATTTATCTGAACTAACATCCATTTACCACTTACTGTATATCATTGTACTATGTGTAGTAATGTACATTGATATATATACTAAGTGGTAAATATATCAGTATGTACAATGTATATCACTATTTATTATACATATATCACTATGTATGTTGTATATCACTATGTACAATGATATAATAGAGGATGATTCCACCCTCAAGGAGCTTACAGTCCAAAGATAAAACAAATATACATAATGAGTATATTACTAAGTAACTGTCTCTGGACATCAGAGAAAAAAGAAAATAGAAAATGTATAATTTTAAGGTTTTGTTTTCTGCTGTCATTCTATAGACCATTTTTCAACTAGTTAATATCTTTGGCTATGAATTTGTCAAAACATGTGTGATGGTTAGTTTTATGTGTCAACTTGGCTAGGCCATGATGCCCAGTTGTTTGGTCAAACACCAGGAGATATCCTTCACTGATTCTTGAACTGTACATGTGTGAAGAAAGACTGTAAGAATCCTTGCAGAAAGTGATAGTTAGAAGACTAAAATACCAGGGAAAATTTCAGAAAATCCTTGCTTCTAGGAAGATAGAGTTTGGGGTTCAAGTTCTGCCAAATTAGAGTGGCTTGTAAAACCTGGGGTTTTTTATTAAAACCTCAGAAAGCCTGTAGTTTATGAGTAAGGATCACGTTTTAGGACTAGGGTCTATGTGGTAGAACTAAAAGCAAAACTGAAAGATACTTGTTCTAACAAAGCCAAAAAATCAAGATTCCAAAGGAACAAGGATACGCTCTAGCAATTTACTGCCTGATAGGGCAAAAATCAGCATTGTTTGGAGGAAGATAATGAATCCAGAGTATCTAAAACTTCTCATTCATAATGCTCAGTATACATTCAGAAATTACTAAGCATGAAAGAAGCAGGAAAATGTGGCTTCTAAGCAAGAGAAAAAGCTAACAGAAACAGATCCACAGATGGCTCAGTTGTTGGAATTAACAGGACTTTAAAACAAAAATTATTAATATGTTAACAAATATGTAGGTAAAATAGATATAATAGAGTAAGATATGACATTTTAGGAGAAATGGAGTCTAAGAAAAAACAATTCGGAATTAAACTGAAAAATGCAATATTTGAGACTTTAAAAAAAATCACTAAATGGGTTTGTCAGAAAATTAGACATGAAGATAGAAAGGATCAGTGAACTTGATGACGTGTTAATGAAAATTATTCAAATGGACAGACTGAGGGAGGAAAGTCTGAAAAAATGTAAAGCGTCTTAATGACCTAGGATAATACCAGGTAATTTGATATACATGCAAATGGAGTTCTAGAGGAAGATAATACATAGGAAAAAAGTTGAAAGCATATTGGCTAAGAGTTTTTCGAATTTAACTGAAAACATCAACCTCATATCCAAGAGACTTAATAAACATTAAAATTAAAAAATATTTCTAGGTACATCATAATCAAACTGCTAAAAATAAATGTCAAAGAGAAAACTCGTTAAAAGCATCAAGGAAAAGAACATTCCTGATGGGAAAATCTTAGACATGACAGTGAACTTTCAATAAAAATCAAGAAGCAAGTTTATAATGAAAGAACCTCTTCAAAATGACAGAGAAAAATAATTGTCGATCTAGAATTTTATATCTAGCAAAAATATGAGGTAAAATCACGGTATTTCCAAATAAATGAAAGATGAGAAAATTCATAGCCAGCAGACCCATACTACAAGAAATTCTAAACTAAATTCTTTAGACTAAGGCAAATGACATCAGATATAAGTTCCTATCAACAGAAAGGACTGAAATATACCTTTTACTTTCTTAAATTCAGAAAAATGACAATTAAAGGTTTAAAGCAAAATAACAACAATGTATTGTGGAGTTTATAATATACATAAAAATAAAATGTAGGATTATAATGTCACAAATGACATTGGGGTAAATAGAATACACTATGGTCAGATTCTTACATTATATGTGAAGTGCTACGAATTTAAGGTATACTAGGATAATTTAAGGATGTATGTTACAATCCCTAGAGCAGCCATTAAAAAAAATAACATGAAGAAGTGTGAATAAAAAAAAACAGTGGAGACAAATAAATGCAATGCTAAACACAAAAGAATAGAAAATGATCAGAAAACAAAGAACAGAGAAGTCAGATATTAAATGAATAGTAAGATGCTAGATTTAAACTTAACCTTACCAATAATTACATTAAATATACAAAGACCAAACCCTCCAATTCAAAGGCAGAGATTAGAGACTGGATAAAAAGGCAAAACCCAGTAGATACTGCTTATAAGAGATATATTTTAAAGATAAAGACACAGATGGATTAAAAATAAAAAGTTCTGGTTTCTGTTCCAGCATGTGACAACATCTGGCATTAGCAGTTGTCACCCCATTACAAAAGTAAAGCTGAACAAACTGAAAAATCGACCATTCTTCTTAGATCGATCAGAGAAGCAAAGTCATTCCTTCAATGAAGTCATACCTTCAATGAGGGATGCTTCATTGCTATCCCCCATGTTGGAAAGACAGACAGATGGATACAGAGAACCACAATTTATCAGAGTAGAAACACATTCTATGGGAACCAATACCAGGTAGGAAAATCTGAACTGTAACTGAAAAATTTCTGGAGGCTCAGTGTGGGAAAATGTAAAATATGAAAACACTGGGTGAATGCAATAATAGATGGGCCCTCCCACTTGTGAGTTTTATCTTCAGAAACTCAATAAGGTTCTCACAATGAAGATAGAAGTCCCCACAGGCTTCTTGCAGAAGGAGTGGAAATCATTTTGAAATACACCAGAGCATTTTATTTTTAATAGGATCTTCCCTTAAGAGAAATTATTATATCAGAGCCTAACCTGCCAGGTTTTATCAAAGCCTAATTGACCTGAATGAAGGGATATACTCAACCCTAGTCCCCTTCCATGTGGAAGAAGAGAAATACATCAGATACCCAAATCCAGCTTACTCTAGCTATCCTATCACCTAAGGGGGTGAAAAAAAGAAAACACTAGGATACACTTGTGAAGTTCATAAGTAAAATACACATTTTTCTGAAGCTCATTAGAAATATTCACTAAGACAGATCACATTCTGAGCCATAAACATGCCTTTAAAGACTTCAAAGAAATCATACAATGTCTGGGCTCAGAACATAATGAAATTATACTAGGAATCAATAACAGATATATAGCTGGGAAATCCCAAAACACTTGGAGATTAAACAACACAATTCCAAATAACACGTAGGTCAAAAATAAATCTTAATAGACATTAAAAAATACTTTGAAATAATTAAAAGTGAAAATAAAACAACAAAATTTGTGGGATGCAGTGAAAGCAATGCCTAAAGGAAAACTTATAGCATTGAGTGCCTATATTTAAAAAGAAGAAAAATCTAAATCAATAATCTAAGATTCCACCTTAGGAAACTAGGTGAAAAAGAGTAAATTAAGTTCAAAGCTAGCACAAGGCAAAAAATGTTAGAGCAGAAATCAATAAAATTGAAAACAGGAAATCAACTGAGGAAAAAAAACAGTGAAACCAAAACTGCTTCGTTGAAATGATCAATCAAATTGATAAACCTGTAGACAGGCTAATTAAAGGGAAAAAAGAAAAGACACAAATTACTAAAGTCAGAAGTGAACAAGGGGATTCTGACATCAGCAAGATAGCTGACTAGAAGCCCCTAGTGCTTGCTCACTTCCTCTAAGACAGCCAAAACAATGAATAAACAACTATGTTTTGATGTAAATAACTAAAGGAGGGTGTCAGTACATCAAAGGAGTAACAGAAACCCTAGTCAGTCCAGAAACCCAGGGAAGCCACATAGCACAAGGAAACACCTGGCCTCCACCATCCCCATTCCCCCAGCTGGGCTCCCCCAGGAGGAACGTCTCCTGGCAAGGAAAAGATAAATAGGAGGATCCTAGAAGCCCCCATCAACACCTTAGACAAGTACAACTTACCACTGGGGACTCCTGCAGTCCTCACAGGCAGTAAGCTCAGCTGAGGGAGCTTCCCAGAGTTCACATGACTGTGTTCCCTCCAGAGAAGGAGGCAACACTGTAACCCATCCCCTGTGGCTGCATAGTTAATGTGCTATGCCACCTTGGATCTAGAACTATTGCTGGAGTGTTTCTTGCTCCAGGGGCAAGTAGCCATGGCTCCTTTTCATCCCTGAGCCTAAGCTGCCACCAAACCACCCCAGCCCTGTGACCCAACATACACAAGGCACCTTGCAAGCAGCTGTTACTTTGTTTTATGTGGGGCCAAGCAGTAACGGAGCCCCTCCGCCCATCCCTTCCAGTCTCTGGAGCAATCTGCCCTTAGGGGCCAGAACTGACGCACACACTGCCTCCTAAGAAAACAGTGCCTTTGCAAAGCCACTCTCTAGACCTCTCTCAGTGGCTGCTGCATCCTGCACCTTTGGAACCACAGCTAAAGCTGCATATTCCCTCCTGGGGAAATGGTGCCTTGGTGGAGCTGTTCTGTCTATGCCTGTCAGTCAGTGCTGTGCCCTGCCCCTCTGTGCCTGAGCTGAAGCCATGCTCTGCATCCCAGAGAAATAGTTCCTTGGCAGAACTGCTCCATAGCAGTTCTTCCCAGTTCTGCTCCAAGCAGAACTTCTCAGTTGCTGCTGTTTCTGGTTCTATGGGATTCAAGATGAAGCTGTGTGCTGCTTTCCAGGGAAATGATACTATGTTGGAGCTGCTCTGTATAACTCTCCCAGTCACTACTGCACCCTATCCCCCTGTTCTGGAGCTAAAGCCATGCCTGAAATCCTGGGGATATGGTGCTTTGGCCACCCAGAACAGCCATACCCTCCTGTGCCTGAGCTGAAGAGGCACACTGCCTCCTGAGAAAACAGTACCTTGGCAGCCCAGGGCAGTGATGCCTCCCCAACGCCTAAGTGGAAGCAGTACTCTGCATCCTAGGATACAGAGGCTTAGCTGCCCAGAGTGGTCACAAGCTTCAGCATCTAAGCTGAAGAGGCACCTTGAACCCCAGGGAAATGGTGCCTGGGCATGAGCTAAAGTGGTGCCTTGCCCCTGGGGAATTAGTGCCTTGGCTGAGCTGGGCAGCTGCACAACCAGGACTGAGCTGAATAATACAATACATCCCAGGGAAAGAGTAGGGGCCATGCTGAAAGTCTGTACCTTACAGGCTAAAAAAACTCTAGTACCCTGCTTCCACAGTGCTGGACTAGCCTCTTTGAGTATGAGCTGCTAACACACCCCTCTCCCTGAGGAGAGGAATGATAGCTGTGCTGTTGCCTGGTTCCCAAGGCTCAAATGACAGCTGTACTTTGTCATTCTGGGCTTTGCTGCTACTCTTCCTGGCCTCACAGAATTTGGTATATTGCCAAGTTCCACCATTCTAAGGTCTAGAGTCACCACTATATGGCACCTCATCCACTGGGATTCAAGTTACCATTGAGCCCTATTGGCTCTGGCCCTCAAATTGCAGCCATACAATGCTCCCGGGGTCCAAACTTCCAGAGCATCCTTCCTTCCCTGGAGCTGGGCCAGTTCTCTGCTCCCCAAGGGTCAGAATCATAGCTGCAGCTCAGCCTCCTGGCCCTGAGCTGCTAGAGAATACCTCATAGTCACAGATCCTGGCTCTCTGAGCAGTCTACGTCCAACCCTATAACAGAGAGTGAACAGGCACCTCAAGGCCCAGGTGCCAAAATGGTTTTTGAGACTCAGCCTAAGATTCTGTCTCCACAGCTACTCTGAGCACCTGCAACTGGAGTCCAGCACTGCTGCAGATGTTAGTAGGCCATGTCAGACTGTTAAGAATCCCTAAGACTCCCCATTACAGAGAAAAATGAGAATAGGAGGACCTCAAAAAACCCTTGCCACTGAGAACCTTAACAACCTACATTACCAATGCCACTGCCACTAATTTCTACAGCTTAGGTCAGTGAGGCATTCACAGTTATCACCGGCATTAACTGCAGCTAAAGAAGCCGCATGGAGACTATACCACTGCATCTACTTAGAACCAGAATCACCACATCACTTCCAACTGCCACACCAAAACCCATCTGCAGTTGAAAGTTTTTCTCTATTAAAGCTACTCTAGAAAGTTTGGAAGATGTAATTGTTCCAATAGATGCATACATATCAATTCAGGGATGCAAAAATATGAAAAAGAAAGAAAATATGACACCACAAAAGGAATACAGTAAGTTTCCAGTAACAGACCACAGAGAAAAGGAAGTTTATGAATTGCCAGAAAAGGAATTCAAAATAATGATCCTAAGGAAACTCAGTGAGATACAAGGTATTACAGACAGATAATTCAACAAAATCAGGAAAGCAATTAATGATATAAAAGAAAAATTTTAAAATAGTATAAAAAAGAAAAAAGAATCGAACAGAAATTCTGCAGCCAAAGAATTCAATGAATGAAATAAAAAATACAACAGAGAGCTTCAACAACAGATTAGGAAAAAACAGAAGAAGCTCTAAACTTAAAGATAGTTCGCTTAAAAAAATCAAAATAAAAAGAGTGAAAAAAGCCTAGAGGACTTATGAGACACTACTAAGCAAACACATATTTACATTATGGTAATATCAAGAGAAGAGATGGGAAAAGGCACAGAAAGCCTATTTAATAAAACAATAGTTGAAACTCTCCAAGTCTTGGGAAAATATGAATATTTAGATCCAGGAAGCTCAATATTTCCCAAACATGTTCAATCCAAAAAGGATCTGAGACACATTATAGCCAACTTGTCGAAAGTCAAAGTAAAAAAGAGAAACAGCAAGAGAAAAGTGTCAAGTCGCACACAAGGGAATCCCCATTACACTAACAGATTCTCAGCAGAAACCTTACAAACCAGGAGAGAATGAGATGGTGTATTCAAAGTGCTGAAAGAAATTGCCAATCAAGAATACTACACCCAACAAAGCTAATCTTTAGATATGAAAGAGAAACAGTCTTTCCCAGACAAGGAAAAACTGAGGGACTTTATCACCACTAGACTGGTCTTACAAGAAATGCTTAAGGAAATCCAACAACTGGAAGCAAAAGGGCAATAATCACCATCATGGAAACATGCAAAAGTATAAAACACTGTTAAGGAAAGGAATACTGATAAGGAAAGGAACACTGATAAGTAAAGGAACACTGATAAGTAAAGGAAAAAGAAGAAAATTATCATTACAGAAAACTACCAACCCTCTATGATAAACAATAAGAGATGAAGAAAGGAATAAAAGATACATAAAACAACTAGAAAACAATGAACAAAATGACAGGAGTAAGTCTTCACCTATGAATAATAACACTGAATGTAAATAGACTAAATTCCGCAATTAAAAGATATCAGTTTTGTAAAAAAATAGAAAAAATTATCAAAAAAAAAAAAAGATATCAGTTGGTGGAATGGATATAAAAACAAGGTCCAACTGTATTCTGCCTACAAGAAACTCACTTCACGTATAAAGACAGAATGAATGTGAAGGGCCAGAAAGATATTCCATTCAAATGAAAAACAAAAGTGTGCAGGAGTAACTATACTTAGATAAAACAGACTTTATGTAAAAAATTATAAAAAGATACAAAGAAGGTCATTATGTAATGATAAAGGGAAAAATTCAGCAAGAAGATACAATAATTATAAATATATATGCATCCAACACTGGAGCATCCAAATATATAAAGCAGATATTATTAGATATGGGGGAGAGATAGATTCCAATGCAATAATATTTGAGGACTTCAATGGCTCAGTCTCAGCATTGGGAAGATCATTTATACAGAAAAGCAACAAAGAAACATTTGTTTAAAACTGCACTTTAGACAAAATGGACCTAGCAGACATTTATAGAACATTTCATTCAACATCTGCAGAATACACATTCTTTTTATCAGCACATGGAACATCCTACAGAACATATCATATGTTAGGCCATAAAGCAAGTTCTTAACAAATTTTTAAAAATTGAAATTATATCGAATAACTTTTCTGACCACAGTGAAATAAAACTGAATATCAGTAACAAGTGGAACTCTCAAAACTCTATGAATACATGAAAATTAAACAACATTCTCCTGAATGACCAGTCAATAAAGAAATTAAAAAGAAAATTAAAGAATTAAAAGTAAGCGAAAATAGAAGCACAATATGCCAAAACCTGTGGAACACAACAAAATTAATATTCAGAGGAAATTTATAGCAATAAACATCTATATTTAAAAGTAGAAAATTTTTAATTAAATAACTTAATACATCTCAAGGAACTAGAAAATCAAGAACAAACAAAACCCCAAATTAGAAGAAAAGATATATTAAAGACCAGAGTATAAATAAACAAAATTGAGACTAAAAGGTCAACATAAAAAGTCAGTTTTTTGAAAAAATAAGCAAAATTCACAAACTATTAGCTACATTAACCAAGAAAAAATGAGAGAAGACCCAAATAAATAAAATCAGAAATTGAAAAGGAGACATTACCACTGATACCATAAAAATATGAAGAATCATTAAAGACTGCTATGAACAACAATATACCAATAATTAGGAAAGTCCGAGGAAATGTCTAAATTCCTGGACACATAAAAACTGTGAAGATTGCACCAAGAAGAAATAGAAAAAAATGAACAGACCAATTATGAGTAACAAGATTAAATCAGCAATAAAATATCTCCCATTAAAGAAAAACTCAGGACCTGATGGCTTCACTACTGAATTCTACCAAATATTTAAAGAATTGATACCAATTTTTCTTCTTATTCACTCTGGAAGTCTTAGCCAAAGCAATTAGGCAAGACAAAGAAATAAAGGGAGTTCAAACTGGAAAACAGAAAGTCAAAAGCAAAAATGAACAAGTGGAATAATATCAAACTAAAAAGCTTCTGCACAGCAAATGGAACAATCAACAGAAGGAAGAAACAACCTGCAGAATGAGAGAAAATATTTGCAAACTATTCATCTGATAAAGGATTAATATCTGTAATATACAAGGAACTCAAACAACTCTATGGTAAAAACAAAAAATCTGATTTTAACAACGGCAAATGAGCTGAACAGACATCTCTTAAAATAAGACATACGAATGGTCAATGGGTTTATGAAAAAATGCTCAATGTCACTAATCATCAGGGAAATGCAAATAAAAACTATAATGTCAGCAAAACATCATAAACTTGGAGGACATTATGTTAAGCAAAATAAGCCAGGCACAGAATGAGAAATACCACATGTTCTCATGTATATGTGGAAGCTAAAAATGTTGATCTCATAGAAGCAGAGAGTAGAATAGTGGTTACTAGAGATGGGGAAGTGGGGGGAAGGGGGATAAGGAGAGGTTAAGGGCTACAAAAGTACAGCTAGATAGGAGGAATTATTGCTAGTGTTTTAGAGCACTACAGGGTGACTATAATCAACAAAATTTATTGTATATTGTCAAACAGCTAGAAGAGCAAATTTTGAACGTTCCCAACACAAAAACATTATAAATGATTGAGGTCCTAGTTATGCTAATTACCCAGATTTGATTATTAGACATTGTATAAATGTATTGAAATATCCCTCTGTACTCTATAAATATGTACAATTATTGAGTCAATTAAAAATAATAATTAAAAAATGAAATGAACAAGGTATGTAAGTACAAATCTCATGGATATCAAATGGATAATAAAGGAATATTATGAACAACTCTTTGTTCACAAGTTTCATAACCAAGATGAAACAGACAAATTATTTGAAAGGCAGAGTCTATCAAAATTTACCTAAGAAGAAATACACCATTTGAATTGTCTATTAAAATTGTCTGTTAAAGAAATTGAATCCATAATTAATAACCTTTCAAAAAAGAAACTATCAGGCCCATACAGGTTCATTGATGAATTCTACCAAATATTTAAGCAAGAAATTATACCAATTTTCTTAATCTCTTTTGGAAGATGGAAGCAGAAAGAATATTTTCTTTTTTTTCTATTATTATTATACTTTAAGTTCTAGGGTACATGTGCATAATGTGCAGGTTTGTTACATATGTATACTTGTGCCATGTTGGTGTGCTGCACCCATCAACTCGTCAGCACCCATCAA
>NW_016804545.1:2568587-2591106 GCF_001698545.2 Rhinopithecus bieti | reverse complement strand
ATAGTTTTCCTTCTAACAGTCAGGACCCTCAGCTGTAGGTCTGCTGGAGATTGCTTGAGGTCCACTCCAGACCCTGTTTGCCTGGGTATCAGCAGCAGAGGCTGCAGAAGATAGAATATTGCTGAACAGCGAGTGTACCTGTCTGATTCTTCCTTTGGAAGCTTCCTCTCAGGGGTGTACTCCACCGTGTGAGGTGTGGGCTGTCGGTCTGCCCCTAGTGGGGGATGCTTCCCAGTTAGGCTACTCAGGGATCAGGGGCCCACTTGAGCAGGGAGTCTGTCCGTTCTCAGATCTCAGCCTCTGTGTTGGGAGATCCACTGCTCTCTTCAAAGCTGTCAGACAGAATCGTTTGCGTCTGCAGAGGTTTCTGCTTTGTTGTTGTTGTTGTTGTTTAGCTGCGCCCTATCCCCAGAGGTGGAGTCTACAGAGACAGGCAGGCCTCCTTGAGCTGCTGTGAGCTCCACCCAGTTTGAGCTTCCCAGCGGCTTTGTTTACCTACTTAAGCCTCAGCAATGGCGGGTGCCCCTCCCCCAGCCTCACTGCTGCCTTGCCGTTAGATCGCAGACTGCTGTGCTAGCAGTGAGGGAGGCTTCATGGGCGTGGGACCCTCCTGGCCAGGTGTGGGATATAATCTCCTGGTGTGCCCGTTTGCTAAGACCCTTGGTAAAGGGCAGTACTGGGGTGGGAGTTACCCAATTTTCCAGGTGTTGTGTGTCTCAATTCCCCTGGCTAGGAAAAGGGATTCCCTTCCCCTTGCGCTTCCCAGGTGAGGCGATGCCTCACCCTGCTTCAGCTCTTGCTGATCGGGCTGCAGCAGGTGACCAGCACCGATTGTCCGGCACTCCCTAGTGAGATGAACCCAGTACCTCAGTTGAAAATGCAGAAATCACCTGTCTTCTGTGTCGCTTGTGCTGGGAGTTGGAGACTGGAGCTGTTCCTATTCGGCCATCTTGCTCTACCCCCTGTTTCTGTCAGAAAGAATATTTTCAAACTCATTCTATGAGACCAGCATTACCCTAATACCAAGACAAGACAGAGACATTACCATGAAAGAAAATTACAGAGCAGTACCTCCATGAACATAGATGCAAAAATCTTCAACTGAATATTGGCAAACTGAATCCAACAATGTATAAAGGAATTATACAGTGTGCTTATGTGGGATTATTTCCAGGAATTCAAAGTTGGTTCAACACCAGAACATAGATTAATCTAATCTATCACATCAATAAGCTAAAGAATAAAAATTACTTGATCATGTCAATAGATGCAGAGAAAGCATTTGAGAAAATCCTCTGCTCACTCATGTAAAAACACTCAACAAACTAGGAATAGAGGGAGCATACTGAACTGGATAAAAATAAAATCTGCATAAAATCTACTGCTAATATCATACTTAACAATAAGAAAATATAAGCTTTCTCACTACAATTAAGAGCAATGCAAGGATACTCCCTCTAAGCACTTGTTTTTAGCATCGTACTGGAAGTCCTAGCTAATGCAATATTATGGTTTGAGTGCCACCTGCTAAAACTTATGTTGAAATTTGATTCCCAGTACGGCAGTGTTAGAGGTTAGGCCTAGTGGGAGGCATTCAGATCATAGAGGTACTGTCCTCATGAATAGATTAATGCTGCCTCATGGAAGTGGGTGAGTTCTCACTCTAGCAGGAATGGATTCATTCCTGAGAAAGCCTTCCTGCAAGTGCCCACCTTCACTTCTGCTTTTCACCAGGAGTTGAAGCATCACAAGATCCTCACCAGATGGTTTGCCCCATCATGAACTTTCTAGCCACTAGAATCATGAGCCAAATGAACCTATTTTTAAAAATAATTACCCAGTCTCAGATATCCTGTTATAGCTGCAAAAAATGGACTAAGATATGCAGTAGAACGAGAAAGGAAATAAAAGGTGCATGGTTTAAGAAGGAATAAATAAAACTTTCTTTGTTCTCAGGTTGCATAATTGTTTATGGAGAAAATATAAGAGAGTTGACAAAAGAACTTCTGGAACTATGAAATCATTTTAGCAAGTTTGTAGGAAACAAGGTTACATTAAAAGGCAATCATTTTCTCCATATTAACAATGAACAAGTAGAATTTGAAATTAAAAACACAGTAACAATTATATGAGGAGCCCCCAAAATGAAATACTTGGTATATATCTAGCAAAATATGCACAAAATATGCACATGAGGAAACTTAAGAAAAAAAAAAAAAAAAAAACCCAAAAAAAAAAAAAAAAAAAAAAAAAAAAACTAAACTAAATAAATGAAGAGATAGTCTGTGTTCAGAGACAGGAGGACTCAATATTGTCAAGACATCAGTTCTTCTCAACTTGACCTATAGATTCAATGTAGTCCCAATTAAAATCTCAGCAAATTATTTTAAGGATATTGGCAAACTAAATCTAAAGTTTAAATAGAGAAGCAATGACCCAGAATAACCAACATGATATTGTAGGAGAATAAGAAAGTTGGACACTACCAAACCTAAAGACGTACTATATAGCCACAGTAATCAAGACAGTGTGGTATTGGTAAAAGAATAAATGAAAAGATTACTGGAACTGAACAGAGAATCCAGAATGGACCCGGACAAGTATAGTGAACTGATATTTGACGAAGAAGCAAAGGTAACAGAATGGAACAGAGATAGTCTTTTCAACAAATGGTTCTGGAACAACTGGACATCCACATGCAAACAATTGAATCCATATGAGATTTTATACCCTTCACAAAAATTAGCTCAGAATGATTATAAATCTAGATGTAAAATGCAACACTACAAAACTCCTTGAAATAAATTGGGAGAAAATCTAGGTAACCTTGAGTATGGCAATGATGTTTTAGATATACCACCAAGACATGATCTATGAAAAAAGTAATAAGCTAGATTTCACTAGAACTAAAAACTTCTACTCTGGAAAAGACACTGTCAGGAGAATGAGAACATAAACCACAGAATGGGAGAAGATATTTGCAAGACACATTTGGTTAAGGATTCTTATCAAAAATATAAGTATTAAAATTCAACAGCAAGAAAACTAATAGATCTATTTTAAAAATGGACAAAAGACCTGAATAGACACTTCACTAAAGAAGATATACAGGTGGCAAAAACCATATGAGAAGATGTTCCACTAGGAAATTGCAAATTAAAAGGGCAAGATACCACTACACACCTATCAGAATGGCCACAATCCAAAACACTGACAACACCAAATGCTGTGAAGGTGTGGAGCAACAGGAACTCTTGTTTGTTGCTGGTGGGAATGCAAAATGGCACAGATACTTGGGAAGACAGTTTGGTAATGTCTTAGAAAACAAAACATACTCTTTCCGTACAATACAGCAATCATGCTTCTTGGTATTTACCCAAATGAGTTGAAAACTTAGATCCAGATAAAACCCTGGACATGAATGTTTATAGATGCTTGATATATTTTTACCAAAACCTGGAAATAACCAAGATGTCCTCAGTAGGTGAATGGATAAACTGTGGTAGATCCAGACAGTGGACTGTTATTCAGTGCTAAGAAGAAATGAGCTAACAAGTCATGAAAAGACATGAAGAAACCTTAATTGCATTTTAGTAAGTGAAAGTAGTCAATCTGAAAATGCTACATACCGAAATACTACATACTATCCGATCTCAACTATAAGACATTCTGGAAAAGGCAAAAATATGGAGAAAGTAAAAAGATCAGTGGTTGCTAGAGGCTGGGGGAAGGGAGGGATGAACAGCCAGAGCACAGAAGATTTTTGGGGCAATGAAACTATGCTGTATATTATAATGGTGGATGCATGTCACAATACATTTGTCAATACCTGTAGAATATATGGCAGTAAGAGTGAATGTGAATGGTAATGTAAATTATGGACTTAGGGTGTTATCAGTTTACATACACTAGAATAGCGAAAATTAGAAAGCCTGATAATAGCAGATGTTGACGAGCAAGTAGAATGAAACTCTCGCCATTATTGGTGGGAAACAATTTGGCAGTTTAAGGATAATCACAGCCTCAAGAGAAATAGCCCCAAAACACATAGAAATGTGTTTGCAAAATGTCCTATACAAAAATATTTGTAGTAGATTCTTAAAAATAATCGCCACAAACTGCAAGCAACCCAAATGACCATCAAAATGAGACTGAATCAGCAAATTGTGGTATATTCACTCAATGGAATACCACTTAGAAATACAAAATAATAAGTTTCTAAAACCAGTAGTAGCATGGATGAATCTCAAAATGTTTTGTTGAGCAAAACCAGACATAAAAAGTACTGTATAATCCAATTTATATAAAGTTCTAAATAGATAACACAAATTTATGATTAGAACCATAGTTGTTCCTTGGAAAATGGGAGTAAACCAGAAAGTAGTGTGAAACAGACTTTATGGGTTGTAGATTACACTGGTGTAATTATTTCAAACATCATTGAATTATATGCCTAATATGCAAATCATAGTTCAATAAAGAGTATAGGTGGGAGGAAAGGATATTTTACTTTATTAAAAAAAGAAAATGAAGTTCTCAGTTATCCTGACATTTTGACAAAAAAAAAGGCTTATCCATTTTCAAGTATTCTATTTTTTTACAGAAAGGAATCGAAGTGAATTATCTGATGGGCAAAGTGTTGAGAGGGTATTAGTTTATGTTGATATCAAGTTTTGATTTTGAAAATAGTCAAAAAAACGGATTGGAAATTTTATCTCAGTTCACATCAAGACATAGCTTTGAATTTTCAAAAACGATAGAGCATAAATACTCTCTATACATATTGCAGAAATAAATATGGATAGCATTATTTCACAAAAGTGCCATTAATTTTTAGCTTATTTTCTGTTCCTAATTTCCTCTTTGCCTTCTCTTGGACCATCTATTAAGAAAGAAATTCCAAGCTTAAATTTCTGTTTCTACCCTTACCCAGTGGAATGTCAAAAAGATTCTTAGATTGCTACAGCCTAGGAAAAGAAAGCAGTATTTGTTTTAAGTAACCTCTTCTGTCTTTAATCTTGTTCTAACATATTTTTTTTTTCCTCAGGAGGCCCTTATCTGAAAGTCCTTTTGCTAATTCATACATCAATTAATTCAGCAACATTTTTGTCAAATAACAAGGAAAAGTAATTATTTCTGTAACATATTCAATGACATTTCAATCAAATTCCTCTAACCTGAAAAATCCTGACAGCCACGTTTTAGAGAATTTGATGACTCTTTTAAACTCTTTAGAAAGGAGGCTGCCAGATGTATTGCTGTGTTCACATATGTGCATGCATGAGTGAATAAAGTAATTAAATGATCCTTAGGTAGTTTGCTAAACCCTTACAGAGAGACTTTGTTAGAAAACTTGGCATCTTAGGCTACTGATCTTGCTTTCCTATTTGCACCAAAGCATTTGGTTTCTGAAAATTATGCTTAGGGATTAATTTGCCTTATGCCAACTGATATGTGAGATTTATCTTAATTTGAATAAACCATAAATGTCCATTCATCAGTTATGATCCTTGTTAAGGCAAGCTGCCAAGAAACACCAGGTGTCTAGGCCAGAGTTTACTCAAATATAAGATGAACTCTTTTCCAATGTTTGAAAGCTGTGAATCCTTCCTTTGACTTTGGGCCAAATGTTTAATGTCTTTTAGTCTTTGCGGGTGTTTTTGTCTGTGAAATAAAAAGGTTGATTACAGGGGCTGCAAGGTTCAATTCTGTGAATTCAATTGAATTCTACAATTCTATGGACATATGATTGCTAGCGAAGGGAGGGATTATTGATATCACTGGCACGGGACTTGACTCAAAAACTTGGTATAAACATGGAAAGTTAAAGCCAAAATTATGCCTTCATCATGTATCAAAGTCTAATATTATAGTAAAAAGTAATGATGAAAATGGTTATCTTCAAGAAGCTTATCCAGCTTGGGCCATAAAGTAAGCATAAACAAATAAATGGCAGTATATAATGAAATGTTAAAAAAAAAAAAAAGAAACCTAAGTTCTAAGTTCTAAGTGCCAGAGGAATGAACTCAGATTATAAATGACAACTAACAGTTACAATTCTTTGCCCATAAAACCATATACCAAAGAATAATGTGGAACTGATTCTCAGTAACCAAAAAGAATCATGGTAAGTAGAAAAAATTGCAACTCAGTATTCAATGACAATTCACTGTGTTCTACATCTTCAATCAAATGTGATACTAGCGTTCTATTAAAATAAAAAAATTATTTAAAATAAGGAATTTTTATGTTATGCTAATATTTTCTTTTGTTCTCTATTTTAGTTTCATATATTGAAAATGACTTATAAACACTATTTTGCTTCATTGGTTCTGTTCTACAGTTGAGTGTATGAGAAGTCATTAAAATAGTCTTGGCCTTAATAGGCATGACATGTGATATTTATTACCTGTGTGATTACATAGCACAAGTAGATAATGGCTTTTAAAGAAGATGCATGAATTCTAGTGAAGTAGAATGACCTATTTTTGGTCACTACTATACTTTTGTTCAGCAGATTGCTGTAATCTCTGTGTTAGTTTGCATTGCTATAAAAAATTACCTGAGACTGGATAATTTAAAAATAAAAGAAGTTTATTTGGTTCACAGTTCTGCAGGCTGTACATGAAGCACAGTGCTGGCATCTACTCCTGGTGAGGGCCTCAGAGAGCTTCCAGTCATGGCAGAAGGTGAAGGGGGAGCTAGTGTGTCACATGGCAAGAGAGGGAGCAAGAGAGAGAGGGAGGAGGTACCAGGCTCTTTTAAACAACCAGATCCCATGTGAACTCATAAAGTAGGAACACATTCCCACGAGGACAGCACCAAGTCATTCATGAGGGATCCTGCCCCATGACCCTTCTCCCACGAGGCCCACCTCCAACACTGGAGCCACATTTCAACATGAGATTTGAAGGGGACCAACATTCAAACCATATTATTCTATTTTTGCTAATGTAAAGCAACAGGAAACAATTCTTGTTTCCAGTCACTTCAAAACACTCCTTTTCCCAACTTATCCTATATTTTGATGCTTTTTAATGGGGGGGTTATATGTGTTTTTTCTTCCTTTTTTAAAATTATGTTTCTTGATCTTTTATTAACATGGATATATAGAAATTAATGCTTGTCACACTTAAAAAAAACATTTCATGTGGCAGTATTTTTAATTTAATTTGGAGTACATTGTAATATATTTTATATTTTAGATCTTCATCCAGTAACAGAATCTTTACACTAAAAAATGAAGTTTTAAAAGTGCCTTTCTGGTTTGTGCTTGGAGTAGATTCTGCCTCTACTACAAATGCTTTCTGAATAAGCTTTCTATCCAAGACACTTTTAAAGTTGTTTCGACTTACTAGCCTAATGGCAGAAGATGAGAGAAGGCAAAGTGGAAGGGAAAAAAACAAAAGGTAACTGAAAAAAAGAAAGTTCACAATATATCTTTTTAGTTTTCTGGAAAAGCAAGTTCAAAATTAAAGATATCATTTGTGTGTTTTCCTTTTTTTTTTTTTTTTAAATTTAGCATAGTGCCCAAAGTCCAGCATTATTTTTGATTCTACAATGTATTTAGAATGCACTTAGCTCAGAAGCACCTTTAATACAATAGATCCCAAATGCTTTCTTTTAAAATGCAGCCCAGGTTTTCTGAAACGGAAATGCATATGCAACTCATTTGTAGAACTGAGCATACATCTTATAGTACACACACTGGCATTAAATTGAAACCTGAACGATGAGAAGTCGTTTGTGTGGGCAGGAAGCCAAATCGTTCCTGCAGTTCTACATGCAGGCAATAACTTACATCGACAGGTAGAAAACATGTTATGTGCTTTTGGTACAATGATGACAAAAACTCAGCAATGACTCATAATTCAGCTATCATTTAAAATGTTCAAAACATGAAAAAAATGGATGAAAACTTGCTCTTGTCTAAATTTGAAGGCAAGGGAGTCCTTGGCACTTGACAAGGTGAATCATGAACAGAATCAGTGATTGACTGATAGATAGACAGACAGACAGACAGACAACATTATGTTTTGAGTTTCCTCTCCTTACTTCTATTACCATAAGGGACCTGAAAGAAGAATTAATGGCATCTATTTTTCCTGTTCATTTTCTCATTTAAGATAAATGTCTTTTACCCTCTCCATTTTTGTCATTGTGATTGGCTCTATCATTTTCCATTATCTCCTCTTTATTTCCCATGAAATTGTCAATTATGAACTTAAAGAATATAAGTCACTTCCCTTAAAATTAGTGGTATCTATGTTTTCTGAGCCACCTGCTAGGAGCAAGATGGATAGATTAAATAAATGAACAAACCAGAGTCAGTGGCCTGCCCTATCCTAGAAAAATCAAAATTCCAAGGCAATCTCCATCAGGATCACTGTAGATTTATAGTGAATACCACTTTTCTAGGGCCAAATTATTGAATTTCCCTGAATAACAGGGAGTAACATGATTTTTTCCCCTTGAACTTGTCCCACTCAGAAAAATCTCTTATACATATAATTTGGGGTGGAGGGGGGGCAAAAAAACAATTTCAACCCTTGCTCTAGGTAACCAATAAGAAATGAACAAGAGTAGTCCCTACGCACACCTAGAATGACCTTATCTACAAGTGCCTTCAAATGTGACAGCTGTTTTCCATCCAAACACACTACAAGGATGCACTATTACTCCCAAGTAACCACACACATCAAATAGTCATCCTGCTAAGGTTTGGGTTCCAGTGTACATGGCAAAGTGAGATCAGGCAGGTTCCATCTTGTTGATATAACATGCCTCAGCTGCTGGTGTCAGGAAGCTGCCGGTGTCGAGAGCTGTTCCTCCCCGAAGCAGGGCTCAAAATGTCTGAGTTTTGAGGACAGAGGATCTCATTGGTGTGTCTTTGGCAGTGCTCACATCAGCTCTCACAGGACTAGAGGAAAGTTTAAATCTTTAATTCTGAAGAGTCTCAAGCAATAACATTACAAGTTTCAACAGGTGGTACTGTTCAAATACTCACATAAAGTGCTTCTTTTGCCATTAAAACCTAACTCGTAATCTCTGGAGTAAAATGGTGTACTGTTTTTAAAATCCTGGAGTGGATCATTCCTTTAGCTAGGACAAAGAGTGATTTTTGTCTGATCCAGGATGGGAAGGCCATTGAATAATTTTGGTAAACAGTGACTTGTGAATAAGTAAAAACATGAGCAACAGATGTTACTCAATTATCATTGCTGGCTGGGTTTAACTGTCCTCTACAAAATGTCTGTGAATATGAAAATTACACAGTGAAAATTATCTTCATCATCTGAAGCGTGTGAAAGGCATAAAACTGTATTTATGTTTCAGCACTTCTCTCGGTACCTAGACTACTTCCAGGTACAGAGCAGGCTCCTGAATATTTGGTGAAGGAATAACTGAAGCGCAGAATGAATTCTTTCGGCTCATAATCAGCTCTTTTAGATACAGAGTACTTTAGTAACATGTCTTGGTTCTCTGAAGTTTATGCAAGCCCAATTCAATCACAAATGTTTGTAGTATACAAGGAAATAGTATCCAATGACCTCCAAAATCTTTACAACCTTACCTACCAAAAAATATTTTACTCGGTGCCAAAAATTGATCTCTAGAGCAAGAAACCCACTTGCTGTCTATATATGTTGCCAAGTAGTTAAATGAGACAGGTACCATTTATAACAGGGTTTTAGGCAAACTTATTTCGAATATTGAAACCTGGATGGTTCTTTCACTTATATAAGAATATGGTTTCCCTTCTTTTCTCCCCTTCTTTCTCTAGTTATGCACATTTACTTTGTTTTTCTCCTTCCTGTTAGCACTTCTGACAACAGTTCTATTCACCCTACTGATCATCTTTTTCATAAGAAATACCTTAAAAGTTTTGTTGTTAAGGTAAGATAATTAACAACAGAATCACTTCAGTGCCTTTTGAATTAATAATTCTTGCTAATTCACATTGTAATACTACTCTACCTAGTCTTTTATCATCACTTTATGGAGAGCTATTATAAATTAACTAGCTTAATCACACAACACGTCAATTGGGTCTAAAGGCAAATACTGTTTTTGTACATTGAGGTGTATCCATAGCTTTTGTCTACAACTACTTTGCCACACCTGACACCAAAGGGCCACCAGGAGACCCAAGTAGAAACTGTGCCATGGAGTAAAGCAGATGGATACATTTACTGGCTACTCTCAGGCTCCTTTGCTTGCACTCCATTAAGGGTTAAACATACTAAACGTGCCATTTTTTCTTCTTTGTCAAGTCTCTCAAAATATATTGACTGGGTTCCTGTGCACAGGACTAAGGAGGAGTTGTGGGAGACTAAGAAAGTCTATATGGTCTATCTTTAAGACACTTATAATCAAAATGAGATGAGAGTAATGAACAAGAGATACCTCAAACAATTTCATGTGTGTATATATATGTGTGTGTGTGTGTATATATATATATATATGATGGAGTATAATCCAATGACATAATTAAGACTGGCTAAATGATTAATGGGATCCAATGCAAAATGAAAATGATGGACACTTTGTCCAAAAATTAAGAATTTCAAGTCGATGACAGAAGAGCATTAAATCCAATCACTTGATGGATTTAACCAGTAGCTCAACCAGTAGAAGAAAGAGTCTGGAAGGTCCAAGAACCTTTCACTCATTTGTCTGGTGGGAGGGCTGAAAAGCTGGACTCAGCTGGAACTATAGCCTAGAAAGCCTGCAGACACCTCCAGCACAGCACCTCAAGTTGAAATTGACAAGGTGGCTCAAACTCCAAAAGTAAGGGAGCTACATGACCTTTTTCCTGCAATGGCACAGTTTGGAAGAATAGCAATAAATTAGTAATGAAACACTGTTTGATTCAACATGAACCTTGAATGCTGGTTGTATAAAAAAAAATTGTGTATAATAAAGTACCACTTAGGAAAAAATTCAGGAGCTAAAACATGGCCAAGAACAGCAAATGACAAATCTATACTTTGTCCCAAACAACAATTTTTCTGTGGCTGTATTGTGCCCTGGCCACCCAATGAGGTACAACTCTTACAGAGACTCTCAAACACTAATATATTATATGATGGGTATGTATGAGTGCTAATGAGAGGAACTGCATAGTGGTTAACCTTGCAATATCCTGGGTTTATACCACAGCTCTGCCACTTACTGCATGTCTGTTAGCAACATATGTAAACTCTTGTGCTTCATTTTCATTATAGCAGTACCCATCTCATATAATTTTGTGAAAATTAAAGGATATAATACTTCTGGCTCATGGAAAGCACTATTATTGTTACTCCTATTATTTTATTTATTTATTTATTTATTTATTTATTTATTTTTGAGACAGTCTCGCTCTGTTGCTCAGACTGGAGTGCAGTGGTACAATCTCGGCTCACTGCAACCTCTGCCTCCTGGATTCAAGCAATTCTCCTGCCTCAACCTCCTGAGTAGCTGGGATTACAGGCGCGCGTCACCACGCCTGGCTAATTTTTGTATTTTTACTAGAGATGGGTTTCACCATGTTGGTCAGGCTGGTCTCAAACTCCTGACCTCATGATCCACCCGCTTCGGCCTCCCAAAGTGCTAGGATTACAGGCGTGAGCCACTGCGCCCAGCCTGTTACTGCTATTATTACCGGCACAGAGCTGGGGGAAGAATTCGCCATCTTGGATGGAGGAAGAGAAACAAAACCAAGGAAATTGACAAAAATATTGACTTAAATTGATTAGAGGTTTGCCAAGTGAGCAAGACATTATTTAGGGACAGAGAACAACACTGTTATAACCAGAACTTTAAAGACCTAATTTATTCAAAGGCACTTCAAAAGTGATGTATAAACATGTTAATAAAATTTTTACAAATTACAAGAAAAAATCATATCAAGTTAACTTCAAAGTCGAAAACAAATTGAGAGAGACTATTTCATTATCTTTTATAAGCCCTGGCTCCTTTGATGGGAAAATGTTGAGCCTTTTCAAAGGCAAGGACCAGGTGTTGGTTGTCTTTATATTTGTTGAATAAAATTAGTGTGAACTTCATATTTTTTTAGCCATGTCCCAACAA
Source organism: Rhinopithecus bieti (assembly GCF_001698545.2). Classification (NCBI taxonomy): domain Eukaryota; kingdom Metazoa; phylum Chordata; class Mammalia; order Primates; family Cercopithecidae; genus Rhinopithecus; species Rhinopithecus bieti. Next base: position 2,579,031 of record NW_016804545.1, on the reverse strand, counting down.
CATGCTTCCTGCCAGTTGTAAGCAGGACTCACTTGCCTGCCACTGTAGGCAGAATTCATCCTGCAGTGACTCTTTCCTACTCATCTAATAATTCGGAGCACCATGTATTGGGACAATCATTCACTGAGGCTCAGGGAACAATCTCTACACTATTATTTACTGAAAATTCTGATTGATGACAGTTTTGACTGAGTCAGGCAAATCTATGTATTCAAGGGAACAGACTGAGAAAATTATTGGACAAAGTCTTTAGAGACCAGATATTGACTGACTTTATAAAGCACTGTGTAATGCAGGAATTTATCATAAGGTAAAAGCATTTCTTTTTCTCAGATAGACAGAACCAAGGAATATTTTCTTATTCCAAGGGGTATTTTGGCCTTAGAAAGAGGAATTTATCAAATCAGCTGGTGGACAGCACATTCTAATACAATGGGTTCCATGAAACAGAAGATTCTGACAGATTCATTTGTTTCTGCTTCAGCAGGTAGCACTCCCCAGCTTCCCAGCTACTTGTCACACAGGGGTTGGTGTTCTAGAATAAATGCAGATTACTTTCACATACTCTGAATTTGAAAACAACTTGTCTAGCATAGAATGAAAAGTTCTATTTCTTATTCTTATATCTCTTTTTCAGATTTTAGGTCTTAGAAGTTTTCTTGATAATGGATCCATTGAAAACTGGCATAAACAAGGATGCCCTCTCTCACTACTCCTATTCAACATAATATTGGAAGTTCTGGCCATGGCAATCAGACAAGAAAAAGAAATAAAGGATATTTGAATAGGAAGAGAGGAAGTCAAACTGTCTCTGTTTGCAGATGACAGGATCCTATATCTAGAAAACCCCATCGTCTCAGTCCAAAAGCTCCTTAAGCTGATAAGCAACTTCAGCAAAGTCTCAGGATACCCAATCAATGTGCAAAATCACAAACATTCCTATACACCAACAACAGATAAGTAGAGAGCCAAATCATGAACTCCCTTTCACAATTGCTAAAAAGAGAACAAAATACCCATGAATACAGCTAACAAGGGAAGTGAAGGACCTCTTCAAGGAGAACTACAAACCACTGCTCAAGGAAATCAGAGAGGACACAAATAAATGGAAAAATATTTCATGCTCCCGTATAGGAAGAATCAATGTCATAAAAATGGTTATAAAGTCAATGTAATTTATAGATTCAATGCTATTTCCATTAAACTACCATTGACATTCTTCACAGAATTAGAAAAAATTACTTTAAAATTCATATGGAACCAAAATTTATGGCCACATAAATGTCTTCTTTTGAGAAGTATCTGTTTATGTCCTTTGCTCACTTTTCAATGGGGTTTTTGTTTTCTTGTATATTTAAGTTCCTTGTAGATTCTGGGTATTAGAGCTTTGTCAGATAGATATGGCAAAAATTTTCCTCCAATCCGTAGGTTGTCTGTTCACACTGATGATAGTTTCTTTTGCCGTGCAGAAGTTTTTTAGTTTAATGAGATTTCATTTGTCAGCTTTTGCTTTTGATGTTTTTGTAATAAAATCTTTGCCCATGCCTGTGTCCTGAATGTTATTGCCTAGGTGTTCTTCTAGGGTCTTTATAGTTTGGGGTTTTACATTTAAGTCTTTAATCCATCTTGAGTTAATTTTTGTATAAGGTATAAGGAAGGGGTTCAGTTTCAATTTTCTGCATATGTCTAGCCAGATTTCCCAGCACAGCACTACTTATTAAATAGGGAATCCTTCTCCCATTGCTTGTTTTGTCAGGTTTGTCAAAGATCAGATGGTTATAAACGTGCAATCTTATTTTTGAGATCTCTATTCTGTTCCATTGGTCTATGTGTCTGTTTTTGTACCAGTAACATGCTGTTTTGGTTACTATAGCCTTGTAGTATAGTTTGAAGATGGGCAGTGTAATAACTCCAGTTTTGTTCTTTTTGCTTAGGATTGTCTTGGCTATATGGAAACAAATGAAAAAAAGCTCAACACCACTGATCATTAGAGAAATGCAAATCAAAACTACAATAAGATACCATCTCATGCCAGTCAGATTGGTGATTACTAAAAATTCAAGAAAAAACAGATGCTGATGAGGCTATGGAGAAATAGGAACACTTTTACACTTTTGGTGGGAATGTAGATTAAACCATTGTGGAAGACAGTGTGATGATTCCTGAAAGACCTAGAATCAGAAATACCATTTGACCCAGCAATCCCATTACTGGGTACATACCCAAAGGAATATAAATCATTCTATTATAAAGATACATGCATGAGTATGTTCACTGCCACACTATTCACAATTGCAAAGACATGGAATCAACCCAAATGCCCATCAATGATAGACTGGATAAAGAAAATGTGGTACATATACACCATGGAATACTATACAGTCATAAAAAGAAATGAGATCATGTCCTTGGCAGAGACATGGATGGAACTGGAAGCCATTATCCTCAGCAAACTAACATAGGAACAGAAAGCCAAACACCACATATTCTCACTTACAAGTGGGAGCTAAACAATGAAAACACGTGGACACACTGCAGGGGAAAAACACCTACTGGGGCCTGTCTTGTGGGGTGGGAGGATGGAGAGCATCAGGATAAATAGCTAATGCATGCTGGGCTTAAAACCTAGGTGATGGGTTGATAGGTGCAGGAAACCACCATGGCACACATTTACCTGTGTAACAAACCTGCACATCCTGTACATGTATCCCAGAACTTAAAATGAAATAAAATATTTAAAAAATAAATTTCAATTTTTAGGGTCTGAAGGACGTTGGCCCTCTTCTCATAGCTCCACTAGGCAGCACCCCAATGGGGAATCTGTGTGGGGGTATACACCCCACATTTTCCTTCTGTACTGCCCTTTGTAGCACCCCCTCCCATCTCAGACCCAGAGGCCTAGGAGATTTCAGTTCTGAAATCAAGATCTGTGTAGTGAAGCAAATATAGCTCACTGCAGCCTTAACATTATGGGCTCAAGCAATCTTCCCACCTCAGCCTCTCAATAGCTGGGATCACAAGTGCATGTCAATATGCCTGGCTAATTTTAATTTTTTTGTATAGAGATGGTGATATGGTTGGCTCTGTGTCCCCACCAAAATCTCATCTTGTAGCTCCCATAATTCCCACATGTTGTGGGAAGGACCCATAAGAAGATAATTAAATCATGGAGGCAGTTTCCCCATACTGTTCTCAGGGTAGTAGGTAAGTCTCAGTAGATCTGATGGTTTTATAAGGGGAAACCCATATCGCTTCTCTTTCATTCTCTGTTGCCACTGCTATGTAAGAAGTGCCTTTTGCCTTCCATCATAATTGTGAGGACTCGCCAGTCACGCGGAACTGTAATTCCATTAAACTTATTTTTCTTCCCAGCCTGGAGAATATCTCAAGAGAGATGATTTAGGGTATGTGGTGGAAGAAATTTCTAAGCAGCAAAGCATTCAAGACATGACTTGAGTGCTATTAAAGGCATTCAGTTTTAAAATGGAAACAGTATAAAAGTTTGGAAAATTTACAATCGGACAATGTGATAGAAAAGAAAATCCCATTTTCTGAAGAGAAATTCAAGCAAGTTGCAGAAATTTGCATAAATAATGTGGAGCTGAATGTTAATCACCAAGATAATGGAGAAAATGTCTCCAAGACATGTCGGAGACCTTTGCAGCAGCCCCTCCTATCTCAGACCTGGAGGCCAAGCAGGAAAAAACGGTTTGGTGGGCTGAGCCCAGGGCCCCTCTGCTGTGTGCAGTCTAGGGACTTGGTGCCCTGCATCCCAACTACTCCAGCCATGACTAAAATGAGCCAAGGTACAGCTCAGACTGTTGATTCGGAGGGTACAAGTCCCAAGCCTTGGCAGCTTCTACGTTGTGTTGAGCCTGCAGGTGCACAGAATCAGAAATTGAGGTTTGGGAACCTCCGTCTAGATTTCAGAGGATGTATGGAAATTCCTGAATGTCCAGACAAAAGTTTGCTGCAGAGGTGGGGTGCTCAAGGAGAACCTCTGCTAGGGCAGTACAGAAGGAAAATGTGGGGTGCACACCTCCACACAGAGTCCCCACTGGGGCGCTGCCTAGTGGAGCTATGAGAAGAGAGTCAATGTTCTTCAGACCCTAGAATGGTAGATCCACTGACAGCTTGCTCCACGTGCCTGGAAAGGGTGCAGACACTCAACGCCAGCCTGTGAAAGCAGCTGGGAGACAGGCTGTACCCTGCAAAGCCACAGGGGTGAAGCTGCCCAAGGCCATGTAAACCCACCTCTCACATCAGCATGATCTGCATGTGAGACATGGAGTCGAAGGAGATCATTTTGGAGCTTAAGATATGAGTACCATGCCGGATTTTGGACTTGCATGGGGCCTGTATCCCCATTGTTTTGGCCAAATTCTCTCATTTGGAAGGGTTGTATTTACCCAATGCCTGTACCCTCGTATCTAGAAAGTAACTAACTTGCTTTTGATTTTACAGGCTCATAGGTGGAAGGGACTTGCCTTGTCTCAGATGAGACTTTGTACTGTGGACTTTAGAGTTAATGTAGAAATGAGTTAAGACTTTGGGGGACTGTTGGGAAGACATGATTGGTTTTGAAATTTGAAGATGTAAGATTTGGGAGGGGCAGGCACAGAATATGGTTTGGCTCTGTGTCTCCACCCAAATCTCATCTTGTAGCTCCCATAATTCCTACATGTTGTGGGAGGGGCCTGGTAGGAGATAATTAAATCATGGAGGCTGTTTCCCCCGTACTATTCTCATGGTAGTGAATAAGTCTCATGAAATCTGATGATTTAATAAGGGGTTTCTACTTTTGCTTCTCTCACATTCTTTCTTGCCACCGCCATGTAAAGAAGTACCTCTTGCCTTCTGCTGTGATTGTGAGGCCTTCCCAGCCACATGGAACTGTAAGTCCATTAAACCTATTTTTCTTCCCAGACTCGTATCAGCAGCATGAAAATAGACTAATACAGATGGTGTTTCACCATGTTGCCTAGGCTGGTCTCAAACTCCTGAGCTCAAGCAATCCCTCTGGCTCAGCCTCCTAAAGTGCTGGGATTATAGGTGTGAGCCAACACTCCCAGCTGCATTGCAAAATATCTTCTAATTTCCCTTTTGATATCTTCTGTGACTCACTGTTATTTAAAACCATATTGTTTCATTTTCATATTATTTGTGGATTTTCCAAATTTGTTATAGATTCCTAATTTTTATCATTTTGGGATTCATGAATATACTTTATGTTATTTTAATCTTTTTTAATTTATTGAGGTTTATTTTATGGTCTACCACATGATCTATCCTGAAAATTGTTCCATGTGCACGTGAGAAGAATGTGTATTCTGCTGCGGTTCGTTAGAATGTTCTGTAGATGTCTGTTAGTTCTAGGTGATGTGTGCTGTCATTTAAGACTTCTATTTCCTTGTTGATCTGTTGTCTAGTTGCTTTATCTAGTATTGAAAGTGGATATTGAAATCTCCAACTATTATTATTGAGTTATCTGTTTCTCCACTTACTGCTGTTGGTTATGACTTCATGTATTCGGTGTTCTGTTATAAGGTACATATATACTTGTAATTGTTAAATCTTTCTGATGTGCTGAGCCATTTATCATTTTAAAAAGTCACTATCTCTAGTAATTTTTTGTTTTAAAGTCTATTATGTCTGATATTAGTAGAGCCACTTTATCTGTTTAGTGGTTGCTGTTTGCATGATTATCTTTTTTCATCCTTTTACTTACAAATTTGTGTATCTTTGCATCTGAAATATATCTTCTATAGAGAACATGCAGTTGGTCTTTTTTAAATTTAGTGTGACAATTTTGCCTTTCAATTGATTGCTTAAACCATTCACGTGTAATGGGATTTAAGAGCGCCGTTTTACTTTTTATTTTCAGTTTTGTGTCCTTTTTCTTTATTTTCACTTTACACTAAAAGGATATTTACATTAAGTGGATATGTTCTAAAGTAGTATTTTAATTTCTTTAATTATCTTCTCACTTCTGGCATACCTCAGAAATATTGCATTTTCTGTTCCAGTCCACCACAAGAAAGCAAGTATTGCAATAATGCAAGTAACACTTTTTTTGTTTGTTTCTCAATGCATATAAAATTTATGTTTGGCTGGGTGTGGAGGCTCACGCCTATAATCCCCACACTTTTAGAGGCTGAGGTGGGCAGATCACCCGAGGTCAGGAGTTTGAGACCAGCCTGACCAACATGGAGAAACCCCGTCTTTACTACAAATACAAAATTACTTGGGCGTGGTGGTGCATGTCTGTGATCCCAGCTACTTGGGAGGCTGAAGCACAAGAATCACTTGAACCCAGGAGGCGGAGGTTGCAGTGAGCCGAGATTGTGCCATTGCACTCCAGTCTGGGCAACAAGAGCAAAACTCTGGCTCAAACAAACCAACAAAGTTATATTTATACTATATTAAATGTGTAATAGCATTATGTCTAAAAAATGCACATAACTTAGTTTTAAAATACTTTATTACTGACAAATGCTAATAATTATCTGAGCTTTCAGAGAGTTGAAAGATCACCACCTTTTGCTGGTGGAGAGTTGTGATCTTTCTGCTGATTCTCAATGTTGATGGCTGTTCACTAATCAAGGTGGTAGTTGTTGAAAATTGAGGTGGCTGTTCAATTTCTTGAAGTAAGACAACAATGAAGTTTGCCACATCAATAGACTCTTCCTTTCATGAAAGATGCTCTCTGACAGCATTTTACCCACAGTAGAACTTCTGTCAAAATTGCAGTCAATCTTCTCAAACCCTGTCACTGCTTTATCAACTAAGATTGTGTAATATTCTAAATCCTTTGTTGTCATTTCAGCAATGTTGACAGCATCTTCACCAGGAGTAGATTTCATCTCAAAACACTACTTTCTTTGATCATCTATAAGAAGGAACGCTTCAGCCATTCAAATTTCATCATGAGATTATAGCAATTCAGTCACATCTTCAGGCTCTACTTCTAATTCTAGTTCTCTTGCTATTTCTACCACATCTGCAGTGACTTCCTCCACTGAAGACTTGAACCTTTCAAAGTCATCCATTAGGGTTGGAATCAACTTCTTCTAAACTGCTGGTAATGTTGATATTTTGACCTCCTGCCACGAATCACAAATGTTCTTAATGGCATCTAGAATGAATCCTTTCCAAAAGGTTTTCAATGTACTTTGCTCACATCCATCAGAGGAATCACTATTTATGGCAGCTGTAGCCCTACAAAATGTATTTCTTAAGTAATAAGATCTGAAAGTCAAAATGACTGCTTGATTCATGGGCTGCAGAATGAATGCTGTTAGCAGACATGAAAACTACATTAATCTGTACGTCTTCATCAAAGCTCTTGGATGACTAGGTGCATTGCCAATGAGCAGTTTTATTTTGAAAGGAATCTTTTTTTTCTGAGCAGTAGATCTCAGTAGTGGGCTTAAAATATTCGGTAAGGCTGGGTGTAGTGACTCACACCTGTAATCCCAGCACTTTGGGAGGCCGAGGTGGGCAGTTTGCTTAAGCCTAGAAGTTCGAGACTAGCCTGGGCAACATGGCAAAATCCTATCTCTTTAAAACACAAATACAAAAATTAGCTGGGCATGGTGGCAGGTACCTGTAGTCCCAGCTTCTTGGGAGGCTGATTGTCACTTAAGCCCAGGAAGTTGAGACTACAGTGAGCTGTGATCATACCACTATACTCTAGCCTGGGCAACAGAGCAAGACTCTAGCTCAAAAATAAAGTTCAGTAAATCATGCTGTAAATAGTTGTGTTGTAATCCAGGCTTTGTTGTTCTACTTATACAACATAAGCAGAGTACATTCAGCATAATTTTTAAGTGCCTTTCGATTTTTAAAATAGTGAATGAGCATGGGCTTCCACCTAAAGTGACCAGCTGCATTATCCCCTAACAAGATATTCAGGTTGTTTTTTTAAACTTTCTTTTTAATTTTTTATTTTTGTGGGTATGCAATAGGTGTATATGTTTCTAAGTTACATATAATATTTTGATACAGGCATGCAATGCATAATCATCACACCAGGGTAAATGGGGTATCCATCACCTCAAGCATTTATCCTTCATGTTACAAACCAATTATACTCTTATTTTAAAATGTACAATTTTTTTTACTGTAGTCACCCTGTTGTGCTATAAAATACTAGGTCTTCTTTATACTTTCTCCTTTTTTGTACCCAATAACCCTCCCCACTTCCCCCCAAACCCTTACAGCCTGTTTTTAATTTTTTTACTATACTTTAAGTTCTAGGGTACACGTGCACAACATGCAGGTTTGTTACATATGTATACATGTGCCATGTTGGTTTGCTGCACCCATTAACTTGTCATTTACATTAGGTATTTCTCCTAATGCTATTCCTCCCCCAACCCCCCACCCCATGACAGGCCCTGTTATGTGATGTTCCCCTCTCTGCGTCCATGTGTTCTCATTGCTCAATTCCCACCTATGAGTGAGAACATGCAGTGTTTGGTTTTCTGTCCTTGTGATAGTTTCTTAGAATGATGGTTTCCAGCTTCATCCATGTCACTGCAAAGGACATAAACTCATCCTTTTTTATGACAGCCTGTTTTTGGAAGCTTCAAAGTCAGGCATTGACTTCCTATATAACATTTTCCAATATAAGGCTGTGTCATCTACACTGAAAATTTATTGTTTAGTGTAGCCACCCTCATTCAATGATCTTAGCTAGATTTTCTGGATAACTTGCTGCTTCATCTTGCACTTTTATTTTTATTTTATTTTTTCCTTCCTTTTTGAGATGCAGTTTCACTCTTGTTGCCCAGGCTGGAGTGCAATAAGCATAATTTTGACTCACTGCAACCTCCGCCTCCCAGGTTCAAGCGATTCTCCTGCCTCAGCCTCCCAAGTAGCTGGGATTACAGATGCATGTCACTATGCCTGGCTAATTTTGTATTTTTAGTAGAGATGGGGTTTTGCCATGTTGGCCAGGCTGGTTTTGAACCCCTGACCTCAGATGATCCACCCACCTCGGCCTCCCAAAGTGCTGGGATGACAGGCGTGAGTCACCATTCCTGGCCGCACTTTTATCTTCTGGAGAGGATTTCTTTCCTTAAGCCTCGTGAACCAACTTCTGCTAGCTTCAAACTATTCTTGTGCAACTTTCTGACTTCTCTCCTTCATAGAATTAAAGAGGGTTAATACCTTACTCTGGATTAGACATTGGCTTAAGGGGATACTGTAGCTGGTTTGAACTTCTATCCAGACCACTCCAACTTTTCCCATATTAGCAGTAGACTGTTTTGTTTTCTTATCATTCATGTGTTTGCTGGAGTAGCAATTTTTACTTCCTTCAATAATTTTTCCTTTGCATTTACAACTTGACTAACTAATGCAAGAGGTCTAGCTTTCAGCTTATCTTGGCTTTTGACATAACTTCCTCACTAAGCTTAAACATTTCTGTTTTGTGGTTTAATGTGAGATATATATGATTTCCTTTCACTTGACTACTTAGAGGCCTATGTAGGAATATTAATTGGCCTAATTTCAATAGTGTTGTATCTCAGGGAATAGGGAGGCCTGGGGGGAGAGAGAGAGATGGAGGAATGGCTGGTCAGTGGAACTGTCAGAGCGCACACAATATTTGTTGGTTAAGTTTGCCTTTTTATATGGGTATGGGTTTGTGGTGCCCCAAAACAATTACAATAGTAATACAAAGATCACAGATCAACATAAAGGTATAAGAAAGTTTGAAATATTTGGAGAATTACCAAAATATGACATAGACACAAAGTGAGCACATGCCATTGGAAAAATGGTGCCAACAGACTTGCTTGACAGGGTTGACACAACCTTCCATTTGTAAAAAATGCAGTATCAGTAAAGTGCAATAAAGGCAAGTACAATAAATCAAGGTATTTGGGTACATGTGCACAACGTGCAGGTTTACTACATATGTATACATATGCCATGTTGGTGTGCTGCACCCATTAACTCGTCATTTACAATAGGTATATCTCCTAATGCTATCCCTCCCCCTACCCCCTCCCCACAATAGGACCCAGTGTGTGATATTCCCCTTCCTGTGTCCAAGTGATCTCATTGTTCAATTCCCACCTATGTGGTGTTTGGTTTTCGGTTCTTGCAATAGTTTGCTGAGAATGATGGTTTCCAGCTGCATCCATGTCCGTACAAAGGACACGAACTCATCCTTTTTTATGGCTGCATAGTGTTTCATGGTGTATATGTGCCACATTTTCTTAATCCAGTCTGTCACTGATGGACATTTGGGTTGATTCCAAGTCTTTGCTATTGTGAATAGTGCCACAATAAACATACGTGTGCATGTGTCTTTATAGCAGCATGACTTATAATCCTTTGGGTATATCCCCAGTAATGGGATGGCTGGGTCAAATGGTATTTCTAGTTCTAGATCCTTGAGGAATCGCCACACTGTTTTCCACAATGGTTGAAC